>NC_091470.1:270594391-270897421 GCF_036971445.1 Narcine bancroftii
CACCTCTGATTCCCCAGCTCTGATTCCCCGCCTCTGATTCCCCGCATCTGATTCCCTGCATCTGATTCCAAGCCTCTGATTCCCTGCCTCTGATTCCCAACCTCTGATTCCCCACCTCTGATTCCCCATATCTGATTCCCCGCCTCTGTTTCCCCGCCTCGGATTCCCCACCTCAGTTTCCCCATATCTGATTCCCGGCCTCTGATTCCCAACCTCTGATTCCCCACCTCTGATTCCCCATATCTGATTCCCCGCCTCTGATTCCCCGCCTCTGATTCCCCATCTCTGATTCACCGCCTTTGATTCGCCACCTCTGATTCCCCATATCTGATTCCCCGCCTCTGTTTCCCCGCCTCTGATTCCCCGCCTCTGATTCTCCATATCTCATTCCCCGCCTCTGAATCCCCATCTCTGATTCCCGGACTCTGATTCCCCTCCTCTGATTCCCGGCCTCTTATTCCCAGCATCTGATTCCCGGCCTCTGATTCCCCGCTTCTGATTCCCTGCCTCTGATTCCCCATCTCTGATTCCGCACATCTGATTCCCTGCCTCTGATTCCCCACCTCTGATTCCCCATATCTGATTCCCGGACTCTGATTCCCCTCCTCTGATTCCCGGCCTCTTATTCCCAGCATCTGATTCCCGGCCTCTGATTCCCGGCCTCTGATTCCCCGCCTCTGTTTCCCCGACTCTGATTCCCTTCCTCTGATTCCCAACCTCTGATTCCCCGCCTCTGATTCCCCATCTCTGATTCCCCGCCTCTGATTCCCCGTGTCTGATTCCCTGCCTCTGATTCCCCGCCTCTGATTCCCCGCCTCTGATTCCCTGACACTGAATCCCTGCCCCTGATTCCCCACCTCTGATTCCCCGTGTCTGATTCCCTGCCTCTGATTCCCCGCCTCTGATTCCCCGCCTCTGATTCCCTGACACTGAATCCCTGCCCCTGATTCCCCACCTCTGATTCCCCATATCTGATTCCCCGCCTCTGTTTCCCCGCCTCTGATTCCCCGCCTCTGATTCCCCATATCTTATTCCCTGCCTCTGATTCCCCAACTCTGATTCCCCGCCTCTGATTCCCCAGCTCTGAATCCCCGCCTCTGATTCCCCGTGTCTGATTCCCTGCCTCTGATTCCCCGCCTTGATTCCCCATCTCTGATTCACAACCTCTGATTCCCCACCTCTGATTCCCTATATTTGATTCCCCGCCTCTGTTTCCCCGCCTCTGTTTCCCCGCCTCTGATTCCCCGCCTCTGATTCCCCATATCTGATTCCCCGCCTCTGATTGCCCACCTCTGATTCCCCGCCTCTGATTCGCCAGCTCTGATTCCCCGCCTCTGATTCCCCGCATCTGATTCCCTGCCTCTGATTCCCCGCCTCTGATTCCCCATCTCTGATTCACCGCCTTTGATTCGCCACCTCTGATTCCCCATATCTGATTCCCCACCTCTGTTTCCCGGCCTCTGATTCCCCGCCTCTGATTCTCCATATCTCATTCCCCGCCTCTGAATCCCCATCTCTGATTCCCGGACTCTGATTCCCCAACTCTGATTCCCGGCCTCTTATTCCCAGCATCTGATTCCCGGCCTCTGATTCCCGGCCTCTGATTCCCCGCTTCTTATTCTGATTCCCTGCCTCTGATTCCCCATCTCTGATTCAGCACATCTGAATCCCTGCCTCTGATTCCCCACCTCTGATTCCTCATATCTGATTCCCCGCCTCTGTTTCCCCGCCTCTGATTCCCCGCCTCTGTTTCCCTATATCTAATTCCCCACCTCTGATGCCCCAACTCTGATTCCCCGCCTCTGATTCCCCAGCTCTGATTCCCCGCCTCTGATTCCCCGCATCCGATTCCCCATATCTGATTCCCCGCCTCTGTTTCCCCGCCTCTGATTCCCCGCCTCTGTTTCCCCATATCTGATTCCCCGCCTCTGATTCCCAACTATGATTCCCCGCCTCTGATTCCCCAGCTCTGATTCCCTGCGTCTGATTCCCTGCGTTCTATTCCCTGCCTCTGATTCCCCACCTGTGATTCCCCATCACTGATTCACCACCTCTGATTCCCCACCTCTGACTCCCCATATCTAATTCCCCGCCTCTGTTTGCCCGCCTCTGATTCCCCGCCTCTGTTTCCCCATATCTGATTCCCCGTCTCTGAATCCCCAACTCTGATTCCCTGCCTCTGATTCCCCAGCTCTGATTCCCCGCCTTTGATTCCCCCCGTCTGATTCCCAGCCTCTGAATCCCCGTGTCTGATTTCCTGCCTCTGATTCCCCGCCTCTGATTCCCCATCTCTGATTCCTCTGATTCCCCACATCTGATTCCCCATCTCTGATTCCGCACATCCGATTCCCTGCCTCTGATTCCCCAACTCTGATTCCCCACCTCTGATTCCCCAGCTCTGATTCCCCGCCTCAGATTCCCCGCGTCTGATTCCCTGCCTCTGATTCCCCGCCTCTGATTCCCCATCTCTGATTCCCCACCTCTGATTCCCCGTGTCTGATTCCCTGCCTCTGATTCCCCGCCTCTGAATCCCAGCCTCTGATTTCCCATATCTGATTCCCCGCCTCTGATTCCCTGCCTCTGATTCCCCAGCTCTGATTCCCCGCCTTTGATTCCCCCCATCTGATTCCCAGCCTCTGAATCCCCGTGTCTGATTTCCTGCCTCTGATTCCCCGCCTCTGATTCCCCATCTCTGATTCACCACCTCTGATTCCCCATCTCTGATTCCCCACCTCTGATTCCCCGTGTCTGATTCCCTGCCTCTGATTCCCCGCCTCTGAATCCCAGCCTCTGATTCCCCGCCTCTGTTTCCCCGCCTCTGATTCCCCGCCTCTGATTCCCCATATCTGATTCCCTGCCTCTGATTCCCCAACTCTGATTCACCGCCTCTGATTCCCCAGCTCTGAATCCCCGCCTCTGATTCCCCGCGTCTGATTCCCTGCCTCTGATTCCCCGCCTTGATTCCCCATCTCTGATTCCCCACCTCTGATTCCCCATATCTGATTCCCTGCCTCTGTTTCCCCGCCTCTGATTCCCCACCTCTGTTTCCCCATATCTGATTCCCCGCCTCTGATTCCCCAACTCTAATACCCCGCCTCTGATTCCCCAGCTCTGATTCCCCGCCTCTGATTCCCCGCATCTGATTTCCTGCCTCTGATTCCCCGCCTCTGATTCCAGGCCTCTGATTCCCAGCATCTGATTCCGGCCTCTGATTCCCGGCCTCTGATTCCCTGCTTCTGATTCTGATTCCCTGCCTCTGATTCCCCATCTCTGATTCCGCACATCTGATTCCCAACCTCGGATTCCCCACCTCTGATTCCCCATATCTGATTCCCCGCCTCTGTTTCCCCGCCTCTGATTCCCCGCCTCTGATTCCCAACTCTGATTCCCCGCCTCTGATTCCCCAGCTCTGATTCCCCGTGTTTGATTCCCTGCCTCTGATTCCCTGCCCTGATTCCCCATCTCTGTTTCACCGCCTTTGATTCGCCACCTCTGATTCCCCATATCTGATTCCCCGACTCTGATTCCCTGCCTCTGATTCCCAACCTCTGATTCCACACCTCTGATTCCCCATATCTGATTCCCCGCCTCTATTTCCCCATATCTGATTCCCCGCCTCTGATTCCCCAGCTCTGATTCCCCGACTCTGATTCCCGGAGTCTGATTCCCTGCCTCTGATTCCCCGCCTCTGATACCCCATCTCTGATTCCCCGCCTCCGATTCCCCGTGTCTGATTCCCTGCCTCTGATTCCCCGCCTCTGATTCCCCGCCTCTGATTCCCTGCCACTGATTCCCTGCCCCTGATTCCCCAATTCTGATTCCCCATATCTGATTCCCCGCCTCTGTTTCCCCGCCTCTGATTCCCCGCCTCTGAATCCCCATATCTGATTCCCTGCCTCTGATTCCCCAACTCTGATTCACCGCCTCTGATTCCCCAGCTCTGAATCCCCGCCTCTGATTCCCCGCGTCTGATTCCCTGCCTCTGATTCCCCGCCTTGATTCCCCATCTCTGATTCACAACCTCTGATTCCCCACCTCTGATTCCCTATATTTGATTCCCGGACTCTGTTTCCCCGCCTCTGATTCGCAACCTCTAATTCCCCACCTCTGATTCCCCATATCTGATTCCCCGCCTCTGTTACCCTGCCTCTGATTCCCGGCCTCTGCTTCCCCATATCTGATTCCCCTCCTCTGATTCCCCAACTCTGATTCCCCGCCTCTGATTCCCCAGCTCTGAATCCCCGCCTTTTATTCCCGGCCTCTGATTCCCTGCCACTGATTCCCCGCCCCTGATTCCCCACCTCTGATTCCCCATATCTGATTCCCCGCCTCTGTTTCCCCAGCTCTGATTCTCCACCTCTGATTCCCCAGCTCTGATTCCCTGCCACTGATTCCCCGCCCCTGATTCCCCACCTCTGATTTCCCATATCTGATTCCCCGCCTCTGTTTCCCCAGCTCTGATTCCCTGCCTCTGATTCCCTGCCCTGATTCCCCATCTCTGTTTCACCGCCTTTGATTCGCCACCTCTGATTCCCCATATCTGATTCCCCGCCTCTGTTTCCCCGCCTCTGATTCCCTGCCTCTGATTCCCAACCTCTGATTCCACACCTCTGATTCCCCATATCTGATTCCCCGCCTCTATTTCCCCATATCTGATTCCCCGCCTCTGATTCCCCAACTCTGATTCCCCGCCTCTGATTCCCCAGCTCTGATTCCCCGCCTCTGATTCCCGGCGTCCGATTCCCTGCCTCTGATTCCCCGCCTCTGATTCCCCATCTCTGATTCTCCATATCTGATTCCCCGCCTCTGAATCCCCATCTCTGATTCCCGGACTCTGATTCCCCTCCTCTGATTCCCGGCCTCTTATTCCCAGCATCTGATTCCCGGCCTCTGATTCCCGGCCTCTGATTCCCCGCTTCTGATTCTGATTCCCTGCCTCTGATTCCCCATCTCTGATTCCGCACATCTGATTCCCTGCCTCTGATTCCCCACCTCTGATTCCCCATATCTGATTCCCCACCTCTGTTTCCCCGCCTCTGATTCCCCGCCTCTGTTTCCCTATATCTAATTCCCCACCTCTGATGCCCCAACTCTGATTCCCCGCCTCTGATTCCCCAGCTCTGATTCCCCGCCTCTGATTCCCTGCATCCGATTCCCCATATCTGATTCCCCGCCTCTGATTCCCCAGCTCTGATTCCCCGACTCTGATTCCCGGCATCCGATTCCCTGCCTCTGATTCCCCGCCTCTGATTCCCCATCTCTGATTCCCCGCCTCTGATTCCCCGTGTCTGATTCCCTGCCTTTGATTCCCCGCCTCTGATTCCCCGCCTCTTATTCCCTGCCACTGATTCCCTGCCCCTGATTCCCCACCTCTGATTCCCCACATCTGATTCCCCGCCTCTGTTTCCCCGCCTCTGATTCCCCGCCTCTGATTTCCCATATCTGATTCCCTTCCTCTGATTCCCCAACTCTGATTCCCCGCCTCTGATTCCCCAGCTCTGAATCCCCGCCTCTGATTCCCCGCGTCTGATTCCCTGCCTCTGATTCCCCGCCTTGATTCCCCATCTCTGATTCACAACCTCTGATTCCCCACCTCTGATTCCCTATATTTGATTCCCCGCCTCTGTTTCCCCGCCTCTGATTCCCCGCCTCTGATTCCCCATATCTGATTCCCCGCCTCTGATTGCCCACCTCTGATTCCCAGCCTCTGATTCCCCAGCTCTGATTCCCCGCCTCTGATTCCCCGCATCTGATTCCCTGCCTCTGATTCCCCGCCTCTGATTCCCCATCTCTGATTCACCGCCTTTGATTCGCCACCTCTGATTCCCCATATCTGATTCCCCACCTCTGATTCCCGGCCTCTTATTCCCAGCATCTGATTCCCGGCCTCTGATTCCCGGCCTCTTATTCCCCGCTTCTGATTCTGATTCCCTGCCTCTTATTCCCCATCTCTGATTCCGCACATCTGATTCCCTGCCTCTGATTCCCCACCTCTGATTCCCCATATCTGATTCCCCGCCTCTGTTTCCCCGCCTCTGATTCCCGGCCTCTTATTCCCAGCATGTGATTCCCGGCCTCTGATTCCCGGCCTCTGATTCCCCGCTTCTGATTCTGATTCCCTGCCTCTTATTCCCCATCTCTGATTCCGCACATCTGATTCCCTGCCTCTGATTCCCCACCTCTGATTCCCCATATCTGATTCCCCGCCTCTGTTTCCCCGCCTCTGATTCCCCGCCTCTGTTTCCCTATATCTAATTCCCCACCTCTGATGCCCCAACTCTGATTCCCCGCCTCTGATTCCCCAGCTCTGATTCCCCGCCTCTGATTCCCTGCATCCGATTCCCCATATCTGATTCCCCGCCTCTGTTTCACCGCCTCTGATTCCCCGCCTCTGTTTCCCCATATCTGATTCCCGCCTCTGATTCCCAACTATGAATCCCCTCCTCTGATTCCCCAGCTCTGATTCCCTGCCTCTGATTCCCCGCGTTCTATTCCCTGCCTCTGATTCCCCGCCTGTGATTCCCCATCACTGATTCACCACCTCTGATTCCCTACCTCTGATTCCCCATATCTAATTCCCCGCCTCTGTTTGCCCGCCTCTGATTCCCCGCCTCTGTTTCCCCATATCTGATTCCCCGCCTCTGAATCCCCAACTCTGATTCCCTGCCTCAGATTCCCCAGCTCTGATTCCCCGCCTTTGATTCCCCCATCTGATTCCCAGCCTCTGAATCCCCGTGTCTGATTTCCTGCCTCTGATTCCCCGCCTCTGATTCCCCATCTCTGATTCCCCACCTCTGATTCCCCAAATCTGATTCCCCACCTCTGATTCCCCAGCTCTGATTCCCCGCCTCTGATTCCCCGCATCTGATTCCCTGCGTCTGATTCCAAGCCTCTGATTCCCTGCCTCTGATTCCCAACCTCTGATTCCCCACCTCTGATTCCCCATATCTACTTCCCCGCCTCTGTTTCCCCGCCTCGGATTCCCCGCCTCAGTTTCCCCATATCTGATTCCCGGCCTCTGATTCCCCGCCTCTGATTCCCCGCCTCTGATTCCCTGCCTCTGATTCCCCATCTCCGATTCCCTGCCTTTTATTCCCAACCTCTGATTCCCCACGTCTGATTCCCCATATCTGATTCCCCGCCTCTGTTTCCCCGCCTCTGATTCCCCGCCTCTGATTCCCAACTCTGATTCCCCGCCTCTGATTCCCCAGCTCTGATTCCCCGTGTTTGATTCCCTGCCTCTGATTCCCTGCCCTGATTCCCCATCTCTGTTTCACCGCCTTTGATTCGCCACCTCTGATTCCACATATCTGATTCCCCGCCTCTGTTTCCCCGACTCTGATTCCCTTCCTCTGATTCCCAACCTCTGATTCCACACCTCTGATTCCCCATATCTGATTCCCCGCCTCTATTTCCCCATATCTGAATCCCCGCCTCTGATTCCCCAACTCTGATTCCCCGCCTCTGATTCCCCAGCTCTGATTCCCCGACTCTGATTCCCGGCGTCCGATTCCCTGCCTCTGATTCCCCGCCTCTGATTCCCCATCTCTGATTCCCCGCCTCTGATTCCCCGTGTCTGATTCCCTGCCTCTGATTCCCCGCCTCTGATTCCCCGCCTCTGATTCCCTGACACTGAATCCCTGCCCCTGATTCCCCACCTCTGATTCCCCATATCTGATTCCCCGCCTCTGTTTCCCCGCCTCTGACTCCCCGCCTCTGATTCCCCATATCTGATTCCCTGCCTCTGATTCCCCAACTCTGATTCCCCGCCTCTGATTCCCCAGCTCTGAATCCCCGCCTCTGATTCCCCGTGTCTGATTCCCTGCCTCTGATTCCCCGCCTTGATTCCCCATCTCTGATTCACAACCTCTGATTCCCCACCTCTGATTCCCTATATTTGATTCCCCGCCTCTGATTCCCCGCCTCTGATTCCCCATATCTGATTCCCCGCCTCTGATTGCCCACCTCTGATTCCCCGCCTCTGATTCGCCAGCTCTGATTCCCCGCCTCTGATTCCCCGCATCTGATTCCCTGCCTCTGATTCCCCGCCTCTGATTCCCCATCTCTGATTCACCGCCTTTGATTCGCCACCTCTGATTCCCCATATCTGATTCCCCACCTCTGTTTCCCGGCCTCTGATTCCCCGCATCTGATTCTCCATATCTCATTCCCCGCCTCTGAATCCCCATCTCTGATTCCCGGACTCTGATTCCCCACCTCTGATTCCCGGCCTCTTATTCCCAGCATCTGATTCCCGGCCTCTGATTCCCGGCCTCTGATTCCCCGCTTCTGATTCTGATTCCCTGCCTCTGATTCCCCATCTCTGATTCAGCACATCTGAATCCCTGCCTCTGATTCCCCACCTCTGATTCCTCATATCTGATTCCCCGCCTCTGTTTCCCCGCCTCTGATTCCCCGCCTCTGTTTCCCTATATCTAATTCCCCACCTCTGATGCCCCAACTCTGATTCCCCGCCTCTGATTCCCCAGCTCTGATTCCCCGCCTCTGATTCCCCGCATCCGATTCCCCATATCTGATTCCCCGCCTCTGTTTCCCCGCCTCTGATTCCCCGCCTCTGTTTCCCCATATCTGATTCCCCGCCTCTGATTCCCAAATATGATTCCCCGCCTCTGATTCCCCAGCTCTGATTCCCTGCGTCTGATTCCCTGCGTTCTATTCCCTGCCTCTGATTCCCAACCTGTGATTCCCCATCACTGATTCACCACCTCTGATTCCCCACCTCTGATTCCCCATATCTAATTCCCCGCCTCTGTTTGCCCGCCTCTGATTCCCCGCCTCTGTTTCCCCATATCTGATTCCCCGTCTCTGAATCCCCAACTCTGATTCCCTGCCTCTGATTCCCCAGCTCTGATTCCCCGCCTTTGATTCCCCCCGTCTGATTCCCAGCCTCTGAATCCCCGTGTCTGATTTCCTGCCTCTGATTCCCCGCCTCTGATTCCCCATCTCTGATTCCTCTGATTCCCCACATCTGATTCCCCATCTCTGATTCCGCACATCCGATTCCCTGCCTCTGATTCCCCAACTCTGATTCCCCACCTCTGATTCCCCAGCTCTGATTCCCCGCCTCAGATTCCCCGCGTCTGATTCCCTGCCTCTGATTCCCCGCCTCTGATTCCCCATCTCTGATTCCCCACCTCTGATTCCCCGTGTCTGATTCCCTGCCTCTGATTCCCCGCCTCTGAATCCCAGCCTCTGATTCCCCATATCTGATTCCCCGCCTCTGATTCCCTGCCTCTGATTCCCCAGCTCTGATTCCCCGCCTTTGATTCCCCCCGTCTGATTCCCAGCCTCTGAATCCCCGTGTCTGATTTCCTGCCTCTGATTCCCCGCCTCTGATTCCCCATCTCTGATTCACCGCCTCTGATTCCCCATCTCTGATTCCCCACCTCTGATTCCCCGTGTCTGATTCCCTGCCTCTGATTCCCCATCTCTGATTCACCGCCTCTGATTCCCCATCTCTGATTCCCCACCTCTGATTCCCCGTGTCTGATTCCCTGCCTCTGATTCCCCGCCTCTGAATCCCAGCCTCTGATTCCCCATATCTGATTCCCCGCCTCTGATTCCCTGCCTCTGATTCCCCAGCTCTGATTCCCCGGCTTTGATTCCCCCCGTCTGATTCCCAGCCTCTGAATCCCCGTGTCTGATTTCCTGCCTCTGATTCCCCGCCTCTGATTCCCCATCTCTGATTCACCGCCTCTGATTCCCCATCTCTGATTCCCCACCTCTGATTCCCCATATCTGATTCCCTGCCTCTGTTTCCCCGCCTCTGATTCCCCACCTCTGTTTCCCCATATCTGATTCCCCGCCTCTGATTCCCCAACTCTAATACCCCGCCTCTGATTCCCCAGCTCTGATTCCCCGCCTCTGATTCCCCGCATCTGATTCCCTGCCTCTGATTCCCCGCCTCTGATTCCAGGCCTCTGATTCCCAGCATCTGATTCCGGCCTCTGATTCCCGGCCTCTGATTCCCTGCTTCTGATTCTGATTCCCTGCCTCTGATTCCCCATCTCTGATTCCGCACATCTGATTCCCAACCTCGGATTCCCCACCTCTGATTCCCCATATCTGATTCCCCGCCTCTGTTTCCCCGCCTCTGATTCCCCGCCTCTGATTCCCAACTCTTATTCCCCGCCTCTGATTCCCCAGCTCTGATTCCCCGTGTTTGATTCCCTGCCTCTGATTCCCTGCCCTGATTCCCCATCTCTGTTTCACCGCCTTTGATTCGCCACCTCTGATTCCCCATATCTGATTCCCCGCGTCTGATTCCCTGCCTCTGATTCCCCGCCTCTGGTTCCCCATCTGTGATTCACAACCTCTGATGCCCCACCTCTGATTCCCCATATCTGATTCCCCGCCTCTGTTTCCCCGCCTCTGATTCCCCGCCTCTGATTCCCCATATCTGATTCCCCGCCTCTGACAGCCCACCTCTGATTCCCCGCGTCTGATACCCTGCCTCTGATTCCCCGCGTCTGATTCCCCATCTCTGATTCACCACCTCTGATTCCCGGCCTCTGATTCCCCATCTCTGATTCCGCACATCCGATTCCCTGCCTATGATTCCCCACCTCTGATTCCCCGCCTCTGATTCCCCATATCTGATTCCCTGCCTCTGTTTCCCCGCCTCTGATTTCCTACCTCTGTTTCCCCATATCTGATTCCCCGCCTCTGATTCCCCAACTCTAATACCCCGCCTCTGATTCCCCAGCTCTGATTCCCCGCCTCTGATTCCCCGCATCTGAATCCCTGCCTCTGATTCCCCGCCTCTGATTCCAGGCCTCTGATTCCCATCATCTGATTCCGGCCTCTGATTCCCGGCCTCTGATTCCCTGCTTCTGATTCTGATTCCCTGCCTCTGATTCCCCATCTCTGATTCCGCACATCTGATTCCCTGCCTCTGATTCCCCACCTCTGATTCCCCATATCTGATTCCCCGCCTCTGTTTCCCCGCCTCTGATTCCCCGCCTCTGTTTCCCAATATCTAAGTCCCCACCTCTGATTCCCCAAATCTGATTCCCCACCTCTGATTCCCCAGCTCTGATTCCCCGCCTCTGATTCCCCGCATCTGATTCCCTGCATCTGATTCCAAGCCTCTGATTCCCTGCCTCTGATTCCCAACCTCTGATTCCCCAACTCTGATTCCCCATATCTGATTCCCCGCCTCTGTTTCCCCGCCTCGGATTCCCCGCCTCAGTTTCCCCATATCTGATTCCCGGCCTCTGATTCCCCGCCTCTGATTCCCCGCCTCTGATTCCCTGCCTCTGATTCCCCATCTCCGATTCCCCGCCTCTGATTCCCCGCCTCTGATTCCCAACTCTGATTCCCCGCCTCTGATTCCCCAGCTCTGATTCCCCGTGTTTGATTCCCTGCCTCTGATTCCCTGCCTGATTCCCCATCTCTGTTTCACCGCCTTTGATTCGCCACCTCTGATTCCACATATCTGATTCCCTGCCTCTGATTCCCCGCCTCTGATTCCAGGCCTCTGATTCCCATCATCTGATTCCGGCCTCTGATTCCCGGCCTCTGATTCCCTGCTTCTGATTCTGATTCCCTGCCTCTGATTCCCCATCTCTGATTCCGCACATCTGATTCCCTGCCTCTGATTCCCCACCTCTGATTCCCCATATCTGATTCCCCGCCTCTGTTTCCCCGCCTCTGATTCCCCGCCTCTGTTTCCCAATATCTAAGTCCCCACCTCTGATTCCCCAAATCTGATTCCCCACCTCTGATTCCCCAGCTCTGATTCCCCGCCTCTGATTCCCCGCATCTGATTCCCTGCATCTGATTCCAAGCCTCTGATTCCCTGCCTCTGATTCCCAACCTCTGATTCCCCACCTCTGATTCCCCATATCTGATTCCCCGCCTCTGTTTCCCCGCCTCGGATTCCCCACCTCAGTTTCCCCATATCTGATTCCCGGCCTCTGATTCCCAACCTCTGATTCCCCACCTCTGATTCCCCATATCTGATTCCCCGCCTCTGATTCCCCGCCTCTGATTCCCTGACACTGATTCACCGCCTTTGATTCGCCACCTCTGATTCCCCATATCTGATTCCCCGCCTCTGTTTCCCCGCCTCTGATTCCCCGCCTCTGATTCTCCATATCTCATTCCCCGCCTCTGAATCCCCATCTCTGATTCCCGGACTCTGATTCCCCTCCTCTAATTCCCGGCCTCTTATTCCCAGCATCTGATTCCCGGCCTCTGATTCCCGGCCTCTGATTCCCCGCTTCTGATTCCCTGCCTCTGATTCCCCATCTCTGATTCCGCACATCTGATTCCCTGCCTCTGATTCCCCACCTCTGATTCCCCATATCTGATTCCCGGACTCTGATTCCCCTCCTCTGATTCCCGGCCTCTTATTCCCAGCATCTGATTCCCGGCCTCTGATTCCCGGCCTCTGATTCCCCGCCTCTGTTTCCCCGACTCTGATTCCCTTCCTCTGATTCCCAACCTCTGATTCCCCGCCTCTGATTCCCCATCTCTGATTCCCCGCCTCTGATTCCCCGTGTCTGATTCCCTGCCTCTGATTCCCCGCCTCTGATTCCCCGCCTCTGATTCCCTGACACTGAATCCCTGCCCCTGATTCCCCACCTCTGATTCCCCGTGTCTGATTCCCTGCCTCTGATTCCCCGCCTCTGATTCCCCGCCTCTGATTCCCTGACACTGAATCCCTGCCCCTGATTCCCCACCTCTGATTCCCCATATCTGATTCCCCGCCTCTGTTTCCCCGCCTCTGATTCCCCGCCTCTGATTCCCCATATCTTATTCCCTGCCTCTGATTCCCCAACTCTGATTCCCCGCCTCTGATTCCCCAGCTCTGCATCCCCGCCTCTGATTCCCCGTGTCTGATTCCCTGCCTCTGATTCCCCGCCTTGATTCCCCATCTCTGATTCACAACCTCTGATTCCCCACCTCTGATTCCCTATATTTGATTCCCCGCCTCTGTTTCCCCGCCTCTGATTCCCCGCCTCTGATTCCCCATATCTGATTCCCCGCCTCTGATTGCCCACCTCTGATTCCCCGCCTCTGATTCGCCAGCTCTGATTCCCCGCCTCTGATTCCCCGCATCTGATTCCCTGCCTCTGATTCCCCGCCTCTGATTCCCCATCTCTGATTCACCGCCTTTGATTCGCCACCTCTGATTCCCCATATCTGATTCCCCACCTCTGTTTCCCGGCCTCTGATTCCCCGCCTCTGATTCTCCATATCTCATTCCCCGCCTCTGAATCCCCATCTCTGATTCCCGGACTCTGATTCCCCAACTCTGATTCCCGGCCTCTTATTCCCAGCATCTGATTCCCGGCCTCTGATTCCCGGCCTCTGATTCCCCGCTTCTTATTCTGATTCCCTGCCTCTGATTCCCCATCTCTGATTCAGCACATCTGAATCCCTGCCTCTGATTCCCCACCTCTGATTCCTCATATCTGATTCCCCGCCTCTGTTTCCCCGCCTCTGATTCCCCGCCTCTGTTTCCCTATATCTAATTCCCCACCTCTGATGCCCCAACTCTGATTCCCCGCCTCTGATTCCCCAGCTCTGATTCCCCGCCTCTGATTCCCCGCATCCGATTCCCCATATCTGATTCCCCGCCTCTGTTTCCCCGCCTCTGATTCCCCGCCTCTGTTTCCCCATATCTGATTCCCCGCCTCTGATTCCCAACTATGATTCCCCGCCTCTGATTCCCCAGCTCTGATTCCCTGCGTCTGATTCCCTGCGTTCTATTCCCTGCCTCTGATTCCCCACCTGTGATTCCCCATCACTGATTCACCACCTCTGATTCCCCACCTCTGACTCCCCATATCTAATTCCCCGCCTCTGTTTGCCCGCCTCTGATTCCCCGCCTCTGTTTCCCCATATCTGATTCCCCGTCTCTGAATCCCCAACTCTGATTCCCTGCCTCTGATTCCCCAGCTCTGATTCCCCGCCTTTGATTCCCCCCGTCTGATTCCCAGCCTCTGAATCCCCGTGTCTGATTTCCTGCCTCTGATTCCCCGCCTCTGATTCCCCATCTCTGATTCCTCTGATTCCCCACATCTGATTCCCCATCTCTGATTCCGCACATCCGATTCCCTGCCTCTGATTCCCCAACTCTGATTCCCCACCTCTGATTCCCCAGCTCTGATTCCCCGCCTCAGATTCCCCGCGTCTGATTCCCTGCCTCTGATTCCCCGCCTCTGATTCCCCATCTCTGATTCCCCACCTCTGATTCCCCGTGTCTGATTCCCTGCCTCTGATTCCCCGCCTCTGAATCCCAGCCTCTGATTTCCCATATCTGATTCCCCGCCTCTGATTCCCTGCCTCTGATTCCCCAGCTCTGATTCCCCGCCTTTGATTCCCCCCATCTGATACCCAGCCTCTGAATCCCCGTGTCTGATTTCCTGCCTCTGATTCCCCGCCTCTGATTCCCCATCTCTGATTCACCACCTCTGATTCCCCATCTCTGATTCCCCACCTCTGATTCCCCGTGTCTGATTCCCTGCCTCTGATTCCCCGCCTCTGAATCCCAGCCTCTGATTCCCCGCCTCTGTTTCCCCGCCTCTGATTCCCCGCCTCTGATTCCCCATATCTGATTCCCTGCCTCTGATTCCCCAACTCTGATTCACCGCCTCTGATTCCCCAGCTCTGAATCCCCGCCTCTGATTCCCCGCGTCTGATTCCCTGCCTCTGATTCCCCGCCTTGATTCCCCATCTCTGATTCCCCACCTCTGATTCCCCATATCTGATTCCCTGCCTCTGTTTCCCCGCCTCTGATTCCCCACCTCTGTTTCCCCATATCTGATTCCCCGCCTCTGATTCCCCAACTCTAATACCCCGCCTCTGATTCCCCAGCTCTGATTCCCCGCCTCTGATTCCCCGCATCTGATTTCCTGCCTCTGATTCCCCGCCTCTGATTCCAGGCCTCTGATTCCCAGCATCTGATTCCGGCCTCTGATTCCCGGCCTCTGATTCCCTGCTTCTGATTCTGATTCCCTGCCTCTGATTCCCCATCTCTGATTCCGCACATCTGATTCCCAACCTCGGATCCCCACCTCTGATTCCCCATATCTGATTCCCCGCCTCTGTTTCCCCGCCTCTGATTCCCCGCCTCTGATTCCCAACTCTGATTCCCCGCCTCTGATTCCCCAGCTCTGATTCCCCGTGTTTTATTCCCTGCCTCTGATTCCCTGCCCTGATTCCCCATCTCTGTTTCACCGCCTTTGATTCGCCACCTCTGATTCCCCATATCTGATTCCCCGACTCTGATTCCCTGCCTCTGATTCCCAACCTCTGATTCCACACCTCTGATTCCCCATATCTGATTCCCCGCCTCTATTTCCCCATATCTGATTCCCCGCCTCTGATTCCCCAGCTCTGATTCCCCGACTCTGATTCCCGGAGTCTGATTCCCTGCCTCTGATTCCCCGCCTCTGATTCCCCATCTCTGATTCCCCGCCTCCGATTCCCCGTGTCTGATTCCCTGCCTCTGATTCCCCGCCTCTGATTCCCCGCCTCTGATTCCCTGCCACTGATTCCCTGCCCCTGATTCCCCAATTCTGATTCCCCATATCTGATTCCCCGCCTCTGTTTCCCCGCCTCTGATTCCCCGCCTCTGAATCCCCATATCTGATTCCCTGCCTCTGATTCCCCAACTCTGATTCACCGCCTCTGATTCCCCAGCTCTGAATCCCCGCCTCTGATTCCCCGCGTCTGATTCCCTGCTACTGATTCCCCGCCTTGATTCCCCATCTCTGATTCACAACCTCTGATTCCCCACCTCTGATTCCCTATATTTGATTCCCGGACTCTGTTTCCCCGCCTCTGATTCGCAACCTCTAATTCCCCACCTCTGATTCCCCATATCTGATTCCCCGCCTCTGTTACCCTGCCTCTGATTCCCGGCCTCTGCTTCCCCATATCTGATTCCCCTCTTCTGATTCCCCAAATCTGATTCCCCGCCTCTGATTCCCCAGCTCTGAATCCCCGCCTTTTATTCCCGGCCTCTGATTCCCTGCCACTGATTCCCCGCCCCTGATTCCCCACCTCTGATTCCCCATATCTGATTCCCCGCCTCTGTTTCCCCAGCTCTGATTCTCCACCTCTGATTCCCCAGCTCTGATTCCCTGCCACTGATTCCCCGCCCCTGATTCCCCACCTCTGATTTCCCATATCTGATTCCCCGCCTCTGTTTCCCCAGCTCTGATTCCCTGCCTCTGATTCCCTGCCCTGATTCCCCATCTCTGTTTCACCGCCTTTGATTCGCCACCTCTGATTCCCCATATCTGATTCCCCGCCTCTGTTTCCCCGCCTCTGATTCCCTGCCTCTGATTCCCAACCTCTGATTCCACACCTCTGATTCCCCATATCTGATTCCCCGCCTCTATTTCCCCATATCTGATTCCCCGCCTCTGATTCCCCAACTCTGATTCCCCGCCTCTGATTCCCCAGCTCTGATTCCCCGCCTCTGATTCCCGGCGTCCGATTCCCTGCCTCTGATTCCCCGCCTCTGATTCCCCATCTCTGATTCTCCATATCTGATTCCCCGCCTCTGAATCCCCATCTCTGATTCCCGGACTCTGATTCCCCTCCTCTGATTCCCGGCCTCTTATTCCCAGCATCTGATTCCCGGCCTCTGATTCCCGGCCTCTGATTCCCCGCTTCTGATTCTGATTCCCTGCCTCTGATTCCCCATCTCTGATTCCGCACATCTGATTCCCTGCCTCTGATTCCCCACCTCTGATTCCCCATATCTGATTCCCCACCTCTGTTTCCCCGCCTCTGATTCCCCGCCTCTGTTTCCCTATATCTAATTCCCCACCTCTGATGCCCCAACTCTGATTCCCCGCCTCTGATTCCCCAGCTCTGATTCCCCGCCTCTGATTCCCTGCATCCGATTCCCCATATCTGATTCCCCGCCTCTGATTCCCCAGCTCTGATTCCCCGACTCTGATTCCCGGCATCCGATTCCCTGCCTCTGATTCCCCGCCTCTGATTCCCCATCTCTGATTCCCCGCCTCTGATTCCCCGTGTCTGATTCCCTGCCTTTGATTCCCCGCCTCTGATTCCCCGCCTCTGATTCCCTGCCACTGATTCCCTGCCCCTGATTCCCCACCTCTGATTCCCCACATCTGATTCCCCGCCTCTGTTTCCCCGCCTCTGATTCCCCGCCTCTGATTTCCCATATCTGATTCCCTTCCTCTGATTCCCCAACTCTGATTCCCTGCCTCTGATTCCCCAGCTCTGAATCCCCGCCTCTGATTCCCCGCGTCTGATTCCCTGCCTCTGATTCCCCGCCTTGATTCCCCATCTCTGATTCACAACCTCTGATTCCCCACCTCTGATTCCCTATATTTGATTCCCCGCCTCTGTTTCCCCGCCTCTGATTCCCCGCCTCTGATTCCCCATATCTGATTCCCCGCCTCTGATTGCCCACCTCTGATTCCCAGCCTCTGATTCCCCAGCTCTGATTCCCCGCCTCTGATTCCCCGCATCTGATTCCCTGCCTCTGATTCCCCGCCTCTGATTCCCCATCTCTGATTCACCGCCTTTGATTCGCCACCTCTGATTCCCCATATCTGATTCCCCACCTCAGATTCCCGGCCTCTTATTCCCAGCATCTGATTCCCGGCCTCTGATTCCCGGCCTCTTATTCCCCGCTTCTGATTCTGATTCCCTGCCTTTTATTCCCCATCTCTGATTCCGCACATCTGATTCCCTGCCTCTGATTCCCCACCTCTGATTCCCCATATCTGATTCCCCGCCTCTGTTTCCCCGCCTCTGATTCCCGGCCTCTTATTCCCAGCATGTGATTCCCGGCCTCTGATTCCCGGCCTCTGATTCCCCGCTTCTGATTCTGATTCCCTGCCTCTTATTCCCCATCTCTGATTCCGCACATCTGATTCCCTGCCTCTGATTCCCCACCTCTGATTCCCCATATCTGATTCCCCGCCTCTGTTTCCCCGCCTCTGATTCCCCGCCTCTGTTTCCCTATATCTAATTCCCCACCTCTGATGCCCCAACTCTGATTCCCCGCCTCTGATTCCCCAGCTCTGATTCCCCGCCTCTGATTCCCTGCATCCGATTCCCCATATCTGATTCCCCGCCTCTGTTTCACCGCCTCTGATTCCCCGCCTCTGTTTCCCCATATCTGATTCCCGCCTCTGATTCCCAACTATGAATCCCCTCCTCTGATTCCCCAGCTCTGATTCCCTGCCTCTGATTCCCCGCGTTCTATTCCCTGCCTCTGATTCCCCGCCTGTGATTCCCCATCACTGATTCACCACCTCTGATTCCCTACCTCTGATTCCCCATATCTAATTCCCCGCCTCTGTTTGCCCGCCTCTGATTCCCCGCCTCTGTTTCCCCATATCTGATTCCCCGCCTCTGAATCCCCAACTCTGATTCCCTGCCTCAGATTCCCCAGCTCTGATTCCCCGCCTTTGATTCCCCCATCTGATTCCCAGCCTCTGAATCCCCGTGTCTGATTTCCTGCCTCTGATTCCCCGCCTCTGATTCCCCATCTCTGATTCCCCACCTCTGATTCCCCGCATCTGATTCCCTGCGTCTGATTCCAAGCCTCTGATTCCCTGCCTCTGATTCCCAACCTCTGATTCCCCACCTCTGATTCCCCATATCTACTTCCCCGCCTCTGTTTCCCCGCCTCGGATTCCCCGCCTCAGTTTCCCCATATCTGATTCCCGGCCTCTGATTCCCCGCCTCTGATTCCCCGCCTCTGATTCCCTGCCTCTGATTCCCCATCTCCGATTCCCTGCCTTTTATTCCCAACCTCTGATTCCCCACGTCTGATTCCCCATATCTGATTCCCCGCCTCTGTTTCCCCGCCTCTGATTCCCCGCCTCTGATTCCCAACTCTGATTCCCCGCCTCTGATTCCCCAGCTCTGATTCCCCGTGTTTGATTCCCTGCCTCTGATTCCCTGCCCTGATTCCCCATCTCTGTTTCACCGCCTTTGATTCGCCACCTCTGATTCCACATATCTGATTCCCCGCCTCTGTTTCCCCGACTCTGATTCCCTTCCTCTGATTCCCAACCTCTGATTCCACACCTCTGATTCCCCATATCTGATTCCCCGCCTCTATTTCCCCATATCTGAATCCCCGCCTCTGATTCCCCAACTCTGATTCCCCGCCTCTGATTCCCCAGCTCTGATTCCCCGACTCTGATTCCCGGCGTCCGATTCCCTGCCTCTGATTCCCCGCCTCTGATTCCCCATCTCTGATTCCCCGCCTCTGATTCCCCGTGTCTGATTCCCTGCCTCTGATTCCCCGCCTCTGATTCCCCGCCTCTGATTCCCTGACACTGAATCCCTGCCCCTGATTCCCCACCTCTGATTCCCCATATCTGATTCCCCGCCTCTGTTTCCCCGCCTCTGACTCCCCGCCTCTGATTCCCCATATCTGATTCCCTGCCTCTGATTCCCCAACTCTGATTCCCCGCCTCTGATTCCCCAGCTCTGAATCCCCGCCTCTGATTCCCCGTGTCTGATTCCCTGCCTCTGATTCCCCGCCTTGATTCCCCATCTCTGATTCACAACCTCTGATTCCCCACCTCTGATTCCCTATATTTGATTCCCCGCCTCTGATTCCCCGCCTCTGATTCCCCATATCTGATTCCCCGCCTCTGATTGCCCACCTCTGATTCCCCGCCTCTGATTCGCCAGCTCTGATTCCCCGCCTCTGATTCCCCGCATCTGATTCCCTGCCTCTGATTCCCCGCCTCTGATTCCCCATCTCTGATTCACCGCCTTTGATTCGCCACCTCTGATTCCCCATATCTGATTCCCCACCTCTGTTTCCCGGCCTCTGATTCCCCGCATCTGATTCTCCATATCTCATTCCCCGCCTCTGAATCCCCATCTCTGATTCCCGGACTCTGATTCCCCACCTCTGATTCCCGGCCTCTTATTCCCAGCATCTGATTCCCGGCCTCTGATTCCCGGCCTCTGATTCCCCGATTCTGATTCTGATTCCCTGCCTCTGATTCCCCATCTCTGATTCAGCACATCTGAATCCCTGCCTCTGATTCCCCACCTCTGATTCCTCATATCTGATTCCCCGCCTCTGTTTCCCCGCCTCTGATTCCCCGCCTCTGTTTCCCTATATCTAATTCCCCACCTCTGATGCCCCAACTCTGATTCCCCGCCTCTGATTCCCCAGCTCTGATTCCCCGCCTCTGATTCCCCGCATCCGATTCCCCATATCTGATTCCCCGCCTCTGTTTCCCCGCCTCTGATTCCCCGCCTCTGTTTCCCCATATCTGATTCCCCGCCTCTGATTCCCAAATATGATTCCCCGCCTCTGATTCCCCAGCTCTGATTCCCTGCGTCTGATTCCCTGCGTTCTATTCCCTGCCTCTGATTCCCAACCTGTGATTCCCCATCACTGATTCACCACCTCTGATTCCCCACCTCTGATTCCCCATATCTAATTCCCCGCCTCTGTTTGCCCGCCTCTGATTCCCCGCCTCTGTTTCCCCATATCTGATTCCCCGTCTCTGAATCCCCAACTCTGATTCCCTGCCTCTGATTCCCCAGCTCTGATTCCCCGCCTTTGATTCCCCCCGTCTGATTCCCAGCCTCTGAATCCCCGTGTCTGATTTCCTGCCTCTGATTCCCCGCCTCTGATTCCCCATCTCTGATTCCTCTGATTCCCCACATCTGATTCCCCATCTCTGATTCCGCACATCCGATTCCCTGCCTCTGATTCCCCAACTCTGATTCCCCACCTCTGATTCCCCAGCTCTGATTCCCCGCCTCAGATTCCCCGCGTCTGATTCCCTGCCTCTGATTCCCCGCCTCTGATTCCCCATCTCTGATTCCCCACCTCTGATTCCCCGTGTCTGATTCCCTGCCTCTGATTCCCCGCCTCTGAATCCCAGCCTCTGATTCCCCATATCTGATTCCCCGCCTCTGATTCCCTGCCTCTGATTCCCCAGCTCTGATTCCCCGCCTTTGATTCCCCCCGTCTGATTCCCAGCCTCTGAATCCCCGTGTCTGATTTCCTGCCTCTGATTCCCCGCCTCTGATTCCCCATCTCTGATTCACCGCCTCTGATTCCCCATCTCTGATTCCCCACCTCTGATTCCCCGTGTCTGATTCCCTGCCTCTGATTCCCCGCCTCTGAATCCCAGCCTCTGATTCCCCATATCTGATTCCCCGCCTCTGATTCCCTGCCTCTGATTCCCCAGCTCTGATTCCCCGCCTTTGATTCCCCCCGTCTGATTCCCAGCCTCTGAATCCCCGTGTCTGATTTCCTGCCTCTGATTCCCCGCCTCTGATTCCCCATCTCTGATTCACCGCCTCTGATTCCCCATCTCTGATTCCCCACCTCTGATTCCCCATATCTGATTCCCTGCCTCTGTTTCCCCGCCTCTGATTCCCCACCTCTGTTTCCCCATATCTGATTCCCCGCCTCTGATTCCCCAACTCTAATACCCCGCCTCTGATTCCCCAGCTCTGATTCCCCGCCTCTGATTCCCCGCATCTGATTCCCTGCCTCTGATTCCCCGCCTCTGATTCCAGGCCTCTGATTCCCAGCATCTGATTCCGGCCTCTGATTCCCGGCCTCTGATTCCCTGCTTCTGATTCTGATTCCCTGCCTCTGATTCCCCATCTCTGATTCCGCACATCTGATTCCCAACCTCGGATTCCCCACCTCTGATTCCCCATATCTGATTCCCCGCCTCTGTTTCCCCGCCTCTGATTCCCCGCCTCTGATTCCCAACTCTTATTCCCCGCCTCTGATTCCCCAGCTCTGATTCCCCGTGTTTGATTCCCTGCCTCTGATTCCCTGCCCTGATTCCCCATCTCTGTTTCACCGCCTTTGATTCGCCACCTCTGATTCCCCATATCTGATTCCCCGCGTCTGATTCCCTGCCTCTGATTCCCCGCCTCTGGTTCCCCATCTGTGATTCACAACCTCTGATGCCCCACCTCTGATTCCCCATATCTGATTCCCCGCCTCTGTTTCCCCGCCTCTGATTCCCCGCCTCTGATTCCCCATATCTGATTCCCCGCCTCTGACAGCCCACCTCTGATTCCCCGCGTCTGATACCCTGCCTCTGATTCCCCGCGTCTGATTCCCCATCTCTGATTCACCACCTCTGATTCCCGGCCTCTGATTCCCCATCTCTGATTCCGCACATCCGATTCCCTGCCTATGATTCCCCACCTCTGATTCCCCGCCTCTGATTCCCCATATCTGATTCCCTGCCTCTGTTTCCCCGCCTCTGATTTCCTACCTCTGTTTCCCCATATCTGATTCCCCGCCTCTGATTCCCCAACTCTAATACCCCGCCTCTGATTCCCCAGCTCTGATTCCCCGCCTCTGATTCCCCGCATCTGAATCCCTGCCTCTGATTCCCCGCCTCTGATTCCAGGCCTCTGATTCCCATCATCTGATTCCGGCCTCTGATTCCCGGCCTCTGATTCCCTGCTTCTGATTCTGATTCCCTGCCTCTGATTCCCCATCTCTGATTCCGCACATCTGATTCCCTGCCTCTGATTCCCCACCTCTGATTCCCCATATCTGATTCCCCGCCTCTGTTTCCCCGCCTCTGATTCCCCGCCTCTGTTTCCCAATATCTAAGTCCCCACCTCTGATTCCCCAAATCTGATTCCCCACCTCTGATTCCCCAGCTCTGATTCCCCGCCTCTGATTCCCCGCATCTGATTCCCTGCATCTGATTCCAAGCCTCTGATTCCCTGCCTCTGATTCCCAACCTCTGATTCCCCAACTCTGATTCCCCATATCTGATTCCCCGCCTCTGTTTCCCCGCCTCGGATTCCCCGCCTCAGTTTCCCCATATCTGATTCCCGGCCTCTGATTCCCCGCCTCTGATTCCCCGCCTCTGATTCCCTGCCTCTGATTCCCCATCTCCGATTCCCTGCCTCTGATTCCCAACCTCTGATTCCCCACCTCTGATTCCCCATATCTGATTCCCCGCCTCTGTTTCCCCGCCTCTGATTCCCCGCCTCTGATTCCCAACTCTGATTCCCCGCCTCTGATTCCCCAGCTCTGATTCCCCGTGTTTGATTCCCTGCCTCTGATTCCCTGCCCTGATTCCCCATCTCTGTTTCGCCGCCTTTGATTCGCCACCTCTGATTCCACATATCTGATTCCCCGCCTCTGTTTCCCCGACTCTGATTCCCTTCCTCTGATTCCCAACCTCTGATTCCCCGCCTCTGATTCCCCGCCTCTGATTCCCCGTGTCTGATTCCCTGCCTCTGATTCCCCGCCTCTGATTCCCCGCCTCTGATTCCCTGACACTGAATCCCTGCCCCTGATTCCCCACCTCTGATTCCCCGTGTCTGATTCCCTGCCTCTGATTCCCCGCCTCTGATTCCCCGCCTCTGATTCCCTGACACTGAATCCCTGCCCCTGATTCCCCACCTCTGATTCCACATATCTGATTCCCCGCCTCTGTTTCCCCGCCTCTGATTCCCCGCCTCTGATTCCCCATATCTTATTCACTGCCTCTGATTCCCCAACTCTGATTCCCCGCCTCTGATTCCCCAGCTCTGAATCCCCGCGCCTGATTCCCCGTGTCTGATTCCCTGCCTCTGATTCCCCGCCTTGATTCCCCATCTCTGATTCACAACCTCTGATTCCCCACCTCTGATTCCCTATATTTGATTCACCGCCTCTGTTTCCCCGCCTCTGATTCCCCGCCTCTGATTCCCCATATCTGATTCCCCGCCTCTGATTGCCCACCTCTGATTCCCCGCCTCTGATTCGCCAGCTCTGATTCCCCGCCTCTGATTCCCCGCATCTGATTCCCTGCCTCTGATTCCCCGCCTCTGATTCCCCATCTCTGATTCACCGCCTTTGATTCGCCACCTCTGATTCCCCATATCTGATTCCACACCTCTGTTTCCCGGCCTCTGATTCCCCGCCTCTGATTCTCCATATCTGATTCCCCGCCTGTGATTCCCCGCCTCTGATTCCCCATCTCTGATTCACCGCCTTTGATTCGCCACCTCTGATTCCCCATATCTGATTCCCCGCCTCTGTTTCCCCGCCTCTGATTCCCCGCCTCTGATTCTCCATATCTCATTCCCCGCCTCTGAATCCCCATCTCTGATTCCCGGACTCAGATTCCCCTCCTCTGATTCCCGGCCTCTTATTCCCAGCATCTGATTCCCGGCCTCTGATTCCCGGCCTCTGATTCCCCGCTTCTGAATCCCTGCCTCTGATTCCCCATCTCTGATTCCGCACATCTGATTCCCTGCCTCTGATTCCCCACCTCTGATTCCCCATACCTGATTCCCGGACTCTGATTCCCCTCCTCTGATTCCCGGCCTCTTATTCCCAGCATCTGATTCCCGGCCTCTGATTCCCGGCCTCTGATTCCCCGCCTCTGTTTCCCCGACTCTGATTCCCTTCCTCTGATTCCCAACCTCTGATTCCCCGCCTCTGATTCCCCATCTCTGATTCCCCGCCTCTGATTCCCCGTGTCTGATTCCCTGCCTCTGATTCCCCGCCTCTGATTCCCCGCCTCTGATTCCCTGACACTGAATCCCTGCCCCTGATTCCCCACCTCTGATTCCCCGTGTCTGATTCCCTGCCTCTGATTCCCCGCCTCTGATTCCCCGCCTCTGATTCCCTGACACTGAATCCCTGCCCCTGATTCCCCACCTCTGATTCCCCATATCTGATTCCCCGCCTCTGTTTCCCCGCCTCTGATTCCCCGCCTCTGATTCCCCATATCTTATTCCCTGCCTCTGATTCCCCAACTCTGATTCCCCGCCTCTGATTCCCCAGCTCTGAATCTCCGCCTCTGATTCCCCGTGTCTGATTCCCTGCCTCTGATTCCCCGCATTGATTCCCCATCTCTGATTCACAACCTCTGATTCCCCACCTCTGATTCCCTATATTTGATTCCCCGCCTCTGTTTCCCCGCCTCTGATTCCCCGCCTCTGATTCCCCATATCTGATTCCCCGCCTCTGATTGCCCACCTCTGATTCCCCGCCTCTGATTCGCCAGCTCTGATTCCCCGCCTCTGATTCCCCGCATCTGATTCCCTGCCTCTGATTCCCCGCCTCTGATTCCCCATCTCTGATTCACCGCCTTTGATTCGCCACCTCTGATTCCCCATATCTGATTCCCCACCTCTGTTTCCCGGCCTCTGATTCCCCGCCTCTGATTCTCCATATCTCATTCCCCGCCTCTGAATCCCCATCTCTGATTCCCGGACTCTGATTCCCCAACTCTGATTCCCGGCCTCTTATTCCCAGCATCTGATTCCCGGCCTCTGATTCCCGGCCTCTGATTCCCCGCTTCTTATTCTGATTCCCTGCCTCTGATTCCCCATCTCTGATTCAGCACATCTGAATCCCTGCCTCTGATTCCCCACCTCTGATTCCTCATATCTGATTCCCCGCCTCTGTTTCCCCGCCTCTGATTCCCCGCCTCTGTTTCCCTATATCTAATTCCCCACCTCTGATGCCCCAACTCTGATTCCCCGCCTCTGATTCCCCAGCTCTGATTCCCCGCCTCTGATTCCCCGCATCCGATTCCCCATATCTGATTCCCCGCCTCTGTTTCCCCGCCTCTGATTCCCCGCCTCTGTTTCCCCATATCTGATTCCCCGCCTCTGATTCCCAACTATGATTCCCCGCCTCTGATTCCCCAGCTCTGATTCCCCGCCTCAGATTCCCCGCGTCTGATTCCCTGCCTCTGATTCCCCGCCTCTGATTCCCTGCCTCTGATTCCCCATATCTGATTCCCCGCCTCTGATTCCCCAACTCTGATTCCCCGCTTCTGATTCCCCAGCTCTGAATCCCCGCCTCTGATTCCCCGCGTCTGATTCCCTGCCTCTGATTCCCCGCCTCTGATTCCCCATCTGTGATTCACAACCTCTGATGCCCCACCTCTGATTCCCCATATCTGATTCCCCGCCTCTGTTTCCCCGCCTCTGATTCCCCGCCTCTGATTCCCCATATCTGATTCCCCGCCTCTGATTGCCCACCTCTGATTCCCCGCGTCTGATACCCTGCCTCTGATTCCCCGCCTCTGATTCCCCATCTCTGATTCACCACCTCTGATTCCCGGCCTCTGATTCCCCATCTCTGATTCCGCACATCCGATTCCCTGCCTATGATTCCCCACCTCTGATTCCCCGCCTCTGATTCCCCATATCTGATTCCCTGCCTCTGTTTCCCCGCCTCTGATTTCCTACCTCTGTTTCCCCATATCTGATTCCCCGCCTCTGATTCCCCAACTCTAATACCCCGCCTCTGATTCCCCAGCTCTGATTCCCCGCCTCTGATTCCCCGCATCTGAATCCCTGCCTCTGATTCCCCGCCTCTGATTCCAGGCTTCTGATTCCCATCATCTGATTCCGGCCTCTGATTCCCGGCCTCTGATTCCCTGCTTCTGATTCTGATTCCCTGCCTCTGATTCCCCATCTCTGATTCCGCACATCTGATTCCCTGCCTCTGATTCCCCACCTCTGATTCCCCATACCTGATTCCCGGACTCTGATTCCCCTCCTCTGATTCCCGGCCTCTTATTCCCAGCATCTGATTCCCGGCCTCTGATTCCCGGCCTCTGATTCCCCGCCTCTGTTTCCCCGACTCTGATTCCCTTCCTCTGATTCCCAACCTCTGATTCCCCGCCTCTGATTCCCCATCTCTGATTCCCCGCCTCTGATTCCCCGTGTCTGATTCCCTGCCTCTGATTCCCCGCCTCTGATTCCCCGCCTCTGATTCCCTGACACTGAATCCCTGCCCCTGATTCCCCACCTCTGATTCCCCGTGTCTGATTCCCTGCCTCTGATTCCCCGCCTCTGATTCCCCGCCTCTGATTCCCTGACACTGAATCCCTGCCCCTGATTCCCCACCTCTGATTCCCCATATCTGATTCCCCGCCTCTGTTTCCCCGCCTCTGATTCCCCGCCTCTGATTCCCCATATCTTATTCCCTGCCTCTGATTCCCCAACTCTGATTCCCCGCCTCTGATTCCCCAGCTCTGAATCTCCGCCTCTGATTCCCCGTGTCTGATTCCCTGCCTCTGATTCCCCGCATTGATTCCCCATCTCTGATTCACAACCTCTGATTCCCCACCTCTGATTCCCTATATTTGATTCCCCGCCTCTGTTTCCCCGCCTCTGATTCCCCGCCTCTGATTCCCCATATCTGATTCCCCGCCTCTGATTGCCCACCTCTGATTCCCCGCCTCTGATTCGCCAGCTCTGATTCCCCGCCTCTGATTCCCCGCATCTGATTCCCTGCCTCTGATTCCCCGCCTCTGATTCCCCATCTCTGATTCACCGCCTTTGATTCGCCACCTCTGATTCCCCATATCTGATTCCCCACCTCTGTTTCCCGGCCTCTGATTCCCCGCCTCTGATTCTCCATATCTCATTCCCCGCCTCTGAATCCCCATCTCTGATTCCCGGACTCTGATTCCCCAACTCTGATTCCCGGCCTCTTATTCCCAGCATCTGATTCCCGGCCTCTGATTCCCGGCCTCTGATTCCCCGCTTCTTATTCTGATTCCCTGCCTCTGATTCCCCATCTCTGATTCAGCACATCTGAATCCCTGCCTCTGATTCCCCACCTCTGATTCCTCATATCTGATTCCCCGCCTCTGTTTCCCCGCCTCTGATTCCCCGCCTCTGTTTCCCTATATCTAATTCCCCACCTCTGATGCCCCAACTCTGATTCCCCGCCTCTGATTCCCCAGCTCTGATTCCCCGCCTCTGATTCCCCGCATCCGATTCCCCATATCTGATTCCCCGCCTCTGTTTCCCCGCCTCTGATTCCCCGCCTCTGTTTCCCCATATCTGATTCCCCGCCTCTGATTCCCAACTATGATTCCCCGCCTCTGATTCCCCAGCTCTGATTCCCTGCGTCTGATTCCCTGTGTTCTATTCCCTGCCTCTGATTCCCCACCTGTGATTCCCCATCACTGATTCACCACCTCTGATTCCCCACCTCTGATTCCCCATATCTAATTCCCCGCCTCTGTTTGCCCGCCTCTGATTCCCCGCCTCTGTTTCCCCATATCTGATTCCCCGTCTCTGAATCCCCAACTCTGATTCCCTGCCTCTGATTCCCCAGCTCTGATTCCCCGCCTTTGATTCCCCCCGTCTGATTCCCAGCCTCTGAATCCCCGTGTCTGATTTCCTGCCTCTGATTCCCCGCCTCTGATTCCCCATCTCTGATTCCTCTGATTCCCCACATCTGATTCCCCATCTCTGATTCCGCACATCCGATTCCCTGCCTCTGATTCCCCAACTCTGATTCCCCACCTCTGATTCCCCAGCTCTGATTCCCCGCCTCAGATTCCCCGCGTCTGATTCCCTGCCTCTGATTCCCCGCCTCTGATTCCCTGCCTCTGATTCCCCATATCTGATTCCCCGCCTCTGATTCCCCAACTCTGATTCCCCGCTTCTGATTCCCCAGCTCTGAATCCCCGCCTCTGATTCCCCGCGTCTGATTCCCTGCCTCTGATTCCCCGCCTCTGATTCCCCATCTGTGATTCACAACCTCTGATGCCCCACCTCTGATTCCCCATATCTGATTCCCCGCCTCTGTTTCCCCGCCTCTGATTCCCCGCCTCTGATTCCCCATATCTGATTCCCCGCCTCTGATTGCCCACCTCTGATTCCCCGCGTCTGATACCCTGCCTCTGATTCCCCGCCTCTGATTCCCCATCTCTGATTCACCACCTCTGATTCCCGGCCTCTGATTCCCCATCTCTGATTCCGCACATCCGATTCCCTGCCTATGATTCCCCACCTCTGATTCCCCGCCTCTGATTCCCCATATCTGATTCCCTGCCTCTGTTTCCCCGCCTCTGATTTCCTACCTCTGTTTCCCCATATCTGATTCCCCGCCTCTGATTCCCCAACTCTAATACCCCGCCTCTGATTCCCCAGCTCTGATTCCCCGCCTCTGATTCCCCGCATCTGAATCCCTGCCTCTGATTCCCCGCCTCTGATTCCAGGCTTCTGATTCCCATCATCTGATTCCGGCCTCTGATTCCCGGCCTCTGATTCCCTGCTTCTGATTCTGATTCCCTGCCTCTGATTCCCCATCTCTGATTCCGCACATCTGATTCCCTGCCTCTGATTCCCCACCTCTGATTCCCCATATCTGATTCCCCGCCTCTGTTTCCCCGCCTCTGATTCCCCGCCTCTGTTTCCCAATATCTAAGTCCCCACCTCTGATTCCCCAAATCTGATTCCCCACCTCTGATTCCCCAGCTCTGATTCCCCGCCTCTGATTCCCCGCATCTGATTCCCTGCATCTGATTCCAAGCCTCTGATTCCCTGCCTCTGATTCCCAACCTCTGATTCCCCGCCTCTGATTCCCCATCTCTGATTCACCGCCTCTGATTCCCCATCTCTGATTCCCCACCTCTGATTCCCCGTGTCTGATTCCCTGCCTCTGATTCCCCGCCTCTGAATCCCAGCCTCTGATTCCCCATATCTGATTCCCCGCCTCTGATTCCCCGCCTCTGTTTCCCCAGCTCTGATTCCCCGCCTTTGATTCCCCCCGTCTGATTCCCAGCCTCTGAATCCCCGTGTCTGATTTCCTGCCTCTGATTCCCCGCCTCTGATTCCCCATCTCTGATTCCTCTGATTCCCCACATCTGATTCCCCATCTCTGATTCCGCACATCCGATTCCCTGCCTCTGATTCCCCAACTCTGATTCCCCACCTCTGATTCCCCAGCTCTGATTCCCCGCCTCAGATTCCCCGCGTCTGATTCCCTGCCTCTGATTCCCCGCCTCTGATTCCCCATCTCTGATTCCCCACCTCTGATTCCCCGTGTCTGATACCCTGCCTCAGATTCCCCGCCTCTGAATCCCAGCCTCTGATTCCCCATATCTGATTCCCCGCCTCTGATTCCCTGCCTCTGATTCCCCAGCTCTGATTCCCCGCCTTTGATTCCCCCCGTCTGATTCCCAGCCTCTGAATCCCCGTGTCTGATTTCCTGCCTCTGATTCCCCGCCTCTGATTCCCCATCTCTGATTCACCGCCTCTGATTCCCCATCTCTGATTCCCCACCTCTGATTCCCCGTGTCTGATTCCCTGCCTCTGATTCCCCGCCTCTGAATCCCAGCCTCTGATTCCCCATATCTGATTCCCCGCCTCTGATTCCCTGCCTCTGATTCCCCAGCTCTGATTCCCCGCCTTTGATTCCCCCCGTCTGATTCCCAGCCTCTGAATCCCCGTGTCTGATTTCCTGCCTCTGATTCCCCGCCTCTGATTCCCCATCTCTGATTCACCGCCTCTGATTCCCCATCTCTGATTCCCCACCTCTGATTCCCCATATCTGATTCCCTGCCTCTGTTTCCCCGCCTCTGATTCCCCACCTCTGTTTCCCCATATCTGATTCCCCGCCTCTGATTCCCCAACTCTAATACCCCGCCTCTGATTCCCCAGCTCTGATTCCCCGCCTCTGATTCCCCGCATCTGATTCCCTGCCTCTGATTCCCCGCCTCTGATTCCAGGCCTCTGATTCCCAGCATCTGATTCCGGCCTCTGATTCCCGGCCTCTGATTCCCTGCTTCTGATTCTGATTCCCTGCCTCTGATTCCCCATCTCTGATTCCGCACATCTGATTCCCAACCTCGGATTCCCCACCTCTGATTCCCCATATCTGATTCCCCGCCTCTGTTTCCCCGCCTCTGATTCCCCGCCTCTGATTCCCAACTCTTATTCCCCGCCTCTGATTCCCCAGCTCTGATTCCCCGTGTTTGATTCCCTGCCTCTGATTCCCTGCCCTGATTCCCCATCTCTGTTTCACCGCCTTTGATTCGCCACCTCTGATTCCCCATATCTGATTCCCCGCGTCTGATTCCCTGCCTCGGATTCCCCGCCTCTGATTCCCCATCTGTGATTCACAACCTCTGATGCCCCACCTCTGATTCCCCATATCTGATTCCCCGCCTCTGTTTCCCCGCCTCTGATTCCCCGCCTCTGATTCCCCATATCTGATTCCCCGCCTCTGATTGCCCACCTCTGATTCCCCGCGTCTGATACCCTGCCTCTGATTCCCCGCCTCTGATTCCCCATCTCTGATTCACCACCTCTGATTCCCGGCCTCTGATTCCCCATCTCTGATTCCGCACATCCGATTCCCTGCCTATGATTCCCCACCTCTGATTCCCCGCCTCTGATTCCCCATATCTGATTCCCTGCCTCTGTTTCCCCGCCTCTGATTTCCTACCTCTGTTTCCCCATATCTGATTCCCCGCCTCTGATTCCCCAACTCTAATACCCCGCCTCTGATTCCCCAGCTCTGATTCCCCGCCTCTGATTCCCCGCATCTGAATCCCTGCCTCTGATTCCCCGCCTCTGATTCCAGGCCTCTGATTCCCATCATCTGATTCCGGCCTCTGATTCCCGGCCTCTGATTCCCTGCTTCTGATTCTGATTCCCTGCCTCTGATTCCCCATCTCTGATTCCGCACATCTGATTCCCTGCCTCTGATTCCCCACCTCTGATTCCCCATATCTGATTCCCCGCCTCTGATTCCCAATATCTAAGTCCCCACCTCTGATTCCCCAAATCTGATTCCCCACCTCTGATTCCCCAGCTCTGATTCCCCGCCTCTGATTCCCCGCATCTGATTCCCTGCATCTGATTCCAAGCCTCTGATTCCCTGCCTCTGATTCCCAACCTCTGATTCCCCAACTCTGATTCCCCATATCTGATTCCCCGCCTCTGTTTCCCCGCCTCGGATTCCCCGCCTCAGTTTCCCCATATCTGATTCCCGGCCTCTGATTCCTCGCCTCTGATTCCCCGCCTCTGATTCCCTGCCTCTGATTCCCCATCTCCGATTCCCTGCCTCTGATTCCCAACCTCTGATTCCCCACCTCTGATTCCCCATATCTGATTCCCCGCCTCTGTTTCCCCGCCTCTGATTCCCCGCCTCTGATTCCCAACTCTGATTCCCCGCCTCTGATTCCCCAGCTCTGATTCCCCGTGTTTGATTCCCTGCCTCTGATTCCCTGCCTGATTCCCCATCTCTGTTTCACCGCCTTTGATTCGCCACCTCTGATTCCACATATCTGATTCCCTGCCTCTGATTCCCCGCCTCTGATTCCAGGCCTCTGATTCCCATCATCTGATTCCGGCCTCTGATTCCCGGCCTCTGATTCCCTGCTTCTGATTCTGATTCCCTGCCTCTGAATCCCCATCTCTGATTCCGCACATCTGATTCCCTGCCTCTGATTCCCCACCTCTGATTCCCCATATCTGATTCCCCGCCTCTGTTTCCCCGCCTCTGATTCCCCGCCTCTGTTTCCCAATATCTAAGTCCCCACCTCTGATTCCCCAAATCTGATTCCCCACCTCTGATTCCCCAGCTCTGATTCCCCGCCTCTGATTCCCCGCATCTGATTCCCTGCATCTGATTCCAAGCCTCTGATTCCCTGCCTCTGATTCCCAACCTCTGATTCCCCACCTCTGATTCCCCATATCTGATTCCCCGCCTCTGTTTCCCCGCCTCGGATTCCCCGCCTCAGTTTCCCCAAATCTGATTCCCGGCCTCTGATTCCCCGCCTCTGATTCCCCTCCTCTGATTCCCTGCCTCTGATTCCCCATCTCCGATTCCCTGCCTCTGATTCCCAACCTCTGATTCCCCACCTCTGATTCCCCATATCTGATTCCCCGCCTCTGTTTCCCCGCCTCTGATTCCCCGCCTCTGATTCCCAACTCTGATTCCCCGCCTCTGATTCCCCAGCTCTGATTCCCCGTGTTTGATTCCCTGCCTCTGATTCCCTGCCCTGATTCCCCATCTCTGTTTCACCGCCTTTGATTCGCCACCTCTGATTCCACATATCTGATTCCCCGCCTCTGTTTCCCCGACTCTGATTCCCTTCCTCTGATTCCCAATCTCTGATTCCCTGACACTGAATCCCTGCCCCTGATTCCCCACCTCTGATTCCCAATATCTGATTCCCCGCCTCTGTTTCCCCGCCTCTGATTCCCCGCCTCTGATTCCCCATATCTTATTCCCTGCCTCTGATTCCCCAACTCTGATTCCCCGCCTCTGATTCCCCAGCTCTGAATCCCCGCCCCTGATTCCCCGTGTCTGATTCCCTGCCTCTGATTCCCCGCCTTGATTCCCCATCTCTGATTCACAACCTCTGATTCCCCACCTCTGATTCCCTATATTTGATTCACCGCCTCTGTTTACCCGCCTCTGATTCCCCGCCTCTGATTCCCCATATCTGATTCCCCGCCTCTGATTGCCCACCTCTGATTCCCCGCCTCTGATTCGCCAGCTCTGATTCCCCGCCTCTGATTCCCCGCATCTGATTCCCTGCCTCTGATTCCCCGCCTCTGATTCCCCATCTCTGATTCACCGCCTTTGATTCGCCACCTCTGATTCCCCATATCTGATTCCCCACCTCTGTTTCCCGGCCTCTGATTCCCCGCCTCTGATTCTCCATATCTGATTCCCCGCCTGTGATTCCCCGCCTCTGATTCCCCATCTCTGATTCACCGCCTTTGATTCGCCACCTCTGATTCCCCATATCTGAATCCCCGCCTCTGTTTCCCCGCCTCTGATTCCCCGCCTCTGATTCTCCATATCTCATTCTCCGCCTCTGAATCCCCATCTCTGATTCCCGGACTCAGATTCCCCTCCTCTGATTCCCGGCCTCTTATTCCCAGCATCTGATTCCCGGCCTCTGATTCCCGGCCTCTGATTCCCCGCTTCTGATTCCCTGCCTCTGATTCCCCATCTCTGATTCCGCACATCTGATTCCCTGCCTCTGATTCCCCACCTCTGATTCCCCATACCTGATTCCCGGACTCTGATTCCCCTCCTCTGATTCCCGGCGTCTTATTCCCAGCATCTGATTCCCGGCCTCTGATTCCCGGCCTCTGATTCCCCGCCTCTGTTTCCCCGACTCTGATTCCCTTCCTCTGATTCCCAACCTCTGATTCCCCGCCTCTGATTCCCCATCTCTGATTCCCCGCCTCTGATTCCCCGTGTCTGATTCCCTGCCTCTGATTCCCCGCCTCTGATTCCCCGCCTCTGATTCCCTGACACTGAATCCCTGCCCCTGATTCCCCACCTCTGATTCCCCGTGTCTGATTCCCTGCCTCTGATTCCCCGCCTCTGATTCCCCGCCTCTGATTCCCTGACACTGAATCCCTGCCCCTGATTCCCCACCTCTGATTCCCCATATCTGATTCCCCGCCTCTGTTTCCCCGCCTCTGATTCCCCGCCTCTGATTCCCCATATCTTATTCCCTGCCTCTGATTCCCCAACTCTGATTCCCCGCCTCTGATTCCCCAGCTCTGAATCTCCGCCTCTGATTCCCCATGTCTGATTCCCTGCCTCTGATTCCCCGCATTGATTCCCCATCTCTGATTCACAACCTCTGATTCCCCACCTCTGATTCCCTATATTTGATTCCCCGCCTCTGTTTCCCCGCCTCTGATTCCCCGCCTCTGATTCCCCATATCTGATTCCCCGCCTCTGATTGCCCACCTCTGATTCCCCGCCTCTGATTCGCCAGCTCTGATTCCCCGCCTCTGATTCCCCGCATCTGATTCCCTGCCTCTGATTCCCCGCCTCTTATTCCCCATCTCTGATTCACCGCCTTTGATTCGCCACCTCTGATTCCCCATATCTGATTCCCCACCTCTGTTTCCCGGCCTCTGATTCCCCGCCTCTGATTCTCCATATCTCATTCCCCGCCTCTGAATCCCCATCTCTGATTCCCGGACTCTGATTCCCCAACTCTGATTCCCGGCCTCTTATTCCCAGCATCTGATTCCCGGCCTCTGATTCCCGGCCTCTGATTCCCCGCTTCTTATTCTGATTCCCTGCCTCTGATTCCCCATCTCTGATTCAGCACATCTGAATCCCTGCCTCTGATTCCCCACCTCTGATTCCTCATATCTGATTCCCCGCCTCTGTTTCCCCGCCTCTGATTCCCCGCCTCTGTTTCCCTATATCTAATTCCCCACCTCTGATGCCCCAACTCTGATTCCCCGCCTCTGATTCCCCAGCTCTGATTCCCCGCCTCTGATTCCCCGCATCCGATTCCCCATATCTGATTCCCCGCCTCTGTTTCCCCGCCTCTGATTCCCCGCCTCTGTTTCCCCATATCTGATTCCCCGCCTCTGATTCCCAACTATGATTCCCCGCCTCTGATTCCCCAGCTCTGATTCCCTGCGTCTGATTCCCTGTGTTCTATTCCCTGCCTCTGATTCCCCACCTGTGATTCCCCATCACTGATTCACCACCTCTGATTCCCCACCTCTGATTCCCCATATCTAATTCCCCGCCTCTGTTTGCCCGCCTCTGATTTCCCGCCTCTGTTTCCCCATATCTGATTCCCCGTCTCTGAATCCCCAACTCTGATTCCCTGCCTCTGATTCCCCAGCTCTGATTCCCCGCCTTTGATTCCCCCCGTCTGATTCCCAGCCTCTGAATCCCCGTGTCTGATTTCCTGCCTCTGATTCCCCGCCTCTGATTCCCCATCTCTGATTCCTCTGATTCCCCACATCTGATTCCCCATCTCTGATTCCGCACATCCGATTCCCTGCCTCTGATTCCCCAACTCTGATTCCCCACCTCTGATTCCCCAGCTCTGATTCCCCGCCTCAGATTCCCCGCGTCTGATTCCCTGCCTCTGATTCCCCGCCTCTGATTCCCTGCCTCTGATTCCCCATATCTGATTCCCCGCCTCTGATTCCCCAACTCTGATTCCCCGCTTCTGATTCCCCAGCTCTGAATCCCCGCCTCTGATTCCCCGCGTCTGATTCCCTGCCTCTGATTCCCCGCCTCTGATTCCCCATCTGTGATTCACAACCTCTGATGCCCCACCTCTGATTCCCCATATCTGATTCCCCGCCTCTGTTTCCCCGCCTCTGATTCCCCGCCTCTGATTCCCCATATCTGATTCCCCGCCTCTGATTGCCCACCTCTGATTCCCCGCGTCTGATACCCTGCCTCTGATTCCCCGCCTCTGATTCCCCATCTCTGATTCACTACTCTGATTCCCGGCCTCTGATTCCCCATCTCTGATTCCGCACATCCGATTCCCTGCCTATGATTCCCCACCTCTGATTCCCCGCCTCTGATTCCCCATATCTGATTCCCTGCCTCTGTTTCCCCGCCTCTGATTTCCTACCTCTGTTTCCCCATATCTGATTCCCCGCCTCTGATTCCCCAACTCTAATACCCCGCCTCTGATTCCCCAGCTCTGATTCCCCGCCTCTGATTCCCCGCATCTGAATCCCTGCCTCTGATTCCCCGCCTCTGATTCCAGGCTTCTGATTCCCATCATCTGATTCCGGCCTCTGATTCCCGGCCTCTGATTCCCTGCTTCTGATTCTGATTCCCTGCCTCTGATTCCCCATCTCTGATTCCGCACATCTGATTCCCTGCCTCTGATTCCCCACCTCTGATTCCCCATATCTGATTCCCCGCCTCTGTTTCCCCGCCTCTGATTCCCCGCCTCTGTTTCCCAATATCTAAGTCCCCACCTCTGATTCCCCAAATCTGATTCCCCACCTCTGATTCCCCAGCTCTGATTCCCCGCCTCTGATTCCCCGCATCTGATTCCCTGCATCTGATTCCAAGCCTCTGATTCCCTGCCTCTGATTCCCAACCTCTGATTCCCCGCCTCTGATTCCCCATCTCTGATTCACCGCCTCTGATTCCCCATCTCTGATTCCCCACCTCTGATTCCCCGTGTCTGATTCCCTGCCTCTGATTCCCCGCCTCTGAATCCCAGCCTCTGATTCCCCATATCTGATTCCCCGCCTCTGATTCCCCGCCTCTGTTTCCCCAGCTCTGATTCCCCGCCTTTGATTCCCCCCGTCTGATTCCCAGCCTCTGAATCCCCGTGTCTGATTTCCTGCCTCTGATTCCCCGCCTCTGATTCCCCATCTCTGATTCCTCTGATTCCCCACATCTGATTCCCCATCTCTGATTCCGCACATCCGATTCCCTGCCTCTGATTCCCCAACTCTTATTCCCCACCTCTGATTCCCCAGCTCTGATTCCCCGCCTCAGATTCCCCGCGTCTGATTCCCTGCCTCTGATTCCCCGCCTCTGATTCCCCATCTCTGATTCCCCACCTCTGATTCCCCGTGTCTGATTCCCTGCCTCAGATTCCCCGCCTCTGAATCCCAGCCTCTGATTCCCCATATCTGATTCCCCGCCTCTGATTCCCTGCCTCTGATTCCCCAGCTCTGATTCCCCGCCTTTGATTCCCCCCGTCTGATTCCCAGCCTCTGAATCCCCGTGTCTGATTTCCTGCCTCTGATTCCCCGCCTCTGATTCCCCATCTCTGATTCACCGCCTCTGATTCCCCATCTCTGATTCCCCACCTCTGATTCCCCGTGTCTGATTCCCTGCCTCTGATTCCCCGCCTCTGAATCCCAGCCTCTGATTCCCCATATCTGATTCCCCGCCTCTGATTCCCTGCCTCTGATTCCCCAGCTCTGATTCCCCGCCTTTGATTCCCCCCGTCTGATTCCCAGCCTCTGAATCCCCGTGTCTGATTTCCTGCCTCTGATTCACCGCCTCTGATTCCCCATCTCTGATTCACCGCCTCTGATTCCCCATCTCTGATTCCCCACCTCTGATTCCCCATATCTGATTCCCTGCCTCTGTTTCCCCGCCTCTGATTCCCCACCTCTGTTTCCCCATATCTGATTCCCCGCCTCTGATTCCCCAACTCTAATACCCCGCCTCTGATTCCCCAGCTCTGATTCCCCGCCTCTGATTCCCCGCATCTGATTCCCTGCCTCTGATTCCCCGCCTCTGATTCCAGGCCTCTGATTCCCAGCATCTGATTCCGGCCTCTGATTCCCGGCCTCTGATTCCCTGCTTCTGATTCTGATTCCCTGCCTCTGATTCCCCATCTCTGATTCCGCACATCTGATTCCCAACCTCGGATTCCCCACCTCTGATTCCCCATATCTGATTCCCCGCCTCTGTTTCCCCGCCTCTGATTCCCCGCCTCTGATTCCCAACTCTTATTCCCCGCCTCTGATTCCCCAGCTCTGATTCCCCGTGTTTGATTCCCTGCCTCTGATTCCCTGCCCTGATTCCCCATCTCTGTTTCACCGCCTTTGATTCGCCACCTCTGATTCCCCATATCTGATTCCCCGCGTCTGATTCCCTGCCTCTGATTCCCCGCCTCTGATTCCCCATCTGTGATTCACAACCTCTGATGCCCCACCTCTGATTCCCCATATCTGATTCCCCGCCTCTGTTTCCCCGCCTCTGATTCCCCGCCTCTGATTCCCCATATCTGATTCCCCGCCTCTGATTGCCCACCTCTGATTCCCCGCGTCTGATACCCTGCCTCTGATTCCCCGCCTCTGATTCCCCATCTCTGATTCACCACCTCTGATTCCCGGCCTCTGATTCCCCATCTCTGATTCCGCACATCCGATTCCCTGCCTATGATTCCCCACCTCTGATTCCCCGCCTCTGATTCCCCATATCTGATTCCCTGCCTCTGTTTCCCCGCCTCTGATTTCCTACCTCTGTTTCCCCATATCTGATTCCCCGCCTCTGATTCCCCAACTCTAATACCCCGCCTCTGATTCCCCAGCTCTGATTCCCCGCCTCTGATTCCCCGCATCTGAATCCCTGCCTCTGATTCCCCGCCTCTGATTCCAGGCCTCTGATTCCCATCATCTGATTCCGGCCTCTGATTCCCGGCCTCTGATTCCCTGCTTCTGATTCTGATTCCCTGCCTCTGATTCCCCATCTCTGATTCCGCACATCTGATTCCCTGCCTCTGATTCCCCACCTCTGATTCCCCATATCTGATTCCCCGCCTCTGTTTCCCCGCCTCTGATTCCCCGCCTCAGTTTCCCAATATCTAAGTCCCCACCTCTGATTCCCCAAATCTGATTCCCCACCTCTGATTCCCCAGCTCTGATTCCCCGCCTCTGATTCCCCGCATCTGATTCCCTGCATCTGATTCCAAGCCTCTGATTCCCTGCCTCTGATTCCCAACCTCTGATTCCCCAACTCTGATTCCCCATATCTGATTCCCCGCCTCTGTTTCCCCGCCTCGGATTCCCCGCCTCAGTTTCCCCATATCTGATTCCCGGCCTCTGATTCCTCGCCTCTGATTCCCCGCCTCTGATTCCCTGCCTCTGATTCCCCATCTCCGATTCCCTGCCTCTGATTCCCAACCTCTGATTCCCCACCTCTGATTCCCCATATCTGATTCCCCGCCTCTGTTTCCCCGCCTCTGATTCCCCGCCTCTGATTCCCAACTCTGATTCCCCGCCTCTGATTCCCCAGCTCTGATTCCCCGTGTTTGATTCCCTGCCTCTGATTCCCTGCCTGATTCCCCATCTCTGTTTCACCGCCTTTGATTCGCCACCTCTGATTCCACATATCTGATTCCCTGCCTCTGATTCCCCGCCTCTGATTCCAGGCCTCTGATTCCCATCATCTGATTCCGGCCTCTGATTCCCGGCCTCTGATTCCCTGCTTCTGATTCTGATTCCCTGCCTCTGAATCCCCATCTCTGATTCCGCACATCTGATTCCCTGCCTCTGGATCCCCACCTCTGATTCCCCATATCTGATTCCCCGCCTCTGTTTCCCCGCCTCTGATTCCCCGCCTCTGTTTCCCAATATCTAAGTCCCCACCTCTGATTCCCCAAATCTGATTCCCCACCTCTGTTTCCCCGACTCTGATTCCCTTCCTCTGATTCCCAACCTCTGATTCCCTGACACTGAATCCCTGCCCCTGATTCCCCACCTCTGATTCCCAATATCTGATTCCCCGCCTCTGTTTCCCCGCCTCTGATTCCCCGCCTCTGATTCCCCACATCTTATTCCCTGCCTCTGATTCCCCAACTCTGATTCCCCGCCTCTGATTCCCCAGCTCTGAATCCCCGCCCCTGATTCCCCGTGTCTGATTCCCTGCCTCTGATTCCCCGCCTTGATTCCCCATCTCTGATTCACAACCTCTGATTCCCCACCTCTGATTACCTATATTTGATTCCCCGCCTCTGTTTCCCCGCCTCTGATTCCCCGCCTCTGATTCCCCATATCTGATTCCCCGCCTCTGATTGCCCACCTCTGATTCCCCGCCTCTGATTCGCCAGCTCTGATTCCCCGCCTCTGATTCCCCTCCTCTGATTCCCGGCCTCTTATTCCCAGCATCTGATTCCCGGCCTCTGATTCCCGGCCTCTGATTCCCCGCTTCTGATTCCCTGCCTCTGATTCCCCATCTCTGATTGCGCACATCTGATTCCCTGCCTCTGATTCCCCACCTCTGATTCCCCATATCTGATTCCCGGACTCTGATTCCCCTCCTCTGATTCCCGGCCTCTTATTCCCAGCATCTGATTCCCGGCCTCTGATTCCCGGCCTCTGATTCCCCGCCTCTGTTTCCCCGACTCTGATTCCCTTCCTCTGATTCCCAACCTCTGATTCCCCGCCTCTGATTCCCCATCTCTGATTCCCCGCCTCTGATTCACCGTGTCTGATTCCCTGCCTCTGATTCCCCGCCTCTGATTCCCCGCCTCTGAATCCCTGACACTGAATCCCTGCCCCTGATTCCCCACCTCTGATTCCCCGTGTCTGATTCCCTGCCTCTGATTCCCCGCCTCTGATTCCCCGCCTCTGATTCCCTGACACTGAATCCCTGCCCCTGATTCCCCACCTCTGATTCCCCATATCTGATTCCCCGCCTCTGTTTCCCCGCCTCTGATTCCCCGCCTCTGATTCCCCATATCTTATTCCCTGCCTCTGATTCCCCAACTCTGATTCCCCGCCTCTGATTCCCCAGCTCTGAATCCCCGCCTCTGATTCCCCGTGTCTTATTCCCTGCCTCTGATTCCCCGCATTGATTCCCCATCTCTGATTCACAACCTCTGATTCCCCACCTCTGATTCCCTATATTTGATTCCCCGCCTCTGTTTCCCCGCCTCTGATTCCCCGCCTCTGATTCCCCATATCTGATTCCCCGCCTCTGATTGCCCACCTCTGATTCCCCGCCTCTGATTCGCCAGCTCTGATTCCCCGCCTCTGATTCCCCGCATCTGATTCCCTGCCTCTGATTCCCCGCCTCTGATTCCCCATCTCTGATTCACCGCCTTTGATTCGCCACCTCTGATTCCCCATATCTGATTCCCCACCTCTGATTCCCCATATCTGATTCCCCACCTCTGTTTCCCGGCCTCTGATTCCCCGCCTCTGATTCTCCATATCTCATTCCCCGCCTCTCAATCCCCATCTCTGATTCCCGGACTCTGATTCCCCAACTCTGATTCCCGGCCTCTTATTCCCAGCATCTGATTCCCGGCCTCTGATTCCCGGCCTCTGATTCCCCGCCTCTTATTCTGATTCCCTGCCTCTGATTCCCCATCTCTGATTCAGCACATCTGAATCCCTGCCTCTGATTCCCCACCTCTGATTCCTCATATCTGATTCCCCGCCTCTGTTTCCCCGCCTCTGATTCCCCGCCTCTGTTTCCCTATATCTAATTCCCCACCTCTGATGCCCCAACTCTGATTCCCCGCCTCTGATTCCCCAGCTCTGATTCCCCGCCTCTGATTCCCCGCATCCGATTCCCCATATCTGATTCCCCGCCTCTGTTTCCCCGCCTCTGATTCCCCGCCTCTGTTTCCCCATATCTGATTCCCCGCCTCTGATTCCCAACTATGATTCCCCGCCTCTGATTCCCCAGCTCTGATTCCCTGCGTCTGATTCCCTGCGTTCTATTCCCTGCCTCTGATTCCCCACCTGTGATTCCCCATCACTGATTCACCACCTCTGATTCCCCACCTCTGATTCCCCATATCTAATTCCCCGCCTCTGTTTGCCCGCCTCTGATTCCCCGCCTCTGTTTCCCCATATCTGATTCCCCGTCTCTGAATCCCCAACTCTGATTCCCTGCCTCTGATTCCCCAGCTCTGATTCCCCGCCTTTGATTCCCCCCGTCTGATTCCCAGCCTCTGAATCCCCGTGTCTGATTTCCTGCCTCTGATTCCCCGCCTCTGATTCCCCATCTCTGATTCCTCTGATTCCCCACATCTGATTCCCCATCTCTGATTCCGCACATCCGATTCCCTGCCTCTGATTCCCCAACTCTGATTCCCCACCTCTGATTCCCCAGCTCTGATTCCCCGCCTCAGATTCCCCGCGTCTGATTCCCTGCCTCTGATTCCCCGCCTCTGATTCCCTGCCTCTGATTCCCCATATCTGATTCCCCGCCTCTGATTCCCCAACTCTGATTCCCCGCTTCTGATTCCCCAGCTCTGAATCCCCGCCTCTGATTCCCCGCGTCTGATTCCCTGCCTCTGATTCCCCGCCTCTGATTCCCCATCTGTGATTCACAACCTCTGATGCCCCACCTCTGATTCCCCATATCTGATTCCCCGCCTCTGTTTCCCCGCCTCTGATTCCCCGCCTCTGATTCCCCATATCTGATTCCCCGCCTCTGATTGCCCACCTCTGATTCCCCGCGTCTGATACCCTGCCTCTGATTCCCCGCCTCTGATTCCCCATCTCTGATTCACCACCTCTGATTCCCGGCCTCTGATTCCCCATCTCTGATTCCGCACATCCGATTCCCTGCCTATGATTCCCCACCTCTGATTCCCCGCCTCTGATTCCCCATATCTGATTCCCTGCCTCTGTTTCCCCGCCTCTGATTTCCTACCTCTGTTTCCCCATATCTGATTCCCCGCCTCTGATTCCCCAACTCTAATACCCCGCCTCTGATTCCCCAGCTCTGATTCCCCGCCTCTGATTCCCCGCATCTGAATCCCTGCCTCTGATTCCCCGCCTCTGATTCCAGGCTTCTGATTCCCATCATCTGATTCCGGCCTCTGATTCCCGGCCTCTGATTCCCTGCTTCTGATCCTGATTCCCTGCCTCTGATTCCCCATCTCTGATTCCGCACATCTGATTCCCTGCCTCTGATTCCCCACCTCTGATTCCCCATATCTGATTCCCCGCCTCTGTTTCCCCGCCTCTGATTCCCCGCCTCTGTTTCCCAATATCTAAGTCCCCACCTCTGATTCCCCAAATCTGATTCCCCACCTCTGATTCCCCAGCTCTGATTCCCCGCCTCTGATTCCCCGCATCTGATTCCCTGCATCTGATTCCAAGCCTCTGATTCCCTGCCTCTGATTCCCAACCTCTGATTCCCCAACTCTGATTCCCCATATCTGATTCCCCGCCTCTGTTTCCCCGCCTCGGATTCCCCTCCTCAGTTTCCCCACATCTGATTCCCGGCCTCTGATTCCCCGCCTCTGATTCTCCGCCTCTGATTCCCTGCCTCTGATTCCCCATCTCCGATTCCCTGCCTCTGATTCCCAAACTCTGATTCCCCACCTCTGATTCCCCATATCTGATTCCCCGCCTCTGTTTCCCCGCCTCTGATTCCCCGCCTCTGATTCCCAACTCTGATTCCCCGCCTCTGATTCCCCAGCTCTGATTCCCCGTGTTTGATTCCCTGCCTCTGATTCCCTGCCTGATTCCCCATCTCTGTTTCACCGCCTTTGAATCTCCACCTCTGATTCCACATATCTGATTCCCTGCCTCTGATTCCCCGCCTCTGATTCCAGGCCTCTGATTCCCATCATCTGATTCCGGCCTCTGATTCCCGGCCTCTGATTCCCTGCTTCTGATTCTGATTCCCTGCCTCTGATTCCCCATCTCTGATTCCGCACATCTGATTCCCTGCCTCTGATTCCCCACCTCTGATTCCCCATATCTGATTCCCCGCCTCTGTTTCCCCGCCTCTGATTCCCCGCCTCTGTTTCCCAATATCTAAGTCCCCACCTCTGATTCCCCAAATCTGATTCCCCACCTCTGATTCCCCAGCTCTGATTCCCCGCCTCTGATTCCCCGCATCTGATTCCCTGCATCTGATTCCAAGCCTCTGATTCCCTGCCTCTGATTCCCAACCTCTGATTCCCCACCTCTGATTCCCCATATCTGATTCCCCGCCTCTGTTTCCCCGCCTAGGAATCCCCACCTCAGTTTCCCCATATCTGATTCCTGGCCTCTGATTCCCAACCTCTGATTCCCCACCTCTGATTCCCCATATCTGATTCCCCGCCTCTGATTCCCCGCCTCTGATTCCCCATCTCTGATTCACCGCCTTTGATTCGCCACATCTGATTCCCCATATCTGATTCCCCGCCTCTGTTTCCCCGCCTCTGATTCCCCGCCTCTGATTCTCCATATCTCATTCCCCGCCTCTGAATCCCCATCTCTGATTCCCGGACTCTGATTCCCCTCCTCTGATTCCCGGCCTCTTATTCCCAGCATCTGATTCCCGGCCTCTGATTCCCGGCCTCTGATTCCCCGCTTCTGATTCCCTGCCTCTGATTCCCCATCTCTGATTCCGCACATCTGATTCCCTGCCTCTGATTCCCCACCTCTGATTCCCCATATCTGATTCCCGGACTCTGATTCCCCTCCTCTGATTCCCGGCCTCTTATTCCCAGCATCTGATTCCCGGCCTCTGATTCCCGGCCTCTGATTCCCCGCCTCTGTTTCCCCGACTCTGATTCCCTTCCTCTGATTCCCAACCTCTGATTCCCCGCCTCTGATTCCCCATCTCTGATTCCCCGCCTCTGATTCCCCGTGTCTGATTCCCTGACTCTGATTCCCCGCCTCTGATTCCCCGCCTCTGATTCCCTGACACTGAATCCCTGCCCCTGATTCCCCACCTCTGATTCCCCGTGTCTGATTCCCTGCCTCTGATTCCCCGCGTCTGATTCCCCGCCTCTGAATCCCAGACACTGAATCCCTGCCCCTGATTCCCCACCTCTGATTCCCCATATCTGATTCCCCGCCTCTGTTTCCCCGCCTCTGATTCCCCGCCTCTGATTCCCCATATCTTATTCCCTGCCTCTGATTCCCCAACTCTGATTCCCCGCCTCTGATTCCCCAGCTCTGAATCCCCGCCTCTGATTCCCCGTGTCTGATTCCCTGCCTCTGATTCCCCGCCTTGATTCCCCATCTCTGATTCACAACCTCTGATTCCCCACCTCTGATTCCCTATATTTGATTCCCCGCCTCTGTTTCCCCGCCTCTGATTCCCCGCCTCTGATTCCCCATATCTGATTCCCCGCCTCTGATTGCCCACCTCTGATTCCCCGCCTCTGATTCGCCAGCTCTGATTCCCCGCCTCTGATTCCCCGCATCTGATTCCCTGCCTCTGATTCCCCGCCTCTGATTCCCCATCTCTGATTCACCGCCTTTGATTCGCCACCTCTGATTCCCCATATCTGATTCCCCACCTCTGTTTCCCGGCCTCTGATTCCCCGCCTCTGATTCTCCATATCTCATTCCCCGCCTCTGAATCCCCATCTCTGATTCCCGGACTCTGATTCCCCGCCTCTGATTCCCCATCTCTGATTCCTCTGATTCCCCACATCTGATTCCCCATCTCTGATTCCGCACATCCGATTCCCTGCCTCTGATTCCCCAACTCTGATTCCCCACCTCTGATTCCCCAGCTCTGATTCCCCGCCTCAGATTCCCATCGTCTGATTCCCTGCCTCTGATTCCCCGCCTCTGATTCCCCATCTCTGATTCCCCACCTCTGATTCCCCGTGTCTGATTCCCTGCCTCAGATTCCCCGCCTCTGAATCCCAGCCTCTGATTCCCCATATCTGATTCCCCGCCTCTGATTCCCTGCCTCTGATTCCCCAGCTCTGATTCCCCGCCTTTGATTCCCCCCGTCTGATTCCCAGCCTCTGAATCCCCGTGTCTGATTTCCTGCCTCTGATTCCCCGCCTCTGATTCCCCATCTCTGATTCACCGCCTCTGATTCCCCATCTCTGATTCCCCACCTCTGATTCCCCGTGTCTGATTCCCTGCCTCTGATTCCCCGCCTCTGAATCCCAGCCTCTGATTCCCCATATCTGATTCCCCGCCTCTGATTCCCTGCCTCTGATTCCCCAGCTCTGATTCCCCGCCTTTGATTCCCCCCGTCTGATTCCCAGCCTCTGAATCCCCGTGTCTGATTTCCTGCCTCTGATTCCCCGCCTCTGATTCCCCATCTCTGATTCACCGCCTCTGATTCCCCATCTCTGATTCCCCACCTCTGATTCCCCATATCTGATTCCCTGCCTCTGTTTCCCCGCCTCTGATTCCCCACCTCTGTTTCCCCATATCTGATTCCCCGCCTCTGATTCCCCAACTCTAATACCCCGCCTCTGATTCCCCAGCTCTGATTCCCCGCCTCTGATTCCCCGCATCTGATTCCCTGCCTCTGATTCCCCGCCTCTGATTCCAGGCCTCTGATTCCCAGCATCTGATTCCGGCCTCTGATTCCCGGCCTCTGATTCCCTGCTTCTGATTCTGATTCCCTGCCTCTGATTCCCCATCTCTGATTCCGCACATCTGATTCCCAACCTCGGATTCCCCACCTCTGATTCCCCATATCTGATTCCCCGCCTCTGTTTCCCCGCCTCTGATTCCCCGCCTCTGATTCCCAACTCTTATTCCCCGCCTCTGATTCCCCAGCTCTGATTCCCCGTGTTTGATTCCCTGCCTCTGATTCCCTGCCCTGATTCCCCATCTCTGTTTCACCGCCTTTGATTCGCCACCTCTGATTCCCCATATCTGATTCCCCGCGTCTGATTCCCTGCCTCTGATTCCCCGCCTCTGATTCCCCATCTGTGATTCACAACCTCTGATGCCCCACCTCTGATTCCCCATATCTGATTCCCCGCCTCTGTTTCCCCGCCTCTGATTCCCCGCCTCTGATTCCCCATATCTGATTCCCCGCCTCTGATTGCCCACCTCTGATTCCCCGCGTCTGATACCCTGCCTCTGATTCCCCGCCTCTGATTCCCCATCTCTGATTCACCACCTCTGATTCCCGGCCTCTGATTCCCCATCTCTGATTCCGCACATCCGATTCCCTGCCTATGATTCCCCACCTCTGATTCCCCGCCTCTGATTCCCCATATCTGATTCCCTGCCTCTGTTTCCCCGCCTCTGATTTCCTACCTCTGTTTCCCCATATCTGATTCCCCGCCTCTGATTCCCCAACTCTAATACCCCGCCTCTGATTCCCCAGCTCTGATTCCCCGCCTCTGATTCCCCGCATCTGAATCCCTGCCTCTGATTCCCCGCCTCTGATTCCAGGCCTCTGATTCCCATCATCTGATTCCGGCCTCTGATTCCCGGCCTCTGATTCCCTGCTTCTGATTCTGATTCCCTGCCTCTGATTCCCCATCTCTGATTCCGCACATCTGATTCCCTGCCTCTGATTCCCCACCTCTGATTCCCCATATCTGATTCCCCGCCTCTGTTTCCCCGCCTCTGATTCCCCGCCTCAGTTTCCCAATATCTAAGTCCCCACCTCTGATTCCCCAAATCTGATTCCCCACCTCTGATTCCCCAGCTCTGATTCCCCGCCTCTGATTCCCCGCATCTGATTCCCTGCATCTGATTCCAAGCCTCTGATTCCCTGCCTCTGATTCCCAACCTCTGATTCCCCAACTCTGATTCCCCATATCTGATTCCCCGCCTCTGTTTCCCCGCCTCGGATTCCCCGCCTCAGTTTCCCCATATCTGATTCCCGGCCTCTGATTCCTCGCCTCTGATTCCCCGCCTCTGATTCCCTGCCTCTGATTCCCCATCTCCGATTCCCTGCCTCTGATTCCCAACCTCTGATTCCCCACCTCTGATTCCCCATATCTGATTCCCCGCCTCTGTTTCCCCGCCTCTGATTCCCCGCCTCTGATTCCCAACTCTGATTCCCCGCCTCTGATTCCCCAGCTCTGATTCCCCGTGTTTGATTCCCTGCCTCTGATTCCCTGCCTGATTCCCCATCTCTGTTTCACCGCCTTTGATTCGCCACCTCTGATTCCACATATCTGATTCCCTGCCTCTGATTCCCCGCCTCTGATTCCAGGCCTCTGATTCCCATCATCTGATTCCGGCCTCTGATTCCCGGCCTCTGATTCCCTGCTTCTGATTCTGATTCCCTGCCTCTGAATCCCCATCTCTGATTCCGCACATCTGATTCCCTGCCTCTGATTCCCCACCTCTGATTCCCCATATCTGATTCCCCGCCTCTGTTTCCCCGCCTCTGATTCCCCGCCTCTGTTTCCCAATATCTAAGTCCCCACCTCTGATTCCCCAAATCTGATTCCCCACCTCTGATTCCCCAGCTCTGATTCCCCGCCTCTGATTCCCCGCATCTGATTCCCTGCATCTGATTCCAAGCCTCTGATTCCCTGCCTCTGATTCCCAACCTCTGATTCCCCACCTCTGATTCCCCATATCTGATTCCCCGCCTCTGTTTCCCCGCCTCGGATTCCCCGCCTCAGTTTCCCCAAATCTGATTCCCGGCCTCTGATTCCCCGCCTCTGATTCCCCTCCTCTGATTCCCTGCCTCTGATTCCCCATCTCCGATTCCCTGCCTCTGATTCCCAACCTCTGATTCCCCACCTCTGATTCCCCATATCTGATTCCCCGCCTCTGTTTCCCCGCCTCTGATTCCCCGCCTCTGATTCCCAACTCTGATTCCCCGCCTCTGATTCCCCAGCTCTGATTCCCCGTGTTTGATTCCCTGCCTCTGATTCCCTGCCCTGATTCCCCATCTCTGTTTCACCGCCTTTGATTCGCCACCTCTGATTCCACATATCTGATTCCCCGCCTCTGTTTCCCCGACTCTGATTCCCTTCCTCTGATTCCCAATCTCTGATTCCCTGACACTGAATCCCTGCCCCTGATTCCCCACCTCTGATTCCCAATATCTGATTCCCCGCCTCTGTTTCCCCGCCTCTGATTCCCCGCCTCTGATTCCCCATATCTTATTCCCTGCCTCTGATTCCCCAACTCTGATTCCCCGCCTCTGATTCCCCAGCTCTGAATCCCCGCCCCTGATTCCCCGTGTCTGATTCCCTGCCTCTGATTCCCCGCCTTGATTCCCCATCTCTGATTCACAACCTCTGATTCCCCACCTCTGATTCCCTATATTTGATTCACCGCCTCTGTTTACCCGCCTCTGATTCCCCGCCTCTGATTCCCCATATCTGATTCCCCGCCTCTGATTGCCCACCTCTGATTCCCCGCCTCTGATTCGCCAGCTCTGATTCCCCGCCTCTGATTCCCCGCATCTTATTCCCTGCCTCTGATTCCCCGCCTCTGATTCCCCATCTCTGATTCACCGCCTTTGATTCGCCACCTCTGATTCCCCATATCTGATTCCCCACCTCTGTTTCCCGGCCTCTGATTCCCCGCCTCTGATTCTCCATATCTGATTCCCCGCCTGTGATTCCCCGCCTCTGATTCCCCATCTCTGATTCACCGCCTTTGATTCGCCACCTCTGATTCCCCATATCTGAATCCCCGCCTCTGTTTCCCCGCCTCTGATTCCCCGCCTCTGATTCTCCATATCTCATTCTCCGCCTCTGAATCCCCATCTCTGATTCCCGGACTCAGATTCCCCTCCTCTGATTCCCGGCCTCTTATTCCCAGCATCTGATTCCCGGCCTCTGATTCCCGGCCTCTGATTCCCCGCTTCTGATTCCCTGCCTCTGATTCCCCATCTCTGATTCCGCACATCTGATTCCCTGCCTCTGATTCCCCACCTCTGATTCCCCATACCTGATTCCCGGACTCTGATTCCCCTCCTCTGATTCCCGGCCTCTTATTCCCAGCATCTGATTCCCGGCCTCTGATTCCCGGCCTCTGATTCCCCGCCTCTGTTTCCCCGACTCTGATTCCCTTCCTCTGATTCCCAACCTCTGATTCCCCGCCTCTGATTCCCCATCTCTGATTCCCCGCCTCTGATTCCCCGTGTCTGATTCCCTGCCTCTGATTCCCCGCCTCTGATTCCCCGCCTCTGATTCCCTGACACTGAATCCCTGCCCCTGATTCCCCACCTCTGATTCCCCGTGTCTGATTCCCTGCCTCTGATTCCCCGCCTCTGATTCCCCGCCTCTGATTCCCTGACACTGAATCCCTGCCCCTGATTCCCCACCTCTGATTCCCCATATCTGATTCCCCGCCTCTGTTTCCCCGCCTCTGATTCCCCGCCTCTGATTCCCCATATCTTATTCCCTGCCTCTGATTCCCCAACTCTGATTCCCCGCCTCTGATTCCCCAGCTCTGAATCTCCGCCTCTGATTCCCTGTGTCTGATTCCCTGCCTCTGATTCCCCGCATTGATTCCCCATCTCTGATTCACAACCTCTGATTCCCCACCTCTGATTCCCTATATTTGATTCCCCGCCTCTGTTTCCCCGCCTCTGATTCCCCGCCTCTGATTCCCCATATCTGATTCCCCGCCTCTGATTGCCCACCTCTGATTCCCCGCCTCTGATTCGCCAGCTCTGATTCCCCGCCTCTGATTCCCCGCATCTGATTCCCTGCCTCTGATTCCCCGCCTCTGATTCCCCATCTCTGATTCACCGCCTTTGATTCGCCACCTCTGATTCCCCATATCTGATTCCCCACCTCTGTTTCCCGGCCTCTGATTCCCCGCCTCTGATTCTCCATATCTCATTCCCCGCCTCTGAATCCCCATCTCTGATTCCCGGACTCTGATTCCCCAACTCTGATTCCCGGCCTCTTATTCCCAGCATCTGATTCCCGGCCTCTGATTCCCGGCCTCTGATTCCCCGCTTCTTATTCTGATTTCCTGCCTCTGATTCCCCATCTCTGATTCAGCACATCTGAATCCCTGCCTCTGATTCCCCACCTCTGATTCCTCATATCTGATTCCCCGCCTCTGTTTCCCCGCCTCTGATTCCCCGCCTCTGTTTCCCTATATCTAATTCCCCACCTCTGATGCCCCAACTCTGATTCCCCGCCTCTGATTCCCCAGCTCTGATTCCCCGCCTCTGATTCCCCGCATCCGATTCCCCATATCTGATTCCCCGCCTCTGTTTCCCCGCCTCTGATTGCCCGCCTCTGTTTCCCCATATCTGATTCCCCGCCTCTGATTCCCAACTATGATTCCCCGCCTCTGATTCCCCAGCTCTGATTCCCTGCGTCTGATTCCCTGTGTTCTATTCCCTGCCTCTGATTCCCCACCTGTGATTCCCCATCACTGATTCACCACCTCTGATTCCCCACCTCTGATTCCCCATATCTAATTCCCCGCCTCTGTTTGCCCGCCTCTGATTTCCCGCCTCTGTTTCCCCATATCTGATTCCCCGTCTCTGAATCCCCAACTCTGATTCCCTGCCTCTGATTCCCCAGCTCTGATTCCCCGCCTTTGATTCCCCCCGTCTGATTCCCAGCCTCTGAATCCCCGTGTCTGATTTCCTGCCTCTGATTCCCCGCCTCTGATTCCCCATCTCTGATTCCTCTGATTCCCCACATCTGATTCCCCATCTCTGATTCCGCACATCCGATTCCCTGCCTCTGATTCCCCAACTCTGATTCCCCACCTCTGATTCCCCAGCTCTGATTCCCCGCCTCAGATTCCCCGCGTCTGATTCCCTGCCTCTGATTCCCCGCCTCTGATTCCCTGCCTCTGATTCCCCATATCTGATTCCCCGCCTCTGATTCCCCAACTCTGATTCCCCGCTTCTGATTCCCCAGCTCTGAATCCCCGCCTCTGATTCCCCGCGTCTGATTCCCTGCCTCTGATTCCCCGCCTCTGATTCCCCATCTGTGATTCACAACCTCTGATGCCCCACCTCTGATTCCCCATATCTGATTCCCCGCCTCTGTTTCCCCGCCTCTGATTCCCCGCCTCTGATTCCCCATATCTGATTCCCCGCCTCTGATTGCCCACCTCTGATTCCCCGCGTCTGATACCCTGCCTCTGATTCCCCGCCTCTGATTCCCCATCTCTGATTCACTACTCTGATTCCCGGACTCTGATTCCCCATCTCTGATTCCGCACATCCGATTCCCTGCCTATGATTCCCCACCTCTGATTCCCCGCCTCTGATTCCCCATATCTGATTCCCTGCCTCTGTTTCCCCGCCTCTGATTTCCTACCTCTGTTTCCCCATATCTGATTCCCCGCCTCTGATTCCCCAACTCTAATACCCCGCCTCTGATTCCCCAGCTCTGATTCCCCGCCTCTGATTCCCCGCATCTGAATCCCTGCCTCTGATTCCCCGCCTCTGATTCCAGGCTTCTGATTCCCATCATCTGATTCCGGCCTCTGATTCCCGGCCTCTGATTCCCTGCTTCTGATTCTGATTCCCTGCCTCTGATTCCCCATCTCTGATTCCGCACATCTGATTCCCTGCCTCTGATTCCCCACCTCTGATTCCCCATATCTGATTCCCCGCCTCTGTTTCCCCGCCTCTGATTCCCCGCCTCTGTTTCCCAATATCTAAGTCCCCACCTCTGATTCCCCAAATCTGATTCCCCACCTCTGATTCCCCAGCTCTGATTCCCCGCCTCTGATTCCCCGCATCTGATTCCCTGCATCTGATTCCAAGCCTCTGATTCCCTGCCTCTGATTCCCAACCTCTGATTCCCCGCCTCTGATTCCCCATCTCTGATTCACCGCCTCTGATTCCCCATCTCTGATTCCCCACCTCTGATTCCCCGTGTCTGATTCCCTGCCTCTGATTCCCCGCCTCTGAATCCCAGCCTCTGATTCCCCATATCTGATTCCCCGCCTCTGATTCCCCGCCTCTGTTTCCCCAGTTCTGATTCCCCGCCTTTGATTCCCCCCGTCTGATTCCCAGCCTCTGAATCCCCGTGTCTGATTTCCTGCCTCTGATTCCCCGCCTCTGATTCCCCATCTCTGATTCCTCTGATTCCCCACATCTGATTCCCCATCTCTGATTCCGCACATCCGATTCCCTGCCTCTGATTCCCCAACTCTGATTCCCCACCTCTGATTCCCCAGCTCTGATTCCCCGCCTCAGATTCCCCGCGTCTGATTCCCTGCCTCTGATTCCCCGCCTCTGATTCCCCATCTCTGATTCCCCACCTCTGATTCCCCGTGTCTGATTCCCTGCCTCAGATTCCCCGCCTCTGAATCCCAGCCTCTGATTCCCCATATCTGATTCCCCGCCTCTGATTCCCTGCCTCTGATTCCCCAGCTCTGATTCCCCGCCTTTGATTCCCCCCGTCTGATTCCCAGCCTCTGAATCCCCGTGTCTGATTTCCTGCCTCTGATTCCCCGCCTCTGATTCCCCATCTCTGATTCACCGCCTCTGATTCCCCATCTCTGATTCCCCACCTCTGATTCCCCGTGTCTGATTCCCTGCCTCTGATTCCCCGCCTCTGAATCCCAGCCTCTGATTCCCCATATCTGATTCCCCGCCTCTGATTCCCTGCCTCTGATTCCCCAGCTCTGATTCCCCGCCTTTGATTCCCCCCGTCTGATTCCCAGCCTCTGAATCCCCGTGTCTGATTTCCTGCCTCTGATTCACCGCCTCTGATTCCCCATCTCTGATTCACCGCCTCTGATTCCCCATCTCTGATTCCCCACCTCTGATTCCCCATATCTGATTCCCTGCCTCTGTTTCCCCGCCTCTGATTCCCCACCTCTGTTTCCCCATATCTGATTCCCCGCCTCTGATTCCCCAACTCTAATACCCCGCCTCTGATTCCCCAGCTCTGATTCCCCGCCTCTGATTCCCCGCATCTGATTCCCTGCCTCTGATTCCCCGCCTCTGATTCCAGGCCTCTGATTCCCAGCATCTGATTCCGGCCTCTGATTCCCGGCCTCTGATTCCCTGCTTCTGATTCTGATTCCCTGCCTCTGATTCCCCATCTCTGATTCCGCACATCTGATTCCCAACCTCGGATTCCCCACCTCTGATTCCCCATATCTGATTCCCCGCCTCTGTTTCCCCGCCTCTGATTCCCCGCCTCTGATTCCCAACTCTTATTCCCCGCCTCTGATTCCCCAGCTCTGATTCCCCGTGTTTGATTCCCTGCCTCTGATTCCCTGCCCTGATTCCCCATCTCTGTTTCACCGCCTTTGATTCGCCACCTCTGATTCCCCATATCTGATTCCCCGCGTCTGATTCCCTGCCTCTGATTCCCCGCCTCTGATTCCCCATCTGTGATTCACAACCTCTGATGCCCCACTTCTGATTCCCCATATCTGATTCCCCGCCTCTGTTTCCCCGCCTCTGATTCCCCGCCTCTGATTCCCCATATCTGATTCCCCGCCTCTGATTGCCCACCTCTGATTCCCCGCGTCTGATACCCTGCCTCTGATTCCCCGCCTCTGATTCCCCATCTCTGATTCACCACCTCTGATTCCCGGCCTCTGATTCCCCATCTCTGATTCCGCACATCCGATTCCCTGCCTATGATTCCCCACCTCTGATTCCCCGCCTCTGATTCCCCATATCTGATTCCCTGCCTCTGTTTCCCCGCCTCTGATTTCCTACCTCTGTTTCCCCATATCTGATTCCCCGCCTCTGATTCCCCAACTCTAATACCCCGCCTCTGATTCCCCAGCTCTGATTCCCCGCCTCTGATTCCCCGCATCTGAATCCCTGCCTCTGATTCCCCGCCTCTGATTCCAGGCCTCTGATTCCCATCATCTGATTCCGGCCTCTGATTCCCGGCCTCTGATTCCCTGCTTCTGATTCTGATTCCCTGCCTCTGATTCCCCATCTCTGATTCCGCACATCTGATTCCCTGCCTCTGATTCCCCACCTCTGATTCCCCATATCTGATTCCCCGCCTCTGTTTCCCCGCCTCTGATTCCCCGCCTCAGTTTCCCAATATCTAAGTCCCCACCTCTGATTCCCCAAATCTGATTCCCCACCTCTGATTCCCCAGCTCTGATTCCCCGCCTCTGATTCCCCGCATCTGATTCCCTGCATCTGATTCCAAGCCTCTGATTCCCTGCCTCTGATTCCCAGCCTCTGATTCCCCAACTCTGATTCCCCATATCTGATTCCCCGCCTCTGTTTCCCCGCCTCGGATTCCCCGCCTCAGTTTCCCCATATCTGATTCCCGGCCTCTGATTCCTCGCCTCTGATTCCCCGCCTCTGATTCCCTGCCTCTGATTCCCCATCTCCGATTCCCTGCCTCTGATTCCCAACCTCTGATTCCCCACCTCTGATTCCCCATATCTGATTCCCCGCCTCTGTTTCCCCGCCTCTGATTCCCCGCCTCTGATTCCCAACTCTGATTCCCCGCCTCTGATTCCCCAGCTCTGATTCCCCGTGTTTGATTCCCTGCCTCTGATTCACTGCCTGATTCCCCATCTCTGTTTCACCGCCTTTGATTCGCCACCTCTGATTCCACATATCTGATTCCCTGCCTCTGATTCCCCGCCTCTGATTCCAGGCCTCTGATTCCCATCATCTGATTCCGGCCTCTGATTCCCGGCCTCTGATTCCCTGCTTCTGATTCTGATTCCCTGCCTCTGAATCCCCATCTCTGATTCCGCACATCTGATTCCCTGCCTCTGATTCCCCACCTCTGATTCCCCATATCTGATTCCCCGCCTCTGTTTCCCCGCCTCTGATTCCCCGCCTCTGTTTCCCAATATCTAAGTCCCCACCTCTGATTCCCCAAATCTGATTCCCCACCTCTGATTCCCCAGCTCTGATTCCCCGCCTCTGATTCCCCGCATCTGATTCCCTGCATCTGATTCCAAGCCTCTGATTCCCTGCCTCTGATTCCCAACCTCTGATTCCCCACCTCTGATTCCCCATATCTGATTCCCCGCCTCTGTTTCCCCGCCTCGGATTCCCCGCCTCAGTTTCCCCATATCTGATTCCCGGCCTCTGATTCCCCGCCTCTGATTCCCCTCCTCTGATTCCCTGCCTCTGATTCCCCATCTCCGATTCCCTGCCTCTGATTCCCAACCTCTGATTCCCCACCTCTGATTCCCCATATCTGATTCCCCGCCTCTGTTTCCCCGCCTCTGATTCCCCGCCTCTGATTCCCAACTCTGATTCCCCGCCTCTGATTCCCCAGCTCTGATTCCCCGTGTTTGATTCCCTGCCTCTGATTCCCTGCCCTGATTCCCCATCTCTGTTTCACCGCCTTTGATTCGCCACCTCTGATTCCACATATCTGATTCCCCGCCTCTGTTTCCCCGACTCTGATTCCCTTCCTCTGATTCCCAACCTCTGATTCCCTGACACTGAATCCCTGCCCCTGATTCCCCACCTCTGATTCCCAATATCTGATTCCCCGCCTCTGTTTCCCCGCCTCTGATTCCCCGCCTCTGATTCCCCATATCTTATTCCCTGCCTCTGATTCCCCAACTCTGATTCCCCGCCTCTGATTCCCCAGCTCTGAATCCCCGCCCCTGATTCCCCGTGTCTGATTCCCTGCCTCTGATTCCCCGCCTTGATTCCCCATCTCTGATTCACAACCTCTGATTCCCCACCTCTGATTACCTATATTTGATTCCCCGCCTCTGTTTCCCCGCCTCTGATTCCCCGCCTCTGATTCCCCATATCTGATTCCCCGCCTCTGATTGCCCACCTCTGATTCCCCGCCTCTGATTCGCCAGCTCTGATTCCCCGCCTCTGATTCCCCTCCTCTGATTCCCGGCCTCTTATTCCCAGCATCTGATTCCCGGCCTCTGATTCCCGGCCTCTGATTCCCCGCTTCTGATTCCCTGCCTCTGATTCCCCATCTCTGATTCCGCACATCTGATTCCCTGCCTCTGATTCCCCACCTCTGATTCCCCATATCTGATTCCCGGACTCTGATTCCCCTCCTCTGATTCCCGGCCTCTTATTCCCAGCATCTGATTCCCGGCCTCTGATTCCCGGCCTCTGATTCCCCGCCTCTGTTTCCCCGACTCTGATTCCCTTCCTCTGATTCCCAACCTCTGATTCCCCGCCTCTGATTCCCCATCTCTGATTCCCCGCCTCTGATTCACCGTGTCTGATTCCCTGCCTCTGATTCCCCGCCTCTGATTCCCCGCCTCTGAATCCCTGACACTGAATCCCTGCCCCTGATTCCCCACCTCTGATTCCCCGTGTCTGATTCCCTGCCTCTGATTCCCCGCCTCTGATTCCCCGCCTCTGATTCCCTGACACTGAATCCCTGCCCCTGATTCCCCACCTCTGATTCCCCATATCTGATTCCCCGCCTCTGTTTCCCCGCCTCTGATTCCCCGCCTCTGATTCCCCATATCTTATTCCCTGCCTCTGATTCCCCAACTCTGATTCCCCGCCTCTGATTCCCCAGCTCTGAATCCCCGCCTCTGATTCCCCGTGTCTTATTCCCTGCCTCTGATTCCCCGCATTGATTCCCCATCTCTGATTCACAACCTCTGATTCCCCACCTCTGATTCCCTATATTTGATTCCCCGCCTCTGTTTCCCCGCCTCTGATTCCCCGCCTCTGATTCCCCATATCTGATTCCCCGCCTCTGATTGCCCACCTCTGATTCCCCGCCTCTGATTCGCCAGCTCTGATTCCCCGCCTCTGATTCCCCGCATCTGATTCCCTGCCTCTGATTCCCCGCCTCTGATTCCCCATCTCTGATTCACCGCCTTTGATTCGCCACCTCTGATTCCCCATATCTGATTCCCCACCTCTGTTTCCCGGCCTCTGATTCCCCGCCTCTGATTCTCCATATCTCATTCCCCGCCTCTCAATCCCCATCTCTGATTCCCGGACTCTGATTCCCCAACTCTGATTCCCGGCCTCTTATTCCCAGCATCTGATTCCCGGCCTCTGATTCCCGGCCTCTGATTCCCCGCCTCTTATTCTGATTCCCTGCCTCTGATTCCCCATCTCTGATTCAGCACATCTGAATCCCTGCCTCTGATTCCCCACCTCTGATTCCTCATATCTGATTCCCCGCCTCTGTTTCCCCGCCTCTGATTCCCCGCCTCTGTTTCCCTATATCTAATTCCCCACCTCTGATGCCCCAACTCTGATTCCCCGCCTCTGATTCCCCAGCTCTGATTCCCCGCCTCTGATTCCCCGCATCCGATTCCCCATATCTGATTCCCCGCCTCTGTTTCCCCGCCTCTGATTCCCCGCCTCTGTTTCCCCATATCTGATTCCCCGCCTCTGATTCCCAACTATGATTCCCCGCCTCTGATTCCCCAGCTCTGATTCCCTGCGTCTGATTCCCTGCGTTCTATTCCCTGCCTCTGATTCCCCACCTGTGATTCCCCATCACTGATTCACCACCTCTGATTCCCCACCTCTGATTCCCCATATCTAATTCCCCGCCTCTGTTTGCCCGCCTCTGATTCCCCGCCTCTGTTTCCCCATATCTGATTCCCCGCCTCTGATTCCCCAGCTCTGATTCCCCGTGTTTGATTCCCTGCCTCTGATTCACTGCCTGATTCCCCATCTCTGTTTCACCGCCTTTGATTCGCCACCTCTGATTCCACATATCTGATTCCCTGCCTCTGATTCCCCGCCTCTGATTCCAGGCCTCTGATTCCCATCATCTGATTCCGGCCTCTGATTCCCGGCCTCTGATTCCCTGCTTCTGATTCTGATTCCCTGCCTCTGAATCCCCATCTCTGATTCCGCACATCTGATTCCCTGCCTCTGATTCCCCACCTCTGATTCCCCATATCTGATTCCCCGCCTCTGTTTCCCCGCCTCTGATTCCCCGCCTCTGTTTCCCAATATCTAAGTCCCCACCTCTGATTCCCCAAATCTGATTCCCCACCTCTGATTCCCCAGCTCTGATTCCCCGCCTCTGATTCCCCGCATCTGATTCCCTGCATCTGATTCCAAGCCTCTGATTCCCTGCCTCTGATTCCCAACCTCTGATTCCCCACCTCTGATTCCCCATATCTGATTCCCCGCCTCTGTTTCCCCGCCTCGGATTCCCCGCCTCAGTTTCCCCATATCTGATTCCCGGCCTCTGATTCCCCGCCTCTGATTCCCCTCCTCTGATTCCCTGCCTCTGATTCCCCATCTCCGATTCCCTGCCTCTGATTCCCAACCTCTGATTCCCCACCTCTGATTCCCCATATCTGATTCCCCGCCTCTGTTTCCCCGCCTCTGATTCCCCGCCTCTGATTCCCAACTCTGATTCCCCGCCTCTGATTCCCCAGCTCTGATTCCCCGTGTTTGATTCCCTGCCTCTGATTCCCTGCCCTGATTCCCCATCTCTGTTTCACCGCCTTTGATTCGCCACCTCTGATTCCACATATCTGATTCCCCGCCTCTGTTTCCCCGACTCTGACTCCCTTCCTCTGATTCCCAACCTCTGATTCCCTGACACTGAATCCCTGCCCCTGATTCCCCACCTCTGATTCCCAATATCTGATTCCCCGCCTCTGTTTCCCCGCCTCTGATTCCCCGCCTCTGATTCCCCATATCTTATTCCCTGCCTCTGATTCCCCAACTCTGATTCCCCGCCTCTGATTCCCCAGCTCTGAATCCCCGCCCCTGATTCCCCGTGTCTGATTCCCTGCCTCTGATTCCCCGCCTTGATTCCCCATCTCTGATTCACAACCTCTGATTCCCCACCTCTGATTACCTATATTTGATTCCCCGCCTCTGTTTCCCCGCCTCTGATTCCCCGCCTCTGATTCCCCATATCTGATTCCCCGCCTCTGATTGCCCACCTCTGATTCCCCGCCTCTGATTCGCCAGCTCTGATTCCCCGCCTCTGATTCCCCTCCTCTGATTCCCGGCCTCTTATTCCCAGCATCTGATTCCCGGCCTCTGATTCCCGGCCTCTGATTCCCCGCTTCTGATTCCCTGCCTCTGATTCCCCATCTCTGATTCCGCACATCTGATTCCCTGCCTCTGATTCCCCACCTCTGATTCCCCATATCTGATTCCCGGACTCTGATTCCCCTCCTCTGATTCCCGGCCTCTTATTCCCAGCATCTGATTCCCGGCCTCTGATTCCCGGCCTCTGATTCCCCGCCTCTGTTTCCCCGACTCTGATTCCCTTCCTCTGATTCCCAACCTCTGATTCCCCGCCTCTGATTCCCCATCTCTGATTCCCCGCCTCTGATTCACCGTGTCTGATTCCCTGCCTCTGATTCCCCGCCTCTGATTCCCCGCCTCTGAATCCCTGACACTGAATCCCTGCCCCTGATTCCCCACCTCTGATTCCCCGTGTCTGATTCCCTGCCTCTGATTCCCCGCCTCTGATTCCCCGCCTCTGATTCCCTGACACTGAATCCCTGCCCCTGATTCCCCACCTCTGATTCCCCATATCTGATTCCCCGCCTCTGTTTCCCCGCCTCTGATTCCCCGCCTCTGATTCCCCATATCTTATTCCCTGCCTCTGATTCCCCAACTCTGATTCCCCGCCTCTGATTCCCCAGCTCTGAATCCCCGCCTCTGATTCCCCGTGTCTTATTCCCTGCCTCTGATTCCCCGCATTGATTCCCCATCTCTGATTCACAACCTCTGATTCCCCACCTCTGATTCCCTATATTTGATTCCCCGCCTCTGTTTCCCCGCCTCTGATTCCCCGCCTCTGATTCCCCATATCTGATTCCCCGCCTCTGATTGCCCACCTCTGATTCCCCGCCTCTGATTCGCCAGCTCTGATTCCCCGCCTCTGATTCCCCGCATCTGATTCCCTGCCTCTGATTCCCCGCCTCTGATTCCCCATCTCTGATTCACCGCCTTTGATTCGCCACCTCTGATTCCCCATATCTGATTCCCCACCTCTGTTTCCCGGCCTCTGATTCCCCGCCTCTGATTCTCCATATCTCATTCCCCGCCTCTCAATCCCCATCTCTGATTCCCGGACTCTGATTCCCCAACTCTGATTCCCGGCCTCTTATTCCCAGCATCTGATTCCCGGCCTCTGATTCCCGGCCTCTGATTCCCCGCCTCTTATTCTGATTCCCTGCCTCTGATTCCCCATCTCTGATTCAGCACATCTGAATCCCTGCCTCTGATTCCCCACCTCTGATTCCTCATATCTGATTCCCCGCCTCTGTTTCCCCGCCTCTGATTCCCCGCCTCTGTTTCCCTATATCTAATTCCCCACCTCTGATGCCCCAACTCTGATTCCCCGCCTCTGATTCCCCAGCTCTGATTCCCCGCCTCTGATTCCCCGCATCCGATTCCCCATATCTGATTCCCCGCCTCTGTTTCCCCGCCTCTGATTCCCCGCCTCTGTTTCCCCATATCTGATTCCCCGCCTCTGATTCCCAACTATGATTCCCCGCCTCTGATTCCCCAGCTCTGATTCCCTGCGTCTGATTCCCTGCGTTCTATTCCCTGCCTCTGATTCCCCACCTGTGATTCCCCATCACTGATTCACCACCTCTGATTCCCCACCTCTGATTCCCCATATCTAATTCCCCGCCTCTGTTTGCCCGCCTCTGATTCCCCGCCTCTGTTTCCCCATATCTGATTCCCCGTCTCTGAATCCCCAACTCTGATTCCCTGCCTCTGATTCCCCAGCTCTGATTCCCCGCCTTTGATTCCCCCCGTCTGATTCCCAGCCTCTGAATCCCCGTGTCTGATTTCCTGCCTCTGATTCCCCGCCTCTGATTCCCCATCTCTGATTCCTCTGATTCCCCACATCTGATTCCCCATCTCTGATTCCGCACATCCGATTCCCTGCCTCTGATTCCCCAACTCTGATTCCCCACCTCTGATTCCCCAGCTCTGATTCCCCGCCTCAGATTCCCCGCGTCTGATTCCCTGCCTCTGATTCCCCGCCTCTGATTCCCTGCCTCTGATTCCCCATATCTGATTCCCCGCCTCTGATTCCCCAACTCTGATTCCCCGCTTCTGATTCCCCAGCTCTGAATCCCCGCCTCTGATTCCCCGCGTCTGATTCCCTGCCTCTGATTCCCCGCCTCTGATTCCCCATCTGTGATTCACAACCTCTGATGCCCCACCTCTGATTCCCCATATCTGATTCCCCGCCTCTGTTTCCCCGCCTCTGATTCCCCGCCTCTGATTCCCCATATCTGATTCCCCGCCTCTGATTGCCCACCTCTGATTCCCCGCGTCTGATACCCTGCCTCTGATTCCCCGCCTCTGATTCCCCATCTCTGATTCACCACCTCTGATTCCCGGCCTCTGATTCCCCATCTCTGATTCCGCACATCCGATTCCCTGCCTATGATTCCCCACCTCTGATTCCCCGCCTCTGATTCCCCATATCTGATTCCCTGCCTCTGTTTCCCCGCCTCTGATTTCCTACCTCTGTTTCCCCATATCTGATTCCCCGCCTCTGATTCCCCAACTCTAATACCCCGCCTCTGATTCCCCAGCTCTGATTCCCCGCCTCTGATTCCCCGCATCTGAATCCCTGCCTCTGATTCCCCGCCTCTGATTCCAGGCTTCTGATTCCCATCATCTGATTCCGGCCTCTGATTCCCGGCCTCTGATTCCCTGCTTCTGATTCTGATTCCCTGCCTCTGATTCCCCATCTCTGATTCCGCACATCTGATTCCCTGCCTCTGATTCCCCACCTCTGATTCCCCATATCTGATTCCCCGCCTCTGTTTCCCCGCCTCTGATTCCCCGCCTCTGTTTCCCAATATCTAAGTCCCCACCTCTGATTCCCCAAATCTGATTCCCCACCACTGATTCCCCAGCTCTGATTCCCCGCCTCTGATTCCCCGCATCTGATTCCCTGCATCTGATTCCAAGCCTCTGATTCCCTGCCTCTGATTCCCAACCTCTGATTCCCCAACTCTGATTCCCCATATCTGATTCCCCGCCTCTGTTTCCCCGCCTCGGATTCCCCTCCTCAGTTTCCCCATATCTGATTCCCGGCCTCTGATTCCCCGCCTCTGATTCTCCGCCTCTGATTCCCTGCCTCTGATTCCCCATCTCCGATTCCCTGCCTCTGATTCCCAAACTCTGATTCCCCACCTCTGATTCCCCATATCTGATTCCCCGCCTCTGTTTCCCCGCCTCTGATTCCCCGCCTCTGATTCCCAACTCTGATTCCCCGCCTCTGATTCCCCAGCTCTGATTCCCCGTGTTTGATTCCCTGCCTCTGATTCCCTGCCTGATTCCCCATCTCTGTTTCACCGCCTTTGAATCTCCACCTCTGATTCCACATATCTGATTCCCTGCCTCTGATTCCCCGCCTCTGATTCCAGGCCTCTGATTCCCATCATCTGATTCCGGCCTCTGATTCCCGGCCTCTGATTCCCTGCTTCTGATTCTGATTCCCTGCCTCTGATTCCCCATCTCTGATTCCGCACATCTGATTCCCTGCCTCTGATTCCCCACCTCTGATTCCCCATATCTGATTCCCCGCCTCTGTTTCCCCGCCTCTGATTCCCCGCCTCTGTTTCCCAATATCTAAGTCCCCACCTCTGATTCCCCAAATCTGATTCCCCACCTCTGATTCCCCAGCTCTGATTCCCCGCCTCTGATTCCCCGCATCTGATTCCCTGCATCTGATTCCAAGCCTCTGATTCCCTGCCTCTGATTCCCAACCTCTGATTCCCCACCTCTGATTCCCCATATCTGATTCCCCGCCTCTGTTTCCCCGCCTAGGAATCCCCACCTCAGTTTCCCCATATCTGATTCCCGGCCTCTGATTCCCAACCTCTGATTCCCCACCTCTGATTCCCCATATCTGATTCCCCGCCTCTGATTCCCCGCCTCTGATTCCCCATCTCTGATTCACCGCCTTTGATTCGCCACCTCTGATTCCCCATATCTGATTCCCCGCCTCTGTTTCCCCGCCTCTGATTCCCCGCCTCTGATTCTCCATATCTCATTCCCCGCCTCTGAATCCCCATCTCTGATTCCCGGACTCTGATTCCCCTCCTCTGATTCCCGGCCTCTTATTCCCAGCATCTGATTCCCGGCCTCTGATTCCCGGCCTCTGATTCCCCGCTTCTGATTCCCTGCCTCTGATTCCCCATCTCTGATTCCGCACATCTGATTCCCTGCCTCTGATTCCCCACCTCTGATTCCCCATATCTGATTCCCGGACTCTGATTCCCCTCCTCTGATTCCCGGCCTCTTATTCCCAGCATCTGATTCCCGGCCTCTGATTCCCGGCCTCTGATTCCCCGCCTCTGTTTCCCCGACTCTGATTCCCTTCCTCTGATTCCCAACCTCTGATTCCCCGCCTCTGATTCCCCATCTCTGATTCCCCGCCTCTGATTCCCCGTGTCTGATTCCCTGACTCTGATTCCCCGCCTCTGATTCCCCGCCTCTGATTCCCTGACACTGAATCCCTGCCCCTGATTCCCCACCTCTGATTCCCCGTGTCTGATTCCCTGCCTCTGATTCCCCGCCTCTGATTCCCCGCCTCTGAATCCCTGACACTGAATCCCTGCCCCTGATTCCCCACCTCTGATTCCCCATATCTGATTCCCCGCCTCTGTTTCCCCGCCTCTGATTCCCCGCCTCTGATTCCCCATATCTTATTCCCTGCCTCTGATTCCCCAACTCTGATTCCCCGCCTCTGATTCCCCAGCTCTGAATCCCCGCCTCTGATTCCCCGTGTCTGATTCCCTGCCTCTGATTCCCCGCCTTGATTCCCCATCTCTGATTCACAACCTCTGATTCCCCACCTCTGATTCCCTATATTTGATTCCCCGCCTCTGTTTCCCCGCCTCTGATTCCCCGCCTCTGATTCCCCATATCTGATTCCCCGCCTCTGATTGCCCACCTCTGATTCCCCGCCTCTGATTCGCCAGCTCTGATTCCCCGCCTCTGATTCCCCGCATCTGATTCCCTGCCTCTGATTCCCCGCCTCTTATTCCCCATCTCTGATTCACCGCCTTTGATTCGCCACCTCTGATTCCCCATATCTGATTCCCCACCTCTGTTTCCCGGCCTCTGATTCCCCGCCTCTGATTCTCCATATCTCATTCCCCGCCTCTGAATCCCCATCTCTGATTCCCGGACTCTGATTCCCCAACTCTGATTCCCGTCCTCTTATTCCCAGCATCTGATTCCCGGCCTCTGATTCCCGGCCTCTGATTCCCCGCTTCTTATTCTGATTCCCTGTCTCTGATTCCCCATCTCTGATTCAGCACATCTGAATCCCTGCCTCTGATTCCCCACCTCTGATTCCTCATATCTGATTCCCCGCCTCTGTTTCCCCGCCTCTGATTCCCAGCCTCTGTTTCCCTATATCTAATTCCCCACCTCTGATGCCCCAACTCTGATTCCCCGCCTCTGATTCCCCAGCTCTGATTCCCCACCTCTGATTCCCCGCATCCGATTCCCCATATCTGATTCCCCGCCTCTGTTTCCCCGCCTCTGATTCCCCGCCTCTGTTTCCCCATATCTGATTCCCCGCCTCTGATTCCCAACTATGATTCCCCGCCTCTGATTCCCCAGCTCTGATTCCCTGCGTCTGATTCCCTGCGTTCTATTCCCTGCCTCTGATTCCCCACCTGTGATTCCCCATCACTGATTCACCACCTCTGATTCCCCACCTCTGATTCCCCATATCTAATTCCCCGCCTCTGTTTGCCCGCCTCTGATTCCCCGCCTCTGTTTCCCCATATCTGATTCCCCGTCTCTGAATCCCCAACTCTGATTCCCTGCCTCTGATTCCCCAGCTCTGATTCCCCGCCTTTGATTCCCCCCGTCTGATTCCCAGCCTCTGAATCCCCGTGTCTGATTTCCTGCCTCTGATTCCCCGCCTCTGATTCCCCATCTCTGATTCCTCTGATTCCCCACATCTGATTCCCCGCCTCTGATTCCCCGCCTCTGATTCTCCATATCTCATTCCCCGCCTCTGAATCCCCATCTCTGATTCCCGGACTCTGATTCCCCTCCTCTGATTCCCGGCCTCTTATTCCCAGCATCTGATTCCCGGCCTCTGATTCCCGGCCTCTGATTCCCCGCTTCTGATTCCCTGCCTCTGATTCCCCATCTCTGATTCCGCACATCTGATTCCCTGCCTCTGATTCCCCACCTCTGATTCCCCATATCTGATTCCCGGACTCTGATTCCCCTCCTCTGATTCCCGGCCTCTTATTCCCAGCATCTGATTCCCGGCCTCTGATTCCCGGCCTCTGATTCCCCGCCTCTGTTTCCCCGACTCTGATTCCCTTCCTCTGATTCCCAACCTCTGATTCCCCGCCTCTGATTCCCCATCTCTGATTCCCCGCCTCTGATTCCCCGTGTCTGATTCCCTGACTCTGATTCCCCGCCTCTGATTCCCCGCCTCTGATTCCCTGACACTGAATCCCTGCCCCTGATTCCCCACCTCTGATTCCCCGTGTCTGATTCCCTGCCTCTGATTCCCCGCCTCTGATTCCCCGCCTCTGAATCCCTGACACTGAATCCCTGCCCCTGATTCCCCACCTCTGATTCCCCATATCTGATTCCCCGCCTCTGTTTCCCCGCCTCTGATTCCCCGCCTCTGATTCCCCATATCTTATTCCCTGCCTCTGATTCCCCAACTCTGATTCCCCGCCTCTGATTCCCCAGCTCTGAATCCCCGCCTCTGATTCCCCGTGTCTGATTCCCTGCCTCTGATTCCCCGCCTTGATTCCCCATCTCTGATTCACAACCTCTGATTCCCCACCTCTGATTCCCTATATTTGATTCCCCGCCTCTGTTTCCCCGCCTCTGATTCCCCGCCTCTGATTCCCCATATCTGATTCCCCGCCTCTGATTGCCCACCTCTGATTCCCCGCCTCTGATTCGCCAGCTCTGATTCCCCGCCTCTGATTCCCCGCATCTGATTCCCTGCCTCTGATTCCCAGCCTCTGATTCCCCATCTCTGATTCACCGCCTTTGATTCGCCACCTCTGATTCCCCATATCTGATTCCCCACCTCTGTTTCCCGGCCTCTGATTCCCCGCCTCTGATTCTCCATATCTCATTCCCCGCCTCTGAATCCCCATCTCTGATTCCCGGACTCTGATTCCCCAACTCTGATTCCCGTCCTCTTATTCCCAGCATCTGATTCCCGGCCTCTGATTCCCGGCCTCTGATTCCCCGCTTCTTATTCTGATTCCCTGTCTCTGATTCCCCATCTCTGATTCAGCACATCTGAATCCCTGCCTCTGATTCCCCACCTCTGATTCCTCATATCTGATTCCCCGCCTCTGTTTCCCCGCCTCTGATTCCCCGCCTCTGTTTCCCTATATCTAATTCCCCACCTCTGATGCCCCAACTCTGATTCCCCGCCTCTGATTCCCCAGCTCTGATTCCCCGCCTCTGATTCCCCGCATCCGATTCCCCATATCTGATTCCCCGCCTCTGTTTCCCCGCCTCTGATTCCCCGCCTCTGTTTCCCCATATCTGATTCCCTGCCTCTGATTCCCAACTATGATTCCCCGCCTCTGATTCCCCAGCTCTGATTCCCTGCGTCTGATTCCCTGCGTTCTATTCCCTGCCTCTGATTCCCCACCTGTGATTCCCCATCACTGATTCACCACCTCTGATTCCCCACCTCTGATTCCCCATATCTAATTCCCCGCCTCTGTTTGCCCGCCTCTGATTCCCCGCCTCTGTTTCCCCATATCTGATTCCCCGTCTCTGAATCCCCAACTCTGATTCCCTGCCTCTGATTCCCCAGCTCTGATTCCCCGCTTTTGATTCCCCCCGTCTGATTCCCAGCCTCTGAATCCCCGTGTCTGATTTCCTGCCTCTGATTCCCCGCCTCTGATTCCCCATCTCTGATTCCTCTGATTCCCCACATCTGATTCCCCATCTCTGATTCCGCACATCCGATTCCCTGCCTCTGATTCCCCAACTCTGATTCCCCACCTCTGATTTCCCAGCTCTGATTCCCCGCCTCAGATTCCCCGCGTCTGATTCCCTGCCTCTGATTCCCCGCCTCTGATTCCCCATCTCTGATTCCCCACCTCTGATTCCCCGTGTCTGATTCCCTGCCTCTGATTCCCCGCCTCTGAATCCCAGCCTCTGATTTCCCATATCTGATTCCCCGCCTCTGATTCCCTGCCTCTGATTCCCCAGCTCTGATTCCCCGCCTTTGATTCCCCCCATCTGATTCCCAGCCTCTGAATCCCCGTGTCTGATTTCCTGCCTCTGATTCCCCGCCTCTGATTCCCCATCTCTGATTCACCACCTCTGATTCCCCATCTCTGATTCCCCACCTCTGATTCCCCGTGTCTGATTCCCTGCCTCTGATTCCCCGCCTCTGAATCCCAGCCTCTGATTCCCCGCCTCTGTTTCCCCGCCTCTGATTCCCCGCCTCTGATTCCCCATATCTGATTCCCTGCCTCTGATTCCCCAACTCTGATTCATCGCCTCTGATTCCCCAGCTCTGAATCCCCGCCTCTGATTCCCCGCGTCTGATTCCCTGCCTCTGATTCCCCGCCTTGATTCCCCATTTCTGATTCACCACCTCTGATTCCCCATATCTGATTCCCTGCCTCTGTTTCCCCGCCTCTGATTCCCCACCTCTGTTTCCCCATATCTGATTCCCCGCCTCTGATTCCCCAACTCTAATACCCCGCCTCTGATTCCCCAGCTCTGATTCCCCGCCTCTGATTCCCCGCATCTGATTTCCTGCCTCTGATTCCCCGCCTCTGATTCCAGGCCTCTGATTCCCAGCATCTGATTCCGGCCTCTGATTCCCGGCCTCTGATTCCCTGCTTCTGATTCTTATTCCCTGCCTCTGATTCCCCATCTCTGATTCCGCACATCTGATTCCCAACCTCGGATTCCCCACCTCTGATTCCCCATATCTGATTCCCCGCCTCTGTTTCCCCGCCTCTGATTCCCCGCCTCTGATTCCCAACTCTGATTCCCCGCCTCTGATTCCCCAGCTCTGATTCCCGGTGTTTGATTCCCTGCCTCTGATTCCCTGCCCTGATTCCCCATCTCTGTTTCACCGCCTTTGATTCGCCACCTCTGATTCCCCATATCTGATTCCCCGACTCTGATTCCCTGCCTCTGATTCCCAACCTCTGATTCCACACCTCTGATTCCCCATATCTGATTCCCCGCCTCTATTTCCCCATATCTGATTCCCCGCCTCTGATTCCCCAGCTCTGATTCCCCGACTCTGATTCCCGGAGTCCGATTCCCTGCCTCTGATTCCCCGCCTCTGATACCCCATCTCTGATTCCCCACCTCCGATTCCCCGTGTCTGATTCCCTGCCTCTGATTCCCCGCCTCTGATTCCCCGCCTCTGATTCCCTGCCACTGATTCCCTGCCCCTGATTCCCCAATTCTGATTCCCCATATCTGATTCCCCGCCTCTGTTTCCCCGCCTCTGATTCCCCGCCTCTGAATCCCCATATCTGATTCCCTGCCTCTGATTCCCCAACTCTGATTCACCGCCTCTGATTCCCCAGCTCTGAATCCCCGCCTCTGATTCCCCGCGTCTGATTCCCCACCTCTGATTCCCTATATTTGATTCCCCGACTCTGTTTCCCCGCCTCTGATTCGCAACCTCTAATTCCCCACCTCTGATTCCCCATATCTGATTCCCCGCCTCTGTTACCCTGCCTCTGATTCCCGGCCTCTGCTTCCCCATATCTGATTCCCCTCCTCTGATTCCCCAACTCTGATTCCCCGCCTCTGATTCCCCAGCTCTGAATCCCCGCCTTTTATTCCCGGCCTCTGATTCCCTGCCACTGATTCCCCGCCCCTGATTCCCCACCTCTGATTCCCCATATCTGATTCCCCGCCTCTGTTTCCCCAGCTCTGATTTCCCACCTCTGATTCCCCAGCTCTGATTCCCTGCCACTGATTCCACGCCCCTGATTCCCCACCTCTGATTTCCCATATCTGATTCCCCGCCTCTGTTTCCCCAGCTCTGATTCCCTGCCTCTGATTCCCTGCCCTGATTCCCCATCTCTGTTTCACCGCCTTTGATTCGCCACCTCTGATTCCCCATATCTGATTCCCCGCCTCTGTTTCCCCGCCTCTGATTCCCTGCCTCTGATTCCCAACCTCTGATTCCACACCTCTGATTCCCCATATCTGATTCCCCGCCTCTATTTCCCCATATCTGATTCCCCGCCTCTGATTCCCCAACTCTGATTCCCCGCCTCTGATTCCCCAGCTCTGATTCCCCGCCTCTGATTCCCGGCGTCCGATTCCCTGCCTCTGATTCCCCGCCTCTGATTTCCCATCTCTGATTCTCCATATCTGATTCCCCGCCTCTGAATCCCCATCTCTGATTCCCGGACTCTGATTCCCCTCCTCTGATTCCCGGCCTCTTATTCCCAGCATCTGATTCCCGGCCTCTGATTCCCGGCCTCTGATTCCCCGCTTCTGATTCTGATTCCCTGCCTCTGATTCCCCATCTCTGATTCCGCACATCTGATTCCCTGCCTCTGATTCCCCACCTCTGATTCCCCATATCTGATTCCCCGCCTCTGTTTCCCCGCCTCTGATTCCCCGCCTCTGTTTCCCTATATCTAATTCCCCACCTCTGATGCCCCAACTCTGATTCCCCGCCTCTGATTCCCCAGCTCTGATTCCCCGCCTCTGATTCCCTGCATCCGATTCCCCATATCTGATTCCCCGCCTCTGATTCCCCAGCTCTGATTCCCCGACTCTGATTCCCGGCATCCGATTCCCTGCCTCTGATTCCCCGCCTCTGATTCCCCATCTCTGATTCCCCGCCTCTGATTCCCCGTGTCTGATTCCCTGCCTTTGATTCCCCGCCTCTAATTCCCCGCCTCTGATTCCCTGCCACTGATTCCCTGCCCCTGATTCCCCACCTCTGATTCCCCACATCTGATTCCCCGCCTCTGTTTCCCCGCCTCTGATTCCCCGCCTCTGATTTCCCATATCTGATTCCCTTCCTCTGATTCCCCAACTCTGATTCCCCGCCTCTGATTCCCCAGCTCTGAATCCCCGCCTCTGATTCCCCGCGTCTGATTCCCTGCCTCTGATTCCCCGCCTTGATTCCCCATCTCTGATTCACAACCTCTGATTCCCCACCTCTGATTCCCTATATTTGATTCCCCGCCTCTGTTTCCCCGCCTCTGATTCCCCGCCTCTGATTCCCCATATCTGATTCCCCGCCTCTGATTGCCCACCTCTGATTCCCAGCCTCTGATTCGCCAGCTCTGATTCCCCGCCTCAGATTCCCCGCATCTGATTCCCTGCCTCTGATTCCCCGCCTCTGATTCCCCATCTCTGATTCACCGCCTTTGATTCGCCACCTCTGATTCCCCATATCTGATTCCCCACCTCTGATTCCCGGCCTCTTATTCCCAGCATCTGATTCCCGGCCTCTGATTCCCGGCCTCTGATTCCCCGCTTCTGATTCTGATTCCCTGCCTCTTATTCCCCATCTCTGATTCCGCACATCTGATTCCCTGCCTCTGATTCCCCACCTCTGATTCCCCATATCTGATTCCCCGCCTCTGTTTCCCCGCCTCTGATTCCCGGCCACTTATTCCCAGCATCTGATTCCCGGCCTCTGATTCCCGGCCTCTGATTCCCCGCTTCTGATTCTGATTCCCTGCCTCTTATACCCCATCTCTGATTCCGCACATCTGATTCCCTGCCTCTGATTCCCCACCTCTGATTCCCCATATCTGATTCCCCGCCTCTGTTTCCCCGCCTCTGATTCCCCGCCTCTGTTTCCCTATATCTAATTCCCCACCTCTGATGCCCCAACTCTGATTCCCCGCCTCTGATTCCCCAGCTCTGATTCCCCGCCTCTGATTCCCTGCATCCGATTCCCCATATCTGATTCCCCGCCTCTGTTTCACCGCCTCTGATTCCCCGCCTCTGTTTCCCCATATCTGATTCCCGCCTCTGATTCCCAACTATGAATCCCCTCCTCTGATTCCCCAGCTCTGATTCCCTGCCTCTGATTCCCCGCGTTCTATTCCCTGCCTCTGATTCCCCGCCTGTGATTCCCCATCACTGATTCACCACCTCTGATTCCCTACCTCTGATTCCCCATATCTAATTCCCCGCCTCTGTTTGCCCGCCTCTGATTCCCCGCCTCTGTTTCCCCATATCTGATTCCCCGCCTCTGAATCCCGAACTCTGATTCCCTGCCTCAGATTCCCCAGCTCTGATTCCCCGCCTTTGATTCCCCCATCTGATTCCCAGCCTCTGAATCCCCGTGTCTGATTTCCTGCCTCTGATTCCCCGCCTCTGATTCCCCATCTCTGATTCCCCACCTCTGATTCCCCATATCTGATTCCCCGCCTCTGTTTCCCCGCCTCTGACTCCCCGCCTCTGTTTCCCAATATCTAAGTCCCCACCTCTGATTCCCCAAATCTGATTCCCCACCTCTGATTCCCCAGCTCTGATTCCCCGCCTCTGATTCCCCGCATCTGATTCCCTGCGTCTGATTCCAAGCCTCTGATTCCCTGCCTCTGATTCCCAACCTCTGATTCCCCACCTCTGATTCCCCATATCTACTTCCCCGCCTCTGTTTCCCCGCCTCGGATTCCCCACCTCAGTTTCCCCATATCTGATTCCCGGCCTCTGATTCCCCGCCTCTGATTCCCCGCCTCTGATTCCCTGCCTCTGATTCCCCATCTCCGATTCCCTGCCTTTTATTCCCAACCTCTGATTCCCCACGTCTGATTCCCCATATCTGATTCCCCGCCTCTGTTTCCCCGCCTCTGATTCCCCGCCTCTGATTCCCAACTCTGATTCCCCGCCTCTGATTCCCCAGCTCTGATTCCCCGTGTTTGATTCCCTGCCTCTGATTCCCTGCCCTGATTCCCCATCTCTGTTTCACCGCCTTTGATTCGCCACCTCTGATTCCACATATCTGATTCCCCGCCTCTGTTTCCCCGACTCTGATTCCCTTCCTCTGATTCCCAACCTCTGATTCCACACCTCTGATTCCCCATATCTGATTCCCCGCCTCTATTTCCCCATATCTGAATCCCCGCCTCTGATTCCCCAACTCTGATTCCCCGCCTCTGATTCCCCAGCTCTGATTCCCCGACTCTGATTCCCGGCGTCCGATTCCCTGCCTCTGATTCCCCGCCTCTGATTCCCCATCTCTGATTCCCCGCCTCTGATTCCCCGTGTCTGATTCCCTGCCTCTGATTCCCCGCCTCTGATTCCCCGCCTCTGATTCCCTGACACTGAATCCCTGCCCCTGATTCCCCACCTCTGATTCCCCATATCTGATTCCCCGCCTCTGTTTCCCCGCCTCTGACTCCCCGCCTCTGATTCCCCATATCTGATTCCCTGCCTCTGATTCCCCAACTCTGATTCCCCGCCTCTGATTCCCCAGCTCTGAATCCCCGCCTCTGATTCCCCGTGTCTGATTCCCTGCCTCTGATTCCCCGCCTTGATTCCCCATCTCTGATTCACAACCTCTGATTCCCCACCTCTGATTCCCTATATTTTATTCCCCGCCTCTGATTCCCCGCCTCTGATTCCCCATATCTGATTCCCCGCCTCTGATTGCCCACCTCTGATTCCCCGCCTCTGATTCGCCAGCTCTGATTCCCCGCCTCTGATTCCCCGCATCTGATTCCCTGCCTCTGATTCCCCGCCTCTGATTCCCCATCTCTGATTCACCGCCTTTGATTCGCCACCTCTGATTCCCCATATCTGATTCCCCACCTCTGTTTCCCGGCCTCTGATTCCCCGCCTCTGATTCTCCATATCTCATTCCCCGCCTCTGAATCCCCATCTCTGATTCCCGGACTCTGATTCCCCACCTCTGATTCCCGGCCTCTTATTCCCAGCATCTGATTCCCGGCCTCTGATTCCCGGCCTCTGATTCCCCGCTTCTGATTCTGATTCCCTGCCTCTGATTCCCCATCTCTGATTCAGCACATCTGAATCCCTGCCTCTGATTCCCCACCTCTGATTCCTCATATCTGATTCCCCGCCTCTGTTTCCCCGCCTCTGATTCCCCGCCTCTGTTTCCCTATATCTAATTCCCCACCTCTGATGCCCCAACTCTGATTCCCCGCCTCTGATTCCCCAGCTCTGATTCCCCGCCTATGATTCCCCGCATCCGATTCCCCATATCTGATTCCCCGCCTCTGTTTCCCCGCCTCTGATTCCCCGCCTCTGTTTCCCCATATCTGATTCCCCGCCTCTGATTCCCAACTATGATTCCCCGCCTCTGATTCCCCAGCTCTGATTCCCTGCGTCTGATTCCCTGCGTTCTATTCCCTGCCTCTGATTCCCCACCTGTGATTCCCCATCACTGATTCACCACCTCTGATTCCCCACCTCTGATTCCCCATATCTAATTCCCCGCCTCTGTTTGCCCGCCTCTGATTCCCCGCCTCTGTTTCCCCATATCTGATTCCCCGTCTCTGAATCCCCAACTCTGATTCCCTGCCTCTGATTCCCCAGCTCTGATTCCCCGCCTTTGATTCCCCCCGTCTGATTCCCAGCCTCTGAATCCCCGTGTATGATTTCCTGCCTCTGATTCTCCGCCTCTGATTCCCCATCTCTGATTCCTCTGATTCCCCACATCTGATTCCCCATCTCTGATTCCGCACATCCGATTCCCTGCCTCTGATTCCCCAACTCTGATTCCCCACCTCTGATTCCCCAGCTCTGATTCCCCGCCTCAGATTCCCCGCGTCTGATTCCCTGCCTCTGATTCCCCGCCTCTGATTCCCTGCCTCTGATTCCCCATATCTGATTCCCCGCCTCTGATTCCCCAACTCTGATTCCCCGCTTCTGATTCCCCATCTCTGAATCCCCGCCTCTGATTCCCCGCGTCTGATTCCCTGCCTCTGATTCCCCGCCTCTGATTCCCCATCTGTGATTCACAACCTCTGATGCCCCACCTCTGATTCCCCATATCTGATTCCCCGCCTCTGTTTCCCCGCCTCTGATTCCCCGCCTCTGATTCCCCATATCTGATTCCCCGCCTCTGATTGCCCACCTCTGATTCCCCGCGTCTGATACCCTGCCTCTGATTCCCCGCCTCTGATTCCCCATCTCTGATTCACCACCTCTGATTCCCGGCCTCTGATTCCCCATCTCTGATACCGCACATCCGATTCCCTGCCTATGATTCCCCACCTCTGATTCCCTGCCTCTGATTCCCCATATCTGATTCCCTGCCTCTGTTTCCCCGCCTCTGATTTCCTACCTCTGTTTCCCCATATCTGATTCCCCGCCTCTGATTCCCCAACTCTAATACCCCGCCTCTGATTCCCCAGCTCTGATTCCCCGCCTCTGATTCCCCGCATCTGAATCCCTGCCTCTGATTCCCCGCCTCTGATTCCAGGCTTCTGATTCCCATCATCTGATTCCGGCCTCTGATTCCCGGCCTCTGATTCCCTGCTTCTGATTCTGATTCCCTGCCTCTGATTCCCCATCTCTGATTCCGCACATCTGATTCCCTGCCTCTGATTCCCCACCTCTGATTCCCCATATCTGATTCCCCGCCTCTGTTTCCCCGCCTCTGATTCCCCGCCTCTGTTTCCCAATATCTAAGTCCCCACCTCTGATTCCCCAAATCTGATTCCCCACCTCTGATTCCCCAGCTCTGATTCCCCGCCTCTGATTCCCCGCATCTGATTCCCTGCATCTGATTCCAAGCCTCTGATTCCCTGCCTCTGATTCCCAACCTCTGATTCCCCAACTCTGATTCCCCATATCTGATTCCCCGCCTCTGTTTCCCCGCCTCGGATTCCCCGCCTCAGTTTCCCCATATCTGATTCCCGGCCTCTGATTCCCCGCCTCTGATTCTCCGCCTCTGATTCCCTGCCTCTGATTCCCCATCTCCGATTCCCTGCCTCTGATTCCCAACCTCTGATTCCCCACCTCTGATTCCCCATATCTGATTCCCCGCCTCTGTTTCCCCGCCTCTGATTCCCCGCCTCTGATTCCCAACTCTGATTCCCCGCCTCTGATTCCCCAGCTCTGATTCCCCGTGTTTGATTCCCTGCCTCTGATTCCCTGCCTGATTCCCCATCTCTGTTTCACCGCCTTTGAATCTCCACCTCTGATTCCACATATCTGATTCCCTGCCTCTGATTCCCCGCCTCTGATTCCAGGCCTCTGATTCCCATCATCTGATTCCGGCCTCTGATTCCCGGCCTCTGATTCCCTGCTTCTGATTCTGATTCCCTGCCTCTGATTCCCCATCTCTGATTCCGCACATCTGATTCCCTGCCTCTGATTCCCCACCTCTGATTCCCCATATCTGATTCCCCGCCTCTGTTTCTCCGCCTCTGATTCCCCGCCTCTGTATCCCAATATCTGATTCCCCAAATCTGATTCCCCACCTCTGATTCCCCAGCTCTGATTCCCCGCCTCTGATTCCCCGCATCAGATTCCCTGCATCTGATTCCAAGCCTCTGATTCCCTGCCTCTGATTCCCAACCTCTGATTCCCCACCTCTGATTCCCCATATCTGATTCCCCGCCTCTGTTTCCCCGCCTCGGATTCCCCACCTCAGTTTCCCCATATCTGATTCCCGGCCTCTGATTCCCAACCTCTGATTCCCCACCTCTGATTCCCCATATCTGATTCCCCGCCTCTGATTCCCCGCCTCTGATTCCCCATCTCTGATTCACCGCCTTTGATTCGCCACCTCTGATTCCCCATATCTGATTCCCCGCCTCTGTTTCCCCGCCTCTGATTCCCCGCCTCTGATTCTCCATATCTCATTCCCCGCCTCTGAATCCCCATCTCTGATTCCCGGACTCTGATTCCCCTCCTCTGATTCCCGGCCTCTTATTCCCAGCATCTGATTCCCGGCCTCTGATTCCCGGCCTCTGATTCCCCGCTTCTGATTCCCTGCCTCTGATTCCCCATCTCTGATTCCGCACATCTGATTCCCTGCCTCTGATTCCCCACCTCTGATTCCCCATATCTGATTCCCGGACTCTGATTCCCCTCCTCTGATTCCCGGCCTCTTATTCCCAGCATCTGATTCCCGGCCTCTGATTCCCGGCCTCTGATTCCCCGCCTCTGTTTCCCCGACTCTGATTCCCTTCCTCTGATTCCCAACCTCTGATTCCCCGCCTCTGATTCCCCATCTCTGATTCCACGCCTCTGATTCCCTGTGTCTGATTCCCTGCCTCTGATTCCCCGCCTCTGATTCCCCGCCTCTGATTCCCTGACACTGAATCCCTGCCCCTGATTCCCCACCTCTGATTCCCCGTGTCTGATTCCCTGCCTCTGATTCCCCGCCTCTGATTCCCCGCCTCTGATTCCCTGACACTGAATCCCTGCCCCTGATTCCCCACCTCTGATTCCCCATATCTGATTACCCGCCTCTGTTTCCCCGCCTCTGATTCCCCGCCTCTGATTCCCCATATCTTATTCCCTGCCTCTGATTCCCCAACTCTGATTCCCCGCCTCTGATTCCCCAGCTCTGAATCCCCGCCTCTGATTCCCCGTGTCTGATTCCCTGCCTCTGATTCCCCGCCTTGATTCCCCATCTCTGATTCACAACCTCTGATTCCCCACCTCTGATTCCCTATATTTGATTCCCCGCCTCTGTTTCCCCGCCTCTGATTCCCCGCCTCTGATTCCCCATATCTGATTCCCCGCCTCTGATTGCCCACCTCTGATTCCCCGCCTCTGATTCGCCAGCTCTGATTCCCCGCCTCTGATTCCCCGCATCTGATTCCCTGCCTCTGATTCCCCGCCTCTGATTCCCCATCTCTGATTCACCGCCTTTGATTCGCCACCTCTGATTCCCCATATCTGATTCCCCACCTCTGTTTCCCGGCCTCTGATTCCCCGCCTCTGATTCTCCATATCTCATTCCCCGCCTCTGAATCCCCATCTCTGATTCCCGGACTCTGATTCCCCAACTCTGATTCCCGGCCTCTTATTCCCAGCATCTGATTCCCGGCCTCTGATTCCCGGCCTCTGATTCCCCGCTTCTTATTCTGATTCCCTGCCTCTGATTCCCCAACTCTGTTTCAGCACATCTGAATCCCTGCCTCTGATTCCCCGACTCTGATTCCCGGCGTCCGATTCCCTGCCTCTGATTCCCCGCCTCTGATTCCCCATCTCTGATTCCCCGCCTCTGATTCCCCGTGTCTGATTCCCTGCCTCTGATTCCCCGCCTCTGATTCCCCGCCTCTGATTCCCTGACACTGAATCCCTGCCCCTGATTCCCCACCTCTGATTCCCCATATCTGATTCCCCGCCTCTGTTTCCCCGCCTCTGACTCCCCGCCTCTGATTCCCCATATCTGATTCCCTGCCTCTGGTTCCCCAACTCTGATTCCCCGCCTCTGATTCCCCAGCTCTGAATCCCCGCCTCTGATTCCCCGTGTCTGATTCCCTGCCTCTGATTCCCCGCCTTGATTCCCCATCTCTGATTCACAACCTCTGATTCCCCACCTCTGATTCCCTATATTTGATTCCCCGCCTCTGATTCCCCGCCTCTGATTCCCCATATCTGATTCCCCGCCTCTGATTGCCCACCTCTGATTCCCCGCCTCTGATTCGCCAGCTCTGATTCCCCGCCTCTGATTCCCCGCATCTGATTCACTGCCTCTGATTCCCCGCCTCTGATTCCCCATCTCTGATTCACCGCCTTTGATTCGCCACCTCTGATTCCCCATATCTGATTCCCCACCTCTGTTTCCCGGCCTCTGATTCCCCGCCTCTGATTCTCCATATCTCATTCCCCGCCTCTGAATCCCCATCTCTGATTCCCGGACTCTGATTCCCCACCTCTGATTCCCGGCCTCTTATTCCCAGCATCTGATTCCCGGCCTCTGATTCCCGGCCTCTGATTCCCCGCTTCTGATTCTGATTCCCTGCCTCTGATTCCCCATCTCTGATTCAGCACATCTGAATCCCTGCCTCTGATTCCCCACCTCTGATTCCTCATATCTGATTCCCCGCCTCTGTTTCCCCGCCTCTGATTCCCCGCCTCTGTTTCCCTATATCTAATTCCCCACCTCTGATGCCCCAACTCTGATTCCCCGCCTCTGATTCCCCAGCTCTGATTCCCCGCCTCTGATTCCCCGCATCCGATTCCCCATATCTGATTCCCCGCCTCTTTTTTCCCGCCTCTGATTCCCCGCCTCTGTTTCCCCATATCTGATTCCCCGCCTCTGATTCCCAACTATGATTCCCCGCCTCTGATTCCCCAGCTCTGATTCCCTGCGTCTGATTCCCTGCGTTCTATTCCCTGCCTCTGATTCCCCACCTGTGATTCCCCATCACTGATTCACCACCTCTGATTCCCCACCTCTGATTCCCCATATCTAATTCCCCGCCTCTGTTTGCCCGCCTCTGATTCCCCGCCTCTGTTTCCCCATATCTGATTCCCCGTCTCTGAATCCCCAACTCTGATTCCCTGCCTCTGATTCCCCAGCTCTGATTCCCCGCCTTTGATTCCCCCCGTCTGATTCCCAGCCTCTGAATCCCCGTGTATGATTTCCTGCCTCTGATTCCCCGCCTCTGATTCCCCATCTCTGATTCCTCTGATTCCCCACATCTGATTCCCCATCTCTGATTCCGCACATCCGATTCCCTGCCTCTGATTCCCCAACTCTGATTCCCCATCTCTGATTCCTCTGATTCCCCACATCTGATTCCCCATCTCTGATTCCGCACATCCGATTCCCTGCCTCTGATTCCCCAACTCTGATTCCCCACCTCTGATTCCCCAGCTCTGATTCCCCGCCTCAGATTCCCCGCGTCTGATTCCCTGCCTCTGATTCCCCGCCTCTGATTCCCTGCCTCTGATTCCCCATATCTGATTCCCCGCCTCTGATTCCCCAACTCTGATTCCCCACTTCTGATCCCCCATCTCTGAATCCCCGCCTCTGATTCCCCGCGTCTGATTCCCTGCCTCTGATTCCCCGCCTCTGATTCCCCATCTGTGATTCACAACCTCTGATGCCCCACCTCTGATTCCCCATATCTGATTCCCCGCCTCTGTTTCCCCGCCTCTGATTCCCCGCCTCTGATTCCCCATATCTGATTCCCCGCCTCTGATTGCCCACCTCTGATTCCCCGCGTCTGATACCCTGCCTCTGATTCCCCGCCTCTGATTCCCCATCTCTGATTCACCACCTCTGATTCCCGGCCTCTGATTCCCCATCTCTGATTCCGCACATCCGATTCCCTGCCTATGATTCCCCACCTCTGATTCCCCGCCTCTGATTCCCCATATCTGATTCCCTGCCTCTGTTTCCCCGCCTCTGATTTCCTACCTCTGTTTCCCCATATCTGATTCCCCGCCTCTGATTCCCCAACTCTAATACCCCGCCTCTGATTCCCCAGCTCTGATTCCCCGCCTCTGATTCCCCGCATCTGAATGCCTGCCTCTGATTCCCCGCCTCTGATTCCAGGCTTCTGATTCCCATCATCTGATTCCGGCCTCTGATTCCCGGCCTCTGATTCCCTGCTTCTGATTCTGATTCCCTGCCTCTGATTCCCCATCTCTGATTCCGCACATCTGATTCCCTGCCTCTGATTCCCCACCTCTGATTCCCCATATCTGATTCCCCGCCTCTGTTTCCCCGCCTCTGATTCCCCGCCTCTGTTTCCCAATATCTAAGTCCCCACCTCTGATTCCCCAAATCTGATTCCCCACCTCTGATTCCCCAGCTCTGATTCCCCGCCTCTGATTCCCCGCATCTGATTCCCTGCATCTGATTCCAAGCCTCTGATTCCCTGCCTCTGATTCCCAACCTCTGATTCCCCAACTCTGATTCCCCATATCTGATTCCCCGCCTCTGTTTCCCCGCCTCGGATTCCCCGCCTCAGTTTCCCCATATCTGATTCCCGGCCTCTGATTCCCCGCCTCTGATTCTCCGCCTCTGATTCCCTGCCTCTGATTCCCCATCTCCGATTCCCTGCCTCTGATTCCCAACCTCTGATTCCCCACCTCTGATTCCCCATATCTGATTCCCCGCCTCTGTTTCCCCGCCTCTGATTCCCCGCCTCTGATTCCCAACTCTGATTCCCCGCCTCTGATTCCCCAGCTCTGATTCCCCGTGTTTGATTCCCTGCCTCTGATTCCCTGCCTGATTCCCCATCTCTGTTTCACCGCCTTTGAATCTCCACCTCTGATTTCACATATCTGATTCCCTGCCTCTGATTCCCCGCCTCTGATTCCAGGCCTCTGATTCCCATCATCTGATTCCGGCCTCTGATTCCCGGCCTCTGATTCCCTGCTTCTGATTCTGATTCCCTGCCTCTGATTCCCCATCTCTGATTCCGCACATCTGATTCCCTGCCTCTGATTCCCCACCTCTGATTCCCCATATCTGATTCCCCGCCTCTGTTTCTCCGCCTCTGATTCCCCGCCTCTGTTTCCCAATATCTGATTCCCCAAATCTGATTCCCCACCTCTGATTCCCCAGCTCTGATTCCCCGCCTCTGATTCCCCGCATCTGATTCCCTGCATCTGATTCCAAGCCTCTGATTCCCTGCCTCTGATTCCCAACCTCTGATTCCCCACCTCTGATTCCCCATATCTGATTCCCCGCCTCTGTTTCCCCGCCTCGGATTCCCCACCTCAGTTTCCCCATATCTGATTCCCGGCCTCTGATTCCCAACCTCTGATTCCCCACCTCTGATTCCCCATATCTGATTCCCCGCCTCTGATTCCCCGCCTCTGATTCCCCATCTCTGATTCACCGCCTTTGATTCGCCACCTCTGATTCCCCATATCTGATTCCCCGCCTCTGTTTCCCCGCTTCTGATTCCCTGCCTCTGATTCCCCATCTCTGATTCCGCACATCTGATTCCCTGCCTCTGATTCCCCACCTCTGATTCCCCATATCTGATTCCCGGACTCTGATTTCCCTCCTCTGATTCCCGGCCTCTTATTCCCAGCATCTGATTCCCGGCCTCTGATTCCCGGCCTCTGATTCCCCGCCTCTGTTTCCCCGACTCTGATTCCCTTCCTCTGATTCCCAACCTCTGATTCCCCGCCTCTGATTCCCCATCTCTGATTCCACGCCTCTGATTCCCCGTGTCTGATTCCCTGACTCTGATTCCCCGCCTCTGATTCCCCGCCTCTGATTCCCTGACACTGAATCCCTGCCCCTGATTCCCCACCTCTGATTCCCCGTGTCTGATTCCCTGCCTCTGATTCCCCGCCTCTGATTCCCCGCCTCTGATTCCCTGACACTGAATCCCTGCCCCTGACTCCCCACCTCTGATTCCCCATATCTGATTCCCCGCCTCTGTTTCCCCGCCTCTGATTCCCCGCCTCTGATTCCCCATATCTTATTCCCTGCCTCTGATTCCCCAACTCTGATTCCCCGCCTCTGTTTCCCCAGCTCTGAATCCCCGCCTCTGATTCCCCGTGTCTGATTCCCTTCCTCTGATTCCCCGCCTTGATTCCCCATCTCTGATTCACAACCTCTGATTCCCCACCTCTGATTCCCTATATTTGATTCCCCGCCTCTGTTTCCCCGCCTCTGATTCCCCGCCTCTGATTCCCCATATCTGATTCCCCGCCTCTGATTGCCCACCTCTGATTCCCTGCCTCTGATTCGCCAGCTCTGATTCCCCGCCTCTGATTCCCCGCATCTGATTCCCTGCCTCTGATTCCCCGCCTCTGATTCCCCATCTCTGATTCACCGCCTTTGATTCGCCACCTCTGATTCCCCATATCTGATTCCCCACCTCTGTTTCCCGGCCTCTGATTCCCCGCCTCTGATTCTCCATATCTCATTCCCCGCCTCTGAATCCCCATCTCTGATTCCCGGACTCTGATTCCCCAACTCTGATTCCCGGCCTCTTATTCCCAGCATCTGATTCCCGGCCTCTGATTCCCGGCCTCTGATTCCCCGCTTCTTATTCTGATTCCCTGCCTCTGATTCCCCATATCTGATTCAGCACATCTGAATCCCTGCCTCTGATTCCCCACCTCTGATTCCTCATATCTGATTCCCCGCCTCTGTTTCCCCGCCTCTGATTCCCCGCCTCTGTTTCCCTATATCTAATTCCCCACCTCTGATGCCCCAACTCTGATTCCCCGCCTCTGATTCCCCAGCTCTGATTCCCCGCCTCTGATTCCCCGCATCCGATTCCCCATATCTGATTCCCCGCCTCTGTTTCCCCGCCTCTGATTCCCCGCCTCTGTTTCCCCATATCTGATTCCCCGCCTCTGATTCCCAACTATGATTCCCCGCCTCTGATTCCCCAGCTCTGATTCCCTGCGTCTGATTCCCTGCGTTCTATTCCCTGCCTCTGATTCCCCACCTGTGATTCCCCATCACTGATTCACCACCTCTGATTCCCCACCTCTGATTCCCCATATCTAATTCCCCGCCTCTGTTTGCCCGCCTCTGATTCCCCGCCTCTGTTTCCCCATATCTGATTCCCCGTCTCTGAATCCCCAACTCTGATTCCCTGCCTCTGATTCCCCAGCTCTGATTCCCCGCCTTTGATTCCCCCCGTCTGATTCCCAGCCTCTGAATCCCCGTGTCTGATTTCCTGCCTCTGATTCCCCGCCTCTGATTCCCCATCTCTGATTCCCCATCTCTGATTCCGCACATCCGATTCCCTGCCTCTGATTCCCCAACTCTGATTCCCCACCTCTGATTCCCCAGCTCTGATTCCCCGCCTCAGATTCCCCGCGTCTGATTCCCTGCCTCTGATTCCCCGCCTCTGATTCCCCATCTCTGATTCCCCACCTCTGATTCCCCGTGTCTGATTCCCTGCCTCTGATTCCCCGCCTCTGAATCCCAGCCTCTGATTTCCCATATCTGATTCCCCGCCTCTGATTCCCTGCCTCTGATTCCCCAGCTCTGATTCCCCGCCTTTGATTCCCCCCATCTGATTCCCAGCCTCTGAATCCCCGTGTCTGATTTCCTGCCTCTGATTCCCCGCCTCTGATTCCCCATCTCTGATTCACCGCCTCTGATTCCCCATCTCTGATTCCCCACCTCTGATTCCCCGTGTCTGATTCCCTGCCTCTGATTCCCCGCCTCTGAATCCCAGCCTCTGATTCCCCGCCTCTGTTTCCCCGCCTCTGATTCCCCGCCTCTGATTCCCCATATCTGATTCCCTGCCTCTGATTCCCCAACTCTGATTCATCGCCTCTGATTCCCCAGCTCTGAATCCCCGCCTCTGATTCCCCGCGTCTGATTCCCTGCCTCTGATTCCCCGCCTTGATTCCCCATCTCTGATTCCCCACCTCTGATTCCCCATATCTGATTCCCTGCCTCTGTTTCCCCGCCTCTGATTCCCCACCTCTGTTTCCCCATATCTGATTCCCCGCCTCTGATTCCCCAACTCTAATACCCCGCCTCTGATTCCCCAGCTCTGATTCCCCGCCTCTGATTCCCCGCATCTGATTTCCTGCCTCTGATTCCCCGCCTCTGATTCCCGGCCTCTGATTCCCTGCTTCTGATTCTGATTCCCTGCCTCTGATTCCCCATCTCTGATTCCGCACATCTGATTCCCAACCTCGGATTCCCCACCTCTGATTCCCCATATCTGATTCCCCGCCTCTGTTTCCCCGCCTCTGATTCCCCGCCTCTGATTCCCAACTCTGATTCCCCGCCTCTGATTCCCCAGCTCTGATTCCCCGTGTTTGATTCCCTGCCTCTGATTCCCTGCCCTGATTCCCCATCTCTGTTTCACTGCCTTTGATTCGCCACCTCTGATTCGCCATATCTGATTCCCCGACTCTGATTCCCTTGCTCTGATTCCCAACCTCTGATTCCACACCTCTGATTCCCCATATCTGATTCCCCGCCTCTATTTCCCCATATCTGATTCCCCGCCTCTGATTCCCCAGCTCTGATTCCCCGACTCTGATTCCCGGAGTCCGATTCCCTGCCTCTGATTCCCCGCCTCTGATTCCCCATCTCTGATTCCCCGCCTCCGATTCCCCGTGTCTGATTCCCTGCCTCTGATTCCCCGCCTCTGATTCCCCGCCTCTGATTCCCTGCCACTGATTCCCTGCCCCTGATTCCCCAATCCTGATTCCCCATATCTGATTCCCCGCCTCTGTTTCCCCGCCTCTGATTCCCCGCCTCTGAATCCCCATATCTGATTCCCTGCCTCTGATTCCCCAACTCTGATTCACCGCCTCTAATTCCCCAGCTCTGAATCCCCGCCTCTGATTCCCCGCGTCTGATTCCCTGCCTCTGATTCCCCGCCTTGATTCCCCATCTCTGATTCACAACCTCTGATTCCCCACCTCTGATTCCCTATATATGATTCCCCGACTCTGTTTCCCCGCCTCTGATTCGCAACCTCTAATTCCCCACCTCTGATTCCCCATATCTGATTCCCCGCCTCTGTTACCCTGCCTCTGATTCCCGGCCTCTGCTTCCCCATATCTGATTCCCCTCCTCTGATTCCCCAACTCTGATTCCCCGCCTCTGATTCCCCAGCTCTGAATCCCCGCCTTTTATTCCCGGCCTCTGATTCCCTGCCACTGATTCCCCGCCCCTGATTCCCCACCTCTGATTCCCCATATCTGATTCCCCGCCTCTGTTTCCCCAGCTCTGATTTCCCACCTCTGATTCCCCAGCTCTGATTCCCTGCCACTGATTCCCCGCCCCTGATTCCCCACCTCTGATTTCCCATATCTGATTCCCCGCCTCTGTTTCCCCAGCTCTGATTCCCTGCCTCTGATTCCCTGCCCTGATTCCCCATCTCTGTTTCACCGCCTTTGATTCACCACCTCTGATTCCCCATATCTGATTCCCCGCCTCTGTTTCCCCGCCTCTGATTCCCTGCCTCTGATTCCCAACCTCTGATTCCACACCTCTGATTCCCCATATCTGATTCCCCGCCTCTATTTCCCCATATCTGATTCCCCGCCTCTGATTCCCCAACTCTGATTCCCCGCCTCTGATTCCCCAGCTCTGATTCCCCGCCTCTGATTCCCGGCGTCCGATTCCCTGCCTCTGATTCCCCGCCTCTGATTCCCCATCTCTGATTCTCCATATCTGATTCCCCGCCTCTGAATCCCCATCTCTGATTCCCGGACTCTGATTCCCCTCCTCTGATTCCCGGCCTCTTATTCCCAGCATCTGATTCCCGGCCTCTGATTCCCGTCCTTTGATTCCCCGCTTCTGATTCTGATTCCCTGCCTCTGATTCCCCATCTCTGATTCCGCACATCTGATTCCCTGCCTCTGATTCCCCACCTCTGATTCCCCATATCTGATTCCCCGCCTCTGTTTCCCCGCCTCTGATTCCCCGCCTCTGTTTCCCTATATCTAATTCCCCACCTCTGATGCCCCAACTCTGATTCCCCGCCTCTGATTCCCCAGCTCTGATTCCCCGCCTCTGATTCCCTGCATCCGATTCCCCATATCTGATTCCCCGCCTCTGATTCCCCAGCTCTGATTCCCCGACTCTGATTCCCGGCATCCGATTCCCTGCCTCTGATTCCCCGCCTCTGATTCCCCATCTCTGATTCCCCGCCTCTGATTCCCCGTGTCCGATTCCCTGCTTTGATTCTCCGCCTCTGATTCCCCGCCTCTGATTCCCTGCCACTGATTCCCTGCCCCTGATTCCCCACCTCTGATTCCCCACATCTGATTCCCCGCCTCTGTTTCCCCGCCTCTGATTCCCCGCCTCTGATTCCCCATATCTGATTCCCCGCCTCTGATTGCCCACCTCTGATTCCCAGCCTCTGATTCGCCAGCTCTGATTCCCCGCCTCTGATTCCCCGCATCTGATTCCCTGCCTCTGATTCCCCGCCTCTGATTCCCCATCTCTGATTCACCGCCTTTGATTCGCCACCTCTGATTCCCCATATCTGATTCCCCACCTCTGATTCCCGGCCTCTTATTCCCAGCATCTGATTCCCGGCCTCTGATTCCCGGCCTCTGATTCCCCGCTTCTGATTCTGATTCCCTGCCTCTTATTCCCCATCTCTGATTCCGCACATCTGATTCCCTGCCTCTGATTCCCCACCTCTGATTCCCCATATCTGATTCCCCGCCTCTGTTTCCCCGCCTCTGATTCCCGGCCTCTTATTCCCAGCATCTGATTCCCGGCCTCTGATTCCCGGCCTCTGATTCCCCGCTTCTGATTCTGATTCCCTGCCTCTTATTCCCCATCTCTGATTCCGCACATCTGATTCCCTGCCTCTGATTCCCCACCTCTGATTCCCCATATCTGATTCCCCGCCTCTGTTTCCCTGCCTCTGATTCCCCGCCTCTGTTTCCCTATATCTAATTCCCCACCTCTGATGCCCCAACTCTGATTCCCCGCCTCTGATTCCCCAGCTCTGATTCCCCGCCTCTGATTCCCTGCATCCGATTCCCCATACCTGATTCCCCGCCTCTGTTTCACCGCCTCTGATTCCCCGCCTCTGTTTCCCCATATCTGATTCCAGCCTCTGATTCCCAACTATGAATCCCCTCCTCTGATTCCCCAGCTCTGATTCCCTGCCTCTGATTCCCCGCGTTCTATTCCCTGCCTCTGATTCCCCGCCTGTGATTCCCCATCACTGATTCACCACCTCTGATTCCCTACCTCTGATTCCCCATATCTAATTCCCCGCCTCTGTTTGCCCGCCTCTGATTCCCCGCCTCTGTTTCCCCATATCTGATTCCCCGCCTCTGAATCCCCAACTCTGATTCCCTGCCTCAGATTCCCCAGCTCTGATTCCCCGCCTTTGATTCCCCCATCTGATTCCCAGCCTCTGAATCCCCGTGTCTGATTTCCTGCCTCTGATTCCCCGCCTCTGATTCCCCATCTCTGATTCCCCACCTCTGATTCCCCATATCTGATTCCCCGCCTCTGTTTCCCCGCCTCTGACTCCCCGCCTCTGTTTCCCAATATCTAAGTCCCCACCTCTGATTCCCCAAATCTGATTCCCCACCTCTGATTCCCCATCTCTGATTCCCCGCCTCTGATTCCCCGCATCTGATTCCCTGCGTCTGATTCCAAGCCTCTGATTCCCTGCCTCTGATTCCCAACCTCTGATTCCCCACCTCTGATTCCCCATATCTACTTCCCCGCCTCTGTTTCCCCGCCTCGGATTCCCCGCCTCAGTTTCCCCATATCTGATTCCCGGCCTCTGATTCCCCGCCTCTGATTCCCCGCCTCTGATTCCCTGCCTCTGATTCCCCATCTCCGATTCCCTGCCTTTTATTCCCAACCTCTGATTCCCCACGTCTGATTCCCCATATCTGATTCCCCGCCTCTGTTTCCCCGCCTCTGATTCCCCGCCTCTGATTCCCAACTCTGATTCCCCGCCTCAGATTCCCCAGCTCTGATTCCCCGTGTTTGATTCCCTGCCTCTGATTCCCTGCCCTGATTCCCCATCTCTGTTTCACCGCCTTTGATTCGCCACCTCTGATTCCACATATCTGATTCCCCGCCTCTGTTTCCCCGACTCTGATTCCCTTCCTCTGATTCCCAACCTCTGATTCCACACCTCTGATTCCCCATATCTGATTCCCCGCCTCTATTTCCCCATATCTGAATCCCCGCCTCTGATTCCCCAACTCTGATTCCCCGCCTCTGATTCCCCAGCTCTGATTCCCCGACTCTGATTCCCGGCGTCCGATTCCCTGCCTCTGATTCCCCGCCTCTGATTCCCCATCTCTGATTCCCCGCCTCTGATTCCCCGTGTCTGATTCCCTGCCTCTGATTCCCCGCCTCTGATTCCCCGCCTCTGATTCCCTGACACTGAATCCCTGCCCCTGATTCCCCACCTCTGATTCCCCATATCTGATTCCCCGCCTCTGTTTCCCCGCCTCTGACTCCCCGCCTCTGATTCCCCATTTCTGATTCCCTGCCTCTGATTCCCCAACTCTGATTCCCCGCCTCTGATTCCCCAGCTCTGAATCCCCGCCTCTGATTCCCCGTGTCTGATTCCCTGCCTCTGATTCCCCGCCTTGATTCCCCATCTCTGATTCACAACCTCTGATTCCCCAGCTCTGATTCCCTGCCACTGATTCCCCGCCCCTGATTCCCCACCTCTGATTTCCCATATCTGATTCCCCGCCTCTGTTTCCCCAGCTCTGATTCCCTGCCTCTGATTCCCTGCCCTGATTCCCCATCTCTGTTTCACCGCCTTTGATTCACCACCTCTGATTCCCCATATCTGATTCCCCGCCTCTGTTTCCCCGCCTCTGATTCCCTGCCTCTGATTCCCAACCTCTGATTCCACACCTCTGATTCCCCATATCTGATTCCCCGCCTCTATTTCCCCATATCTGATTCCCCGCCTCTGATTCCCCAACTCTGATTCCCCGCCTCTGATTCCCCAGCTCTGATTCCCCGCCTCTGATTCCCGGCGTCCGATTCCCTGCCTCTGATTCCCCGCCTCTGATTCCCCATCTCTGATTCTCCATATCTGATTCCCCGCCTCTGAATCCCCATCTCTGATTCCCGGACTCTGATTCCACTCCTCTGATTCCCGGCCTCTTATTCCCAGCATCTGATTCCCGGCCTCTGATTCCCGGCCTTTGATTCCCCGCTTCTGATTCTGATTCCCTGCCTCTGATTCCCCATCTCTGATTCCGCACATCTGATTCCCTGCCTCTGATTCCCCACCTCTGATTCCCCATATCTGATTCCCCGCCTCTGTTTCCCCGCCTCTGATTCCCCGCCTCTGTTTCCCTATATCTAATTCCCCACCTCTGATGCCCCAACTCTGATTCCCCGCCTCTGATTCCCCAGCTCTGATTCCCCGCCTCTGATTCCCTGCATCCGATTCCCCATATCTGATTCCCCGCCTCTGATTCCCCAGCTCTGATTCCCCATATCTGATTCCCCGCCTCTATTTCCCCATATCTGAATCCCCGCCTCTGATTCCCCAACTCTGATTACCCGCCTCTGATTCCCCAGCTCTGATTCCCCGACTCTGATTCCCGGCGTCCGATTCCCTGCCTCTGATTCCCCGCCTCTTATTCCCCATCTCTGATTCCCCGCCTCTGATTCCCCGTGTCTGATTCCCTGCCTCTGATTCCCCGCCTCTGATTCCCCACCTCTGATTCCCTGACACTGAATCCCTGCCCCTGATTCCCCACCTCTGATTCCCCATATCTGATTCCCCGCCTCTGTTTCCCCGCCTCTGACTCCCCGCCTCTGATTCCCCATATCTGATTCCCTGCCTCTGATTCCCCAACTCTGATTCCCCGCCTCTGATTCCCCAGCTCTGAATCCCCGCCTCTGATTCCCCGTGTCTGATTCCCTGCCTCTGATTCCCCGCCTTGATTCCCCATCTCTGATTCACAACCTCTGATTCCCCACCTCTGATTCCCTATATTTGATTCCCCGCCTCTGATTCCCCGCCTCTGATTCCCCATATCTGATTCCCCGCCTCTGTTTCCCCAGCTCTGATTTCCCACCTCTGATTCCCCAGCTCTGATTCCCTGCCACTGATTCCCCGCCCCTGATTCCCCACCTCTGATTTCCCATATCTGATTCCCCGCCTCTGTTTCCCCAGCTCTGATTCCCTGCCTCTGATTCCCTGCCCTGATTCCCCATCTCTGTTTCACCGCCTTTGATTCGCCACCTCTGATTCCCCATATCTGATTCCCCGCCTCTGTTTCCCCGCCTCTGATTCCCTGCCTCTGATTCCCAACCTCTGATTCCACACCTCTGATTCCCCATATCTGATTCCCCGCCTCTATTTCCCCATATCTGATTCCCCGCCTCTGATTCCCCAACTCTGATTCCCCGCCTCTGATTCCCCAGCTCTGATTCCCCGCCTCTGATTCCCGGCGTCCGATTCCCTGCCTCTGATTCCCCGCCTCTGATTCCCCATCTCTGATTCTCCATATCTGATTCCCCGCCTCTGAATCCCCATCTCTGATTCCCGGACTCTGATTCCCCTCCTCTGATTCCCGGCCTCTTATTCCCAGCATCTGATTCCCGGCCTCTGATTCCCGGCCTTTGATTCCCCGCTTCTGATTCTGATTCCCTGCCTCTGATTCCCCATCTCTGATTCCGCACATCTGATTCCCTGCCTCTGATTCCCCACCTCTGATTCCCCATATCTGATTCCCCGCCTCTGTTTCCCCGCCTCTGATTCCCCGCCTCTGTTTCCCTATATCTAATTCCCCACCTCTGATGCCCCAACTCTGATTCCCCGCCTCTGATTCCCCAGCTCTGATTCCCCGCCTCTGATTCCCTGCATCCGATTCCCCATATCTGATTCCCCGCCTCTGATTCCCCAGCTCTGATTCCCCGACTCTGATTCCCGGCATCCGATTCCCTGCCTCTGATTCCCCGCCTCTGATTCCCCATCTCTGATTCCCCGCCTCTGATTCCCCGTGTCTGATTCCCTGCCTTTGATTCCCCGCCTCTGATTCCCCGCCTCTGATTCCCTGCCACTGATTCCCTGCCCCTGATTCCCCACCTCTGATTCCCCACATCTGATTCCCCGCCTCTGTTTCCCCGCCTCTGATTCCCCGCCTCTGATTTCCCATATCTGATTCCCTTCCTCTGATTCCCCAACTCTGATTCCCCGCCTCTGATTCCCCAGCTCTGAATCCCCGCCTCTGATTCCCCGCGTCTGATTCCCTGCCTCTGATTCCCCGCCTTGATTCCCCATCTCTGATTCACAACCTCTGATTCCCCACCTCTGATTCCCTATATTTGATTCCCCGCCTCTGTTTCCCCGCCTCTGATTCCCCGCCTCTGATTCCCCATATCTGAATCCCCGCCTCTGAATCCCCAACTCTGATTCCCTGCCTCAGATTCCCCAGCTCTGATTCCCCGCCTTTGATTCCCCCATCTGATTCCCAGCCTCTGAATCCCCGTGTCTGATTTCCTGCCTCTGATTCCCCGCCTCTGATTCCCCATCTCTGATTCCCCACCTCTGATTCCCCATATCTGATTCCCCGCCTCTGTTTCCCCGCCTCTGACTCCCCGCCTCTGTTTCCCAATATCTAAGTCCCCACCTCTGATTCCCCAAATCTGATTCCCCACCTCTGATTCCCCAGCTCTGAATCCCCGCCTCTGATTCCCCGCGTCTGATTCCCTGCCTCTGATTCCCCGCCTTGATTCCCCATCTCTGATTCACAACCTCTGATTCCCCATATCTGATTCCCCACCTCTGATTCCCGGCCTCTTATTCCCAGCATCTGATTCCCGGCCTCTGATTCCCGGCCTCTGATTCCCCGCTTCTGATTCTGATTCCCTGCCTCTTATTCCCCATCTCTGATTCCGCACATCTGATTCCCTGCCTCTGATTCCCCACCTCGGATTCCCCATATCTGATTCCCCGCCTCTGTTTCCCCGCCTCTGATTCCCGGCCTCTTATTCCCAGCATCTGATTCCCGGCCTCTGATTCCCGGCCTCTGATTCCCCGCTTCTGATTCTGATTCCCTGCCTCTTATTCCCCATCTCTGATTCCGCACATCTGATTCCCTGCCTCTGATTCCCCACCTCTGATTCCCCATATCTGATTCCCCGCCTCTGTTTCCCCGCCTCTGATTCCCCGCCTCTGTTTCCCTATATCTAATTCCCCACCTCTGATGCCCCAACTCTGATTCCCCGCCTCTGATTCCCCAGCTCTGATTCCCCGCCTCTGATTCCCTGCATCCGATTCCCCATACCTGATTCCCCGCCCCTGTTTCACCGCCTCTGATTCCCCGCCTCTGTTTCCCTATATCTAATTCCCCACCTCTGATGCCCCAACTCTGATTCCCCGCCTCTGATTCCCCAGCTCTGATTCCCCGCCTCTGATTCCCTGCATCCGATTCCCCATATCTGATTCCCCGCCTCTGATTCCCCAGCTCTGATTCCCCGACTCTGATTCCCGGCATCCGATTCCCTGCCTCTGATTCCCCGCCTCTGATTCCCCATCTCTGATTCCCCGCCTCTGATTCCCCGTGTCTGATTCCCTGCCTTTGATTCCCCGCCTCTGATTCCCCGCCTCTGATTCCCTGCCACTGATTCCCTGCCCCTGATTCCCCACCTCTGATTCCCCACATCTGATTCCCCGCCTCTGTTTCCCCGCCTCTGATTCCCCGCCTCTGATTTCCCATATCTGATTCCCTTCCTCTGATTCCCCAACTCTGATTCCCCGCCTCTGATTCCCCAGCTCTGAATCCCCGCCTCTGATTCCCCGCGTCTGATTCCCTGCCTCTGATTCCCCGCCTTGATTCCCCATCTCTGATTCACAACCTCTGATTCCCCACCTCTGATTCCCTATATTTGATTCCCCGCCTCTGTTTCCCCGCCTCTGATTCCCCGCCTCTGATTCCCCATATCTGATTCCCCGCCTCTGATTGCCCACCTCTGATTCCCAGCCTCTGATTCGCCAGCTCTGATTCCCCGCCTCTGATTCCCCGCATCTGATTCCCTGCCTCTGATTCCCCGCCTCTGATTCCCCATCTCTGATTCACCGCCTTTGATTCGCCACCTCTGATTCCCCATATCTGATTCCCCACCTCTGATTCCCGGCCTCTTATTCCCAGCTCTGATTCCCTGCCTCTGATTCCCCGCGTTCTATTCCCTGCCTCTGATTCCCCGCCTGTGATTCCCCATCACTGATTCACCACCTCTGATTCCCTACCTCTGATTCCCCATATCTAATTCCCCGCCTCTGTTTGCCCGCCTCTGATTCCCCGCCTCTGTTTCCCCATATCTGAATCCCCGCCTCTGAATCCCCAACTCTGATTCCCTGCCTCAGATTCCCCAGCTCTGATTCCCCGCCTTTGATTCCCCCATCTGATTCCCAGCCTCTGAATCCCCGTGTCTGATTTCCTGCCTCTGATTCCCCGCCTCTGATTCCCCATCTCTGATTCCCCACCTCTGATTCACCATATCTGATTCCCCGCCTCTGTTTCCCCGCCTCTGACTCCCCGCCTCTGTTTCCCAATATCTAAGTCCCCACCTCTGATTCCCCAAATCTGATTCCCCACCTCTGATTCCCCAGCTCTGATTCCCCGCCTCTGATTCCCCGCATCTGATTCCCTGCGTCTGATTCCAAGCCTCTGATTCCCTGCCTCTGATTCCCAACCTCTGATTCCCCACCTCTGATTCCCCATATCTTCTTCCCCGCCTCTGTTTCCCCGCCTCGGATTCCCCGCCTCAGTTTCCCCATATCTCATTCCCGGCCTCTGATTCCCCGCCTCTGATTCCCCGCCTCTGATTCCCTGTTTCTGATTCCCCATCTCCGATTCCCTGCCTTTTATTCCCAACCTCTGATTCCCCACGTCTGATTCCCCATATCTGATTCCCCGCCTCTGTTTCCCCGCCTCTGATTCCCCGCCTCTGATTCCCAACTCTGATTCCCCGCCTCTGATTCCCCAGCTCTGATTCCCCGTGTTTGATTCCCTGCCTCTGATTCCCTGCCCTGATTCCCCATCTCTGTTTCACCGCCTTTGATTCGCCACCTCTGATTCCACATATCTGATTCCCCGCCTCTGTTTCCCCGACTCTGATTCCCTTCCTCTGATTCCCAACCTCTGATTCCACACCTCTGATTCCCCATATCTGATTCCCCGCCTCTATTTCCCCATATCTGAATCCCCGCCTCTGATTCCCCAACTCTGATTCCCCGCCTCTGATTCCCCAGCTCTGATTCCCCGACTCTGATTCCCGGCGTCCGATTCCCTGCCTCTGATTCCCCGCCTCTGATTCCCCATCTCTGATTCCCCGCCTCTGATTCCCCGCCTCTGATTCCCCGCCTCTGATTCCCTGACACTGAATCCCTGCCCCTGATTCCCCACCTCTGATTCCCCATATCTGATTCCCCGCCTCTGTTTCCCCGCCTCTGACTCCCCGCCTCTGATTCCCCATATCTGATTCCCTGCCTCTGATTCCCCAACTCTGATTCCCCGCCTCTGATTCCCCAGCTCTGAATCCCCGCCTCTGATTCCCCGTGTCTGATTCCCTGCCTCTGATTCCCCGCCTTGATTCCCCATCTCTGATTCACAACCTCTGATTCCCCACCTCTGATTCCCTATATTTGATTCCCCGCCTCTGATTCCCCGCCTCTGATTCCCCATATCTGATTCCCCGCCTCTGATTGCCCACCTCTGATTCCCCGCCTCTGATTCGCCAGCTCTGATTCCCCGCCTCTGATTCCCCGCATCTGATTCCCTGCCACTGATTCCCCGCCTCTGATTCCCCATCTCTGATTCACCGCCTTTGATTCGCCACCTCTGATTCCCCATATCTGATTCCCCACCTCTGTTTCCCGGCCTCTGATTCCCCGCCTCTGATTCTCCATATCTCATTCCCCGCCTCTGAATCCCCATCTCTGATTCCCGGACTCTGATTCCCCACCTCTGATTCCCGGCCTCTTATTCCCAGCATCTGATTCCCGGCCTCTGATTCCCGGCCTCTGATTCCCCGCTTCTGATTCTGATTCCCTGCCTCTGATTCCCCATCTCTGATTCAGCACATCTGAATCCCTGCCTCTGATTCCCCACCTCTGATTCCTCATATCTGATTCCCCGCCTCTGTTTCCCCGCCTCTGATTCCCCGCCTCTGTTTCCCTATATCTAATTCCCCACCTCTGATGCCCCAACTCTGATTCCCCGCCTCTGATTCCCCAGCTCTGATTCCCCGCCTCTGATTCCCTATATCTAATTCCCCACCTCTGATGCCCCAACTCTGATTCCCCGCCTCTGATTCCCCAGCTCTGATTCCCCGCCTCTGATTCCCCGCATCCGACTTCCCATATCTGATTCCCCGCCTCTGTTTCCCCGCCTCTGATTCCCCGCCTCTGTTTCCCCATATCTGATTCCCCGCCTCTGATTCCCAACTATGATTCCCCGCCTCTGATTCCCCAGCTCTGATTCCCTGCGTCTGATTCCCTGCGTTCTATTCCCTGCCTCTGATTCCCCACCTGTGATTCCCCATCACTGATTCACCACCTCTGATTCCCCACCTCTGATTCCCCATATCAAATTCCCCGCCTCTGTTTGCCCGCCTCTGATTCCCCGCCTCTGTTTCCCCATATCTGATTCCCCGTCTCTGAATCCCCAACTCTGATTCCCTGCCTCTGATTCCCCAGCTCTGATTCCCCGCCTTTGATTCCCCCCGTCTGATTCCCAGCCTCTGAATCCCCGTGTCTGATTTCCTGCCTCTGATTCCCCGCCTCTGATTCCCCATCTCTGATTCCTCTGATTCCCCCCATCTGATTCCCCATCTCTGATTCCGCACATCCGATTCCCTGCCTCTGATTCCCCAACTCTGATTCCCCACCTCTGATTCCCCAGCTCTGATTCCCCGCCTCAGATACCCCGCGTCTGATTCCCTGCCTCCGATTCCCCGCCTCTGATTCCCCATCTCTGATTCCCCACCTCTGATTCCCCGTGTCTGATTCCCTGCCTCTGATTCCCCGCCTCTGAATCCCAGCCTCTGATTCCCCATATCTGATTCCCCGCCTCTGATTCCCTGCCTCTGATTCCCCAGCTCTGATTCCCCGCCTTTGATTCCCCCCGTCTGATTCCCCATCTCTGATTCACCGCCTCTGATTCCCCATCTCTGATTCCCCACCTCTGATTCCCCGTGTCTGATTCCCTGCCTCTGATTCCCCGCCTCTGAATCCCAGCCTCTGATTCCCCATATCTGATTCCCCGCCTCTGATTCCCTGCCTCTGATTCCCCGCCTTTGATTCCCCCCGTCTGATTCCCAGCCTCTGAATCCCCGTGTCTGATTTCCTGCCTCTGATTCCCCGCCTCTGATTCCCCATCTCTGATTCACCGCCTCTGATTCCCCATCTCTGATTCCCCACCTCTGATTCCCCATATCTGATTCCCTGCCTCTGTTTCCCCGCCTCTGATTCCCCACCTCTGTTTCCCCATATCTGATTCCCCGCCTCTGATTCCCCAACTCTAATACCCCGCCTCTGATTCCCCAGCTCTGATTCCCCGCCTCTGATTCCCCGCATCTGATTCCCTGCCTCTGATTCCCCGCCTCTGATTCCAGGCCTCTGATTCCCAGCATCTGATTCCGGCCTCTGATTCCCGGCCTCTGATTCCCTGCTTCTGATTCTGATTCCCTGCCTCTGATTCCCCATCTCTGATTCCGCACATCTGATTCCCAACCTCGGATTCCCCACCTCTGATTCCCCATATCTGATTCCCCGCCTCTGTTTCCCCGCCTCTGATTCCCCGCCTCTGATTTCCAACTCTTATTCCCCGCCTCTGATTCCCCAGCTCTGATTCCCCGTGTTTGATTCCCTGCCTCTGATTCCCTGCCCTGATTCCCCATCTCTGTTTCACCGCCTTTGATTCGCCACCTCTGATTCCCCATATCTGATTCCCCGCGTCTGATTCCCTGCCTCTGATTCCCCGCCTCTGATTCCCCATCTGTGATTCACAACCTCTGATGCCCCACCTCTGATTCCCCATATCTGATTCCCCGCCTCTGTTTCCCCGCCTCTGATTCCCCGCCTCTGATTCCCCATATCTGATTCCCCGCCTCTGATTGCCCACCTCTGATTCCCCGCGTCTGATACCCTGCCTCTGATTCCCCGCCTCTGATTCCCCATCTCTGATTCACCACCTCTGATTCCCGGCCTCTGATTCCCCATCTCTGATTCCGCACATCCGATTCCCTGCCTATGATTCCCCACCTCTGATTCCCCGCCTCTGATTCCCCATATCTGATTCCCTGCCTCTGTTTCCCCGCCTCTGATTTCCTACCTCTGTTTCCCCATATCTGATTCCCCGCCTCTGATTCCCCAACTCTAATACCCCGCCTCTGATTCCCCAGCTCTGATTCCCTGCCTCTGATTCCCCGCATCTGAATCCCTGCCTCTGATTCCCCGCCTCTGATTCCAGGCCTCTGATTCCCATCATCTGATTCCGGCCTCTGATTCCCGGCCTCTGATTCCCTGCTTCTGATTCTGATTCCCTGCCTCTGATTCCCCATCTCTGATTCCGCACATCTGATTCCCTGCCTCTGATTCCCCACCTCTGATTCCCCATATCTGATTCCCCGCCTCTGTTTCCCCGCCTCTGATTCCCCGCCTCTGTTTCCCAATATCTAAGTCCCCACCTCTGATTCCCCAAATCTGATTCCCCACCTCTGATTCCCCAGCTCTGATTCCCCGCATCTGATTCCCCGCATCTGATTCCCTGAATCTGATTCCAAGCCTCTGATTCCCTGCCTCTGATTCCCAACCTCTGATTCCCCAACTCTGATTCCCCATATCTGATTCCCCGCCTCTGTTTCCCCGCCTCGGATTCCCCGCCTCAGTTTCCCCATATCTGATTCCCGGCCTCTGATTCCCCGCCTCTGATTCCCCGCCTCTGATTCCCTGCCTCTGATTCCCCATCTCCGATTCCCTGCCTCTGATTCCCAACCTCTGATTCCCCACCTCTGATTCCCCATATCTGATTCCCCGCCTCTGTTTCCCCGCCTCTGATTCCCCGCCTCTGATTCCCAACTCTGATTCCCCGCCTCTGATTCCCCAGCTCTGATTCCCCGTGTTTGATTCCCTGCCTCTGATTCCCTGCCTGATTCCCCATCTCTGTTTCACCGCCATTGATTCGCCACCTCTGATTCCACATATCTGATTCCCTGCCTCTGATTCCCCGCCTCTGATTCCAGGCCTCTGATTCCCATCATCTGATTCCGGCCTCTGATTCCCGGCCTCTGATTCCCTGCTTCTGATTCTGATTCCCTGCCTCTGATTCCCCATCTCTGATTCCGCACATCTGATTCCCTGCCTCTGATTCCCCACCTCTGATTCCCCATATCTGATTCCCCGCCTCTGTTTCCCCGCCTCTGATTCCCCGCCTCTGTTTCCCAATATCTAAGTCCCCACCTCTGATTCCCCAAATCTGATTCCCCACCTCTGATTCCCCAGCTCTGATTCCCCGCCTCTGATTCCCCGCTTCTGATTCCCTGCATCTGATTCCAAGCCTCTGATTCCCTGCCTCTGATTCCCAACCTCTGATTCCCCACCTCTGATTCCCCATATCTGATTCCCCGCCTCTTTTTCCCCGCCTCGGATTCCCCGCCTCAGTTTCCCCATATCTGATTCCCGGCCTCTGATTCCCCGCCTCTGATTCCCCGCCTCTGATTCCCTGCCTCTGATTCCCCATCTCCGATTCCCTGCCTCTGATTCCCAACCTCTGATTCCCCACCTCTGATTCCCCATATCTGATTCCCCGCCTCTGTTTCCCCGCCTCTGATTCCCCGCCTCTGATTCCCAACTCTGATTCCCCGCCTCTGATTCCCCGCCTCTGTTTCCCCGACTCTGATTCCCTTCCTCTGATTCCCAACCTCTGATTCCACACCTCTGATTCCCCATATCTGATTCCCCGCCTCTATTTCCCCATATCTGAATCCCCGCCTCTGATTCCCCAACTCTGATTCCCCGCCTCTGATTCCCCAGCTCTGATTCCCCGACTCTGATTCCCGGCGTCCGATTCCCTGCCTCTGATTCCCCGCCTCTGATACCCCATCTCTGATTCCCCGCCTCTGATTCCCCGTGTCTGATTCCCTGCTTCTGATTCCCCGCCTCTGATTCCCCGCCTCTGATTCCCTGACACTGAATCCCTGCCACTGATTCCCCACCTCTGATTCCCCATATCTGATTCCCCGCCTCTGTTTCCCCGCCTCTGACTCCCCGCCTCTGATTCCCCATATCTGATTCCCTGCCTCTGATTCCCCAACTCTGATTCCCCGCCTCTGATTCCCCACCTCTGATTCCCGGCCTCTTATTCCCAGCATCTGATTCCCGGCCTCTGATTCCCGGCCTCTGATTCCCCGCTTCTGATTCTGATTCCCTGCCTCTGATTCCCCATCTCTGATTCAGCACATCTGAATCCCTGCCTCTGATTCCCCACCTCTGATTCCTCATATCTGATTCCCCGCCTCTGTTTCCCCGCCTCTGATTCCCCGCCTCTGTTTCCCTATATCTAATTCCCCACCTCTGATGCCCCAACTCTGATTCCCCGCCTCTGATTCCCCAGCTCTGATTCTCCGCCTCTGATTCCCTATATCTAATTCCCCACCTCTGATGCCCCAACTCTGATTCCCCGCCTCTGATTCCCCAGCTCTGATTCCCCGCCTCTGATTCCCCGCATCCGACTTCCCATATCTGATTCCCCGCCTCTGTTTCCCCGCCTCTGATTCCCCGCCTCTGTTTCCCCATATCTGATTCCCCGCCTCTGATTCCCAACTATGATTCCCCGCCTCTGATTCCCCAGCTCTGATTCCCTGCGTCTGATTCCCTGCGTTCTATTCCCTGCCTCTGATTCCCCACCTGTGATTCCCCATCACTGATTCACCACCTCTGATTCCCCACCTCTGATTCCCCATATCTAATTCCCCGCCTCTGTTTGCCCGCCTCTGATTCCCCGCCTCTGTTTCCCCATATCTGATTCCCCGTCTCTGAATCCCCAACTCTGATTCCCTGCCTCTGATTCCCCAGCTCTGATTCCCCGCCTTTGATTCCCCCCGTCTGATTCCCAGCCTCTGAATCCCCGTGTCTGATTTCCTGCCTCTGATTCCCCGCCTCTGATTCCCCATCTCTGATTCCTCTGATTCCCCCCATCTGATTCCCCATCTCTGATTCCGCACATCCGATTCCCTGCCTCTGATTCCCCAACTCTGATTCCCCACCTCTGATTCCCCAGCTCTGATTCCCCGCCTCAGATTCCCCGCGTCTGATTCCCTGCCTCCGATTCCCCGCCTCTGATTCCCCATCTCTGATTCCCCACCTCTGATTCCCCGTGTCTGATTCCCTGCCTCTGATTCCCCGCCTCTGAATCCCAGCCTCTGATTCCCCATATCTGATTCCCCGCCTCTGATTCCCTGCCTCTGATTCCCCAGCTCTGATTCCCCGCCTTTGATTCCCCCCGTCTGATTCCCCATCTCTGATTCACCGCCTCTGATTCCCCATCTCTGATTCCCCACCTCTGATTCCCCGTGTCTGATTCCCTGCCTCTGATTCCCCGCCTCTGAATCCCAGCCTCTGATTCCCCATATCTGATTCCCCGCCTCTGATTCCCTGCCTCTGATTCCCCGCCTTTGATTCCCCCCGTCTGATTCCCAGCCTCTGAATCCCCGTGTCTGATTTCCTGCCTCTGATTCCCCGCCTCTGATTCCCCATCTCTGATTCACCGCCTCTGATTCCCCATCTCTGATTCCCCACCTCTGATTCCCCATATCTGATTCCCTGCCTCTGTTTCCCCGCCTCTGATTCCCCACCTCTGTTTCCCCATATCTGATTCCCCGCCTCTGATTCCCCAACTCTAATACCCCGCCTCTGATTCCCCAGCTCTGATTCCCCGCCTCTGATTCCCCGCATCTGATTCCCTGCCTCTGATTCCCCGCCTCTGATTCCAGGCCTCTGATTCCCAGCATCTGATTCCGGCCTCTGATTCCCGGCCTCTGATTCCCTGCTTCTGATTCTGATTCCCTGCCTCTGATTCCCCATCTCTGATTCCGCACATCTGATTCCCAACCTCGGATTCCCCACCTCTGATTCCCCATATCTGATTCCCCGCCTCTGTTTCCCCGCCTCTGATTCCCCGCCTCTGATTTCCAACTCTTATTCCCCGCCTCTGATTCCCCAGCTCTGATTCCCCGTGTTTGATTCCCTGCCTCTGATTCCCTGCCCTGATTCCCCATCTCTGTTTCACCGCCTTTGATTCGCCACCTCTGATTCCCCATATCTGATTCCCCGCGTCTGATTCCCTGCCTCTGATTCCCCGCCTCTGATTCCCCATCTGTGATTCACAACCTCTGATGCCCCACCTCTGATTCCCCATATCTGATTCCCCGCCTCTGTTTCCCCGCCTCTGATTCCCCGCCTCTGATTCCCCATATCTGATTCCCCGCCTCTGATTGCCCACCTCTGATTCCCCGCGTCTGATACCCTGCCTCTGATTCCCCGCCTCTGATTCCCCATCTCTGATTCACCACCTCTGATTCCCGGCCTCTGATTCCCCATCTCTGATTCCGCACATCCGATTCCCTGCCTATGATTCCCCACCTCTGATTCCCCGCCTCTGATTCCCCATATCTGATTCCCTGCCTCTGTTTCCCCGCCTCTGATTTCCTACCTCTGTTTCCCCATATCTGATTCCCCGCCTCTGATTCCCCAACTCTAATACCCCGCCTCTGATTCCCCAGCTCTGATTCCCCGCCTCTGATTCCCCGCATCTGAATCCCTGCCTCTGATTCCCCGCCTCTGATTCCAGGCCTCTGATTCCCCATATCTGATTCCCCGCCTCTGTTTCCCCGCCTCTGACTCCCCGCCTCTGATTCCCCATATCTGATTCCCTGCCTCTGAATCCCCAACTCTGATTCCCCGCCTCTGATTCCCCACCTCTGATTCCCGGCCTCTTATTCCCAGCATCTGATTCCCGGCCTCTGATTCCCGGCCTCTGATTCCCCGCTTCTGATTCTGATTCCCTGCCTCTGATTCCCCATCTCTGATTCAGCACATCTGAATCCCTGCCTCTGATTCCCCACCTCTGATTCCTCATATCTGATTCCCCGCCTCTGTTTCCCCGCCTCTGATTCCCCGCCTCTGTTTCCCTATATCTAATTCCCCACCTCTGATGCCCCAACTCTGATTCCCCGCCTCTGATTCCCCAGCTCTGATTCCCCGCCTCTGATTCCCTATATCTAATTCCCCACCTCTGATGCCCCAACTCTGATTCCCCGCCTCTGATTCCCCAGCTCTGATTCCCCGCCTCTGATTCCCCACCTCTGATTCCCGGCCTCTTATTCCCAGCATCTGATTCCCGGCCTCTGATTCCCGGCCTCTGATTCCCAACCTCTGATTCCCCACCTCTGATTCCCCATATCTGATTCCCCGCCTCTGTTTCCCCGCCTCTGATTCCCCGCCTCTGATTCCCAACTCTGATTCCCCGCCTCTGATTCCCCGCCTCTGTTTCCCCGACTCTGATTCCCTTCCTCTGATTCCCAACCTCTGATTCCACACCTCTGATTCCCCATATCTGATTCCCCGCCTCTATTTCCCCATATCTGAATCCCCGCCTCTGATTCCCCAACTCTGATTCCCCGCCTCTGATTCCCCGCCTCTGATTCCCCGCCTCTGTTTCCCCGACTCTGATTCCCTTCCTCTGATTCCCAACCTCTGATTCCACACCTCTGATTCCCCATATCTGATTCCCCGCCTCTATTTCCCCATATCTGAATCCCCGCCTCTGATTCCCCAACTCTGATTCCCCGCCTCTGATTCCCCAGCTCTGATTCCCCGACTCTGATTCCCGGCGTCCGATTCCCTGCCTCTGATTCCCCGCCTCTGATACCCCATCTCTGATTCCCCGCCTCTGATTCCCCGTGTCTGATTCCCTGCCTCTGATTCCCCGCCTCTGATTCCCCGCCTCTGATTCCCTGACACTGAATCCCTGCCCCTGATTCCCCACCTCTGATTCCCCATATCTGATTCCCCGCCTCTGTTTCCCCGCCTCTGACTCCCCGCCTCTGATTCCCCATATCTGATTCCCTGCCTCTGATTCCCCAACTCTGATTCCCCGCCTCTGATTCCCCACCTCTGAATCCCCGCCTCTGATTCCCCGTGTCTGATTCCCTGCCTCTGATTCCCCGCCTTGATTCCCCATCTCTGATTCACAACCTCTGATTCCCCACCTCTGATTCCCTATATTTGATTCCCCGCCTCTGATTCCCCGCCTCTGATTCCCCATATCTGATTCCCCGCCTCTGATTGCCCACCTCTGATTCCCCGCCTCTGATTCGCCAGCTCTGATTCCCCGCCTCTGATTCCCCGCATCTGATTCCCTGCCTCTGATTCCCCGCCTCTGATTCCCCATCTCTGATTCACCGCCTTTGATTCGCCACCTCTGATTCCCCATATCTGATTCCCCACCTCTGTTTCCCGGCCTCTGATTCCCCGCCTCTGATTCTCCATATCTCATTCCCCGCCTCTGAATCCCCATCTCTGATTCCCGGACTCTGATTCCCCACCTCTGATTCCCGGCCTCTTATTCCCAGCATCTGATTCCCGGCCTCTGATTCCCGGCCTCTGATTCCCCGCTTCTGATTCTGATTCCCTGCCTCTGATTCCCCATCTCTGATTCAGCACATCTGAATCCCTGCCTCTGATTCCCCACCTCTGATTCCTCATATCTGATTCCCCGCCTCTGTTTCCCCGCCTCTGATTCCCCGCCTCTGTTTCCCTATATCTAATTCCCCACCTCTGATGCCCCAACTCTGATTCCCCGCCTCTGATTCCCCAGCTCTGATTCCCCGCCTCTGATTCCCCGCATCCGATTCCCCATATCTGATTCCCCGCCTCTGTTTCCCCGCCTCTGATTCCCCGCCTGTTTCCCCATATCTGATTCCCCGCCTCTGATTCCCAACTATGATTCCCCGCCTCTGATTCCCCAGCTCTGATTCCCTGCGTCTGATTCCCTGCGTTCTATTCCCTGCCTCTGATTCCCCACCTGTGATTCCCCATCACTGATTCACCACCTCTGATTCCCCACCTCTGATTCCCCATATCTAATTCCCCGCCTCTGTTTGCCCGCCTCTGATTCCCCGCCTCTGTTTCCCCATATCTGATTCCCCGTCTCTGAATCCCCAACTCTGATTCCCTGCCTCTGATTCCCCAGCTCTGATTCCCCGCCTTTGATTCCCCCCGTCTGATTCCCAGCCTCTGAATCCCCGTGTCTGATTTCCTGCCTCTGATTCCCCGCCTCTGATTCCCCATCTCTGATTCCTCTGATTCCCCACATCTGATTCCCCATCTCTGATTCCGCACATCCGATTCCCTGCCTCTGATTCCCCAACTCTGATTCCCCACCTCTGATTCCCCAGCTCTGATTCCCCGCCTCAGATTCCCCGCGTCTGATTCCCTGCCTCTGATTCCCCGCCTCTGATTCCCCATCTCTGATTCCCCACCTCTGATTCCCCGTGTCTGATTCCCTGCCTCTGATTCCCCGCCTCTGAATCCCAGCCTCTGATTCCCCATATCTGATTCCCCGCCTCTGATTCCCTGCCTCTGATTCCCCAGCTCTGATTCCCCGCCTTTGATTCCCCCCGTCTGATTCCCAGCCTCTGAATCCCCGTGTCTGATTTCCTGCCTCTGATTCCCCGCCTCTGATTCCCCATCTCTGATTCACCGCCTCTGATTCCCCATCTCTGATTCCCCACCTCTGATTCCCCGTGTCTGATTCCCTGCCTCTGATTCCCCGCCTCTGAATCCCAGCCTCTGATTCCCCATATCTGATTCAGCACATCTGAATCCCTGCCTCTGATTCCCCACCTCTGATTCCTCATATCTGATTCCCCGCCTCTGTTTCCCCGCCTCTGATTCCCCGCCTCTGTTTCCCTATATCTAATTCCCCACCTCTGATGCCCTAACTCTGATTCCCCGCCTCTGATTCCCCAGCTCTGATTCCCCGCCTCTGATTCCCTATATCTAATTCCCCACCTCTGATGCCCCAACTCTGATTCCCCGCCTCTGATTCCCCAGCTCTGATTCCCCGCCTCTGATTCCCCACCTCTGATTCCCGGCCTCTTATTCCCAGCATCTGATTCCCGGCCTCTGATTCCCGGCCTCTGATTCCCAACCTCTGATTCCCCACCTCTGATTCCCCATATCTGATTCCCCGCCTCTGTTTCCCCGCCTCTGATTCCCCGCCTCTGATTCCCAACTCTGATTCCCCGCCTCTGATTCCCCGCCTCTGTTTCCCCGACTCTGATTCCCTTCCTCTGATTCCCAACCTCTGATTCCACACCTCTGATTCCCCATATCTGATTCCCCGCCTCTATTTCCCCATATCTGAATCCCCGCCTCTGATTCCCCAACTCTGATTCCCCGCCTCTGATTCCCCGCCTCTGATTCCCCGCCTCTGTTTCCCCGACTCTGATTCCCTTCCTCTGATTCCCAACCTCTGATTCCACACCTCTGATTCCCCATATCTGATTCCCCGCCTCTATTTCCCCATATCTGAATCCCCGCCTCTGATTCCCCAACTCTGATTCCCCGCCTCTGATTCCCCAGCTCTGATTCCCCGACTCTGATTCCCGGCGTCCGATTCCCTGCCTCTGATTCCCCGCCTCTGATACCCCATCTCTGATTCCCCGCCTCTGATTCCCCGTGTCTGATTCCCTGCCTCTGATTCCCCGCCTCTGATTCCCCGCCTCTGATTCCCTGACACTGAATCCCTGCCCCTGATTTCCCACCTCTGATTCCCCATATCTGATTCCCCGCCTCTGTTTCCCCGCCTCTGACTCCCCGCCTCTGATTCCCCATATCTGATTCCCTGCCTCTGATTCCCCAACTCTGATTCCCCGCCTCTGATTCCCCACCTCTGAATCCCCGCCTCTGATTCCCCGTGTCTGATTCCCTGCCTCTGATTCCCCGCCTTGATTCCCCATCTCTGATTCACAACCTCTGATTCCCCACCTCTGATTCCCTATATTTGATTCCCCGCCTCTGATTCCCCGCCTCTGATTCCCCATATCTGATTCCCCGCCTCTGATTGCCCACCTCTGATTCCCCGCCTCTGATTCGCCAGCTCTGATTCCCCGCCTCTGATTCCCCGCATCTGATTCCCTGCCTCTGATTCCCCGCCTCTGATTCCCCATCTCTGATTCACCGCCTTTGATTCGCCACCTCTGATTCCCCATATCTGATTCCCCACCTCTGTTTCCCGGCCTCTGATTCCCCGCCTCTGATTCTCCATATCTCATTCCCCGCCTCTGAATCCCCATCTCTGATTCCCGGACTCTGATTCCCCACCTCTGATTCCCGGCCTCTTATTCCCAGCATCTGATTCCCGGCCTCTGATTCCCGGCCTCTGATTCCCCGCTTCTGATTCTGATTCCCTGCCTCTGATTCCCCATCTCTGATTCAGAACATCTGAATCCCTGCCTCTGATTCCCCACCTCTGATTCCTCATATCTGATTCCCCGCCTCTGTTTCCCCGCCTCTGATTCCCCGCCTCTGTTTCCCTATATCTAATTCCCCACCTCTGATGCCCCAACTCTGATTCCCCGCCTCTGATTCCCCAGCTCTGATTCCCCGCCTCTGATTCCCCGCATCCGATTCCCCATATCTGATTCCCCGCCTCTGTTTCCCCGCCTCTGATTCCCCGCCTGTTTCCCCATATCTGATTCCCCGCCTCTGATTCCCAACTATGATTCCCCGCCTCTGATTCCCCAGCTCTGATTCCCTGCGTCTGATTCCCTGCGTTCTATTCCCTGCCTCTGATTCCCCACCTGTGATTCCCCATCACTGATTCACCACCTCTGATTCCCCACCTCTGATTCCCCATATCTAATTCCCCGCCTCTGTTTGCCCGCCTCTGATTCCCCGCCTCTGTTTCCCCATATCTGATTCCCCGTCTCTGAATCCCCAACTCTGATTCCCTGCCTCTGATTCCCCAGCTCTGATTCCCCGCCTTTGATTCCCCCCGTCTGATTCCCAGCCTCTGAATCCCCGTGTCTGATTTCCTGCCTCTGATTCCCCGCCTCTGATTCCCCATCTCTGATTCCTCTGATTCCCCACATCTGATTCCCCATCTCTGATTCCGCACATCCGATTCCCTGCCTCTGATTCCCCAACTCTGATTCCCCACCTCTGATTCCCCAGCTCTGATTCCCCGCCTCAGATTCCCCGCGTCTGATTCCCTGCCTCTGATTCCCCGCCTCTGATTCCCCATCTCTGATTCCCCACCTCTGATTCCCCGTGTCTGATTCCCTGCCTCTGATTCCCCGCCTCTGAATCCCAGCCTCTGATTCCCCATATCTGATTCCCCGCCTCTGATTCCCTGCCTCTGATTCCCCAGCTCTGATTCCCCGCCTTTGATTCCCCCCGTCTGATTCCCAGCCTCTGAATCCCCGTGTCTGATTTCCTGCCTCTGATTCCCCGCCTCTGATTCCCCATCTCTGATTCACCGCCTCTGATTCCCCATCTTTGATTCCCCACCTCTGATTCCCCGTGTCTGATTCCCTGCCTCTGATTCCCCGCCTCTGAATCCCAGCCTCTGATTCCCCATATCTGATTCCCCGCCTCTGATTCCCTGCCTCTGATTCCCCAGCTCTGATTCCCCGCCTTTGATTCCCCCCGTCTGATTCCCAGCCTCTGAATCCCCGTGTCTGATTTCCTGCCTCTGATTCCCCGCCTCTGATTCCCCATCTCTGATTCACCGCCTCTGATTCCCCATCTCTGATTCCCCACCTCTGATTCCCCATATCTGATTCCCTGCCTCTGTTTCCCCGCCTCTGATTCCCCACCTCTGTTTCCCCATATCTGATTCCCCGCCTCTGATTCCCCAACTCTAATACCCCGCCTCTGATTCCCCAGCTCTGATTCCCCGCCTCTGATTCCCCGCATCTGATTCCCTGCCTCTGATTCCCCGCCTCTGATTCCAGGCCTCTGATTCCCAGCATCTGATTCCGGCCTCTGATTCCCGGCCTCTGATTCCCTGCTTCTGATTCTGATTCCCTGCCTCTGATTCCCCATCTCTGATTCCGCACATCTGATTCCCAACCTCGGATTCCCCACCTCTGATTCCCCATATCTGATTCCCCGCCTCTGTTTCCCCGCCTCTGATTCCCCGCCTCTGATTCCCAACTCTTATTCCCCGCCTCTGATTCCCCAGCTCTGATTCCCCGTGTTTGATTCCCTGCCTCTGATTCCCTGCCCTGATTCCCCATCTCTGTTTCACCGCCTTTGATTCGCCACCTCTGATTCCCCATATCTGATTCCCCGCGTCTGATTCCCTGCCTCTGATTCCCCGCCTCTGATTCCCCATCTGTGATTCACAACCTCTGATGCCCCACCTCTGATTCCCCATATCTGATTCCCCGCCTCTGTTTCCCCGCCTCTGATTCCCCGCCTCTGATTCCCCATATCTGATTCCCCGCCTCTGTTTCCCCGCCTCTGATTCCCCGCCTCTGATTCCCCATATCTGATTCCCCATCTCTGATTCACCACCTCTGATTCCCGGCCTCTGATTCCCGGCCTCTGATTCCGCACATCCGATTCCCTGCCTATGATTCCCCACCTCTGATTCCCCGCCTCTGATTCCCCATATCTGATTCCCTGCCTCTGTTTCCCCGCCTCTGATTTCCTACCTCTGTTTCCCCATATCTGATTCCCCGCCTCTGATTCCCCAACTCTAATACCCCGCCTCTGATTCCCCAGCTCTGATTCCCCGCCTCTGATTCCCCGCATCTGAATCCCTGCCTCTGATTCCCCGCCTCTGATTCCAGGCCTCTGATTCCCATCATCTGATTCCGGCCTCTGATTCCCGGCCTCTGATTCCCTGCTTCTGATTCTGATTCCCTGCCTCTGATTCCCCATCTGTGATTCCGCACATCTGATTCCCTGCCTCTGATTCCCCACCTCTGATTCCCCATATCTGATTCCCCGCCTCTGTTTCCCCGCCTCTGATTCCCCGCCTCTGTTTCCCAATATCTAAGTCCCCACCTCTGATTCCCCAAATCTGATTCCCCACCTCTGATTCCCCAGCTCTGATTCCCCGCCTCTGATTCCCCGCATCTGATTCCCTGCATCTGATTCCAAGCCTCTGATTCCCTGCCTCTGATTCCCAACCTCTGATTCCCCAACTCTGATTCCCCATATCTGATTCCCCGCCTCTGTTTCCCCGCCTCGATTTCCCCGCCTCAGTTTCCCCATATCTGATTCCCGGCCTCTGATTCCCCGCCTCTGATTCCCCGCCTCTGATTCCCTGCCTCTGATTCCCCATCTCCGATTCCCTGCCTCTGATTCCCAACCTCTGATTCCCCACCTCTGATTCCCCATATCTGATTCCCCGCCTCTGTTTCCCCGCCTCTGATTCCCCGCCTCTGATTCCCAACTCTGATTCCCCGCCTCTGATTCCCCAGCTCTGATTCCCCGTGTTTGATTCCCTGCCTCTGATTCCCTGCCTGATTCCCCATCTCTGTTTCACCGCCTTTGATTCGCCACCTCTGATTCCACATATCTGATTCCCTGCCTCTGATTCCCCGCTTCTGATTCCAGGCCTCTGATTCCCATCATCTGATTCCGGCCTCTGATTCCCGGCCTCTGATTCCCTGCTTCTGATTCTGATTCCCTGCCTCTGATTCCCCATCTCTGATTCCGCACATCTGATTCCCTGCCTCTGATTCCCCACCTCTGATTCCCCATATCTGATTCCCCGCCTCTGTTTCCCCGCCTCTGATTCCCCGCCTCTGTTTCCCAATATCTAAGTCCCCACCTCTGATTCCCCAAATCTGATTCCCCACCTCTGATTCCCCAGCTCTGATTCCCCGCCTCTGATTCCCCAGCTCTGATTCCCCGCCTCTGATTCCCCGCATCTGATTCCCTGCATCTGATTCCAAGCCTCTGATTCCCTGCCTCTGATTCCCAACCTCTGATTCCCCAACTCTGATTCCCCATATCTGATTCCCCGCCTCTGTTTCCCCGCCTCGGATTCCCCGCCTCAGTTTCCCCATATCTGATTCCCGGCCTCTGATTCCCCGCCTCTGATTCCCCGCCTCTGATTCCCTGCCTCTGATTCCCCATCTCCGATTCCCTGCCTCTGATTCCCAACCTCTGATTCCCCACCTCTGATTCCCCATATCTGATTCCCCGCCTCTGTTTCCCCGCCTCTGATTCCCCGCCTCTGATTCCCAACTCTGATTCCCCGCCTCTGATTCCCCAGCTCTGATTCCCCGTGTTTGATTCCCTGCCTCTGATTCCCTGCCTGATTCCCCATCTCTGTTTCACCGCCTTTGATTCGCCACCTCTGATTCCACATATCTGATTCCCTGCCTCTGATTCCCCGCCTCTGATTCCAGGCCTCTGATTCCCATCATCTGATTCCGGCCTCTGATTCCCGGCCTCTGATTCCCTGCTTCTGATTCTGATTCCCTGCCTCTGATTCCCCATCTCTGATTCCGCACATCTGATTCCCTGCCTCTGATTCCCCACCTCTGATTCCCCATATCTGATTCCCCGCCTCTGTTTCCCCGCCTCTGATTCCCCGCCTCTGTTTCCCAATATCTAAGTCCCCACCTCTGATTCCCCAAATCTGATTCCCCACCTCTGATTCCCCAGCTCTGATTCCCCGCCTCTGATTCCCCGCATCTGATTCCCTGCATCTGATCCCAAGCCTCTGATTCCCTGCCTCTGATTCCAAACCTCTGATTCCCCACCTCTGATTCCCCATATCTGATTCCCCGCCTCTGTTTCCCCGCCTCGGATTCCCCGCCTCAGTTTCCCCATATCTGATTCCCGGCCTCTGATTCCCCGCCTCTGATTCCCCGCCTCTGATTCCCTGCCTCTGATTCCCCATCTCCGATTCCCTGCCTCTGATTCCCAACCTCTGATTCCCCACCTCTGATTCCCCATATCTGATTCCCCGCCTCTGTTTCCCCGCCTCTGATTCCCCGCCTCTGATTCCCAACTCTGATTCCCCGCCTCTGATTCCCCAGCTCTGATTCCCCGTGTTTGATTCCCTGCCTCTGATTCCCTGCCCTGATTCCCCATCTCTGTTTCACCGCCTTTGATTCGCCACCTCTGATTCCACATATCTGATTCCCCGCCTCTGTTTCCCCGACTCTGATTCCCTTCCTCTGATTCCCAACCTCTGATTCCCCGCCTCTGATTCCCCGCCTCTGATTCCCCGTGTCTGATTCCCTGCCTCTGATTCCCCGCCTCTGATTCCCCGCCTCTGATTCCCTGACACTGAATCCCTGCCCCTGATTCCCCACCTCTGATTCCCCGTGTCTGATTCCCTGCCTCTGATTCCCCGCCTCTGATTCCCCGCCTCTGATTCCCTGACACTGAATCCCTGCCCCTGATTCCCCACCTCTGATTTCCCATATCTGATTCCCCACCTCAGTTTCCCCGCCTCTGATTCCCCGCCTCTGATTCCCCATATCTTATTCCCTGCCTCTGATTCCCCAACTCTGATTCCCCGCCTCTGATTCCCCAGCTCTGAATCCCCGCCCCTGATTCCCCGTGTCTGATTCCCTGCCTCTGATTCCCCGCCTTGATTCCCCATCTCTGATTCACAACCTCTGATTCCCCACCTCTGATTCCCTATATTTGATTCCCCGCCTCTGTTTCCCCGCCTCTGATTCCCCGCCTCTGATTCCCCATATCTGATTCCCCGCCTCTGATTGCCCACCTCTGATTCCCCGCCTCTGATTCGCCAGCTCTGATTCCCCGCCTCTGATTCCCCGCATCTGATTCCCTGCCTCTGATTCCCCTCCTCTGATTCCCCATCTCTGATTCACCGCCTTTGATTCGCCACCTCTGATTCCCCATATCTGATTCCCCACCTCTGTTTCCCGGCCTCTGATTCCCCGCCTCTGATTCTCCATATCTCATTCCCCGCCTCTGAATCCCCATCTCTGATTCCCGGACTCTGATTCCCCACCTCTGATTCCCGGCCTCTTATTCCCAGCATCTGATTCCCGGCCTCTGATTCCCGGCCTCTGATTCCCCGCTTCTTATTCTGATTCCCTGCCTCTGATTCCCCATCTCTGATTCAGCACATCTGAATCCCTGCCTCTGATTCCCCACCTCTGATTCCTCATATCTGATTCCCCGCTTCTGTTTCCCCGCCTCTGATTCCCCGCCTCTGTTTCCCTATATCTAATTCCCCACCTCTGATGCCCCAACTCTGATTCCCCGCCTCTGATTCCCCAGCTCTGATTCCCCGCCTCTGATTCCCCGCATCCGATTCCCCATATCTGATTCCCCGCCTCTGTTTCCCCGCCTCTGATTCCCCGCCTCTGTTTCCCCATATCTGATTCCCCGCCTCTGATTCCCAACTATGATTCCCCGCCTCTGATTCCCCAGCTCTGATTCCCTGCGTCTGATTCCCTGCGTTCTATTCCCTGCCTCTGATTCCCCACCTGTGATTCCCCATCACTGATTCACCACCTCTGATTCCCCACCTCTGATTCCCCATATCTAATTCCCCGCCTCTGTTTGCCCGCCTCTGATTCCCCGCCTCTGTTTCCCCATATCTGATTCCCCGTCTCTGAATCCCCAACTCTGATTCCCTGCCTCTGATTCCCCAGCTCTGATTCCCCGCCTTTGATTCCCCCCGTCTGATTCCCAGCCTCTGAATCCCCGTGTCTGATTTCCTGCCTCTGATTCCCCGCCTCTGATTCCCCATCTCTGATTCCTCTGATTCCCCACATCTGATTCCCCATCTCTGATTCCGCACATCCGATTCCCTGCCTCTGATTCCCCAACTCTGATTCCCCACCTCTGATTCCCCAGCTCTGATTCCCCGCCTCAGATTCCCCGCGTCTGATTCCCTGCCTCTGATTCCCCGCCTCTGATTCCCCACCTCTGATTCCCCACCTCTGATTCCCCGTGTCTGATTCCCTGCCTCTTATTCCCCAGCTCTGATTCCCCGCCTTTGATTCCCCCCATCTGATTCCCAGCCTCTGAATCCCCGTGTCTGATTTCCTGCCTCTGATTCCCCGCCTCTGATTCCCCATCTCTGATTCACCGCCTCTGATTCCCCATCTCTGATTCCCCACCTCTGATTCCCCGTGTCTGATTCCCTGCCTCTGATTCCCCGCCTCTGAATCCCAGCCTCTGATTCCCCGCCTCTGTTTCCCCGCCTCTGATTCCCCGCCTCTGATTCCCCATATCTGATTCCCTGCCTCTGATTCCCCAACTCTGATTCACCGCCTCTGATTCCCCAGCTCTGAATCCCCGCCTCTGATTCCCCGCGTCTGATTCCCTGCCTCTGATTCCCCGCCTTGATTCCCCATCTCTGATTCCCCACCTCTGATTCCCCATATCTGATTCCCTGCCTCTGTTTCCCCGCCTCTGATTCCCCACCTCTGTTTCCCCATATCTGATTCCCCGCCTCTGATTCCCCAACTCTAATACCCCGCCTCTGATTCCCCAGCTCTGATTCCCCGCCTCTGATTCCCCGCATCTGATTTCCTGCCTCTGATTCCCCGCCTCTGATTCCAGGCCTCTGATTCCCAGCATCTGATTCCGGCCTCTGATTCCCGGCCTCTGATTCCCTGCTTCTGATTCTGATTCCCTGCCTCTGATTCCCCATCTCTGATTCCGCACATCTGATTCCCAACCTCGGATTCCCCACCTCTGATTCCCCATATCTGATTCCCCGCCTCTGTTTCCCCGCCTCTGATTCCCCGCCTCTGATTCCCAACTCTGATTCCCCGCCTCTGATTCCCCAGCTCTGATTCCCCGTGTTTGATTCCCTGCCTCTGATTCCCTGCCCTGATTCCCCATCTCTGTTTCACCGCCTTTGATTCACCACCTCTGATTCCCCATATCTGATTCCCCGACTCTGATTCCCTGCCTCTGATTCCCAACCTCTGATTCCACACCTCTGATTCCCCATATCTGATTCCCCGCCTCTTTTTCCCCATATCTGATTCCCCGCCTCTGATTCCCCAGCTCTGATTCCCCGACTCTGATTCCCGGAGTCCGATTCCCTGCCTCTGATTCCCCGCCTCTGATTCCCCATCTCTGATTCCCCGCCTCCGATTCCCCGTGTCTGATTCCCTGCCTCTGATTCCCCGCCTCAGATTCCCCGCCTCTGATTCACTGCCACTGATTCCCTGCCCCTGATTCCCCAATTCTGATTCCCCATATCTGATTCCCCGCCTCTGTTTCCCCGCCTCTGATTCCCCGCCTCTGAATCCCCATATCTGATTCCCTGCCTCTGATTCCCCAACTCTGATTCACAACCTCTGATTCCCCACCTCTGATTCCCTATATTTGATTCCCCGACTCTGTTTCCCCGCCTCTGATTCGCAACCTCTAATACCCCACCTCTGATTCCCCATATCTGATTCCCCGCCTCTGTTACCCTGCCTCTGATTCCCGGCCTCTGCTTCCCCATATCTGATTCCCCTCCTCTGATTCACCAACTCTGATTCCCCGCCTCTGATTCCCCAGCTCTGATTCCCCGCCTTTTATTCCCGGCCTCTGATTCCCTCCCACTGATTCCCCACCCCTGATTCCCCACCTCTGATTCCCCATATCTGATTCCCCGCCTCTGTTTCCCCAGCTCTGATTTCCCACCTCTGATTCCCCAGCTCTGATTCCCTGCCACTGATTCCCCGCCCCTGATTCCCCACCTCTGATTTCCCATATCTGATTCCCCGCCTCTGTTTCCCCAGCTCTGATTCCCTGCCTCTGATTCCCTGCCCTGATTCCCCATCTCTGTTTCACCGCCTTTGATTCGCCACCTCTGATTCCCCATATCTGATTCCCCGCCTCTGTTTCCCCGCCTCTGATTCCCTGCCTCTGATTCCCAACCTCTGATTCCACACCTCTGATTCCCCATATCTGATTCACCGCCTCTATTTCCCCATATCTGATTCCCCGCCTTTGATTCCCCAACTCTGATTCCCCGCCTCTGATTCCCCAGCTCTGATTCCCCGCCTCTGATTCCCGGCGTCCGATTCCCTGCCTCTGATTCCCCACCTCTGATTCCCCATCTCTGATTCTCCATATCTGATTCCCCGCCTCTGAATCCCCATCTCTGATTCCCGGACTCTGATTCCCCTCCTCTGATTCCCGGCCTCTTATTCCCAGCATCTGATTCCCGGCCTCTGATTCCCGGCCTCTGATTCCCCGCTTCTGATTCTGATTCCCTGCCTCTGATTCCCCATCTCTGATTCCGCACATCTGATTCCCTGCCTCTGATTCCCCACCTCTGATTCCCCATATCTGATTCCCCGCCTCTGTTTCCCCGCATCTGATTCCCCGCCTCTGTTTCCCTATATCTAATTCCCCACCTCTGATGCCCCAACTCTGATTCCCCGCCTCTGATTCCCCAGCTCTGATTCCCCGCCTCTGATTCCCTGCATCCGATTCCCCATATCTGATTCCCCGCCTCTGATTCCCCAGCTCTGATTCCCCGACTCTGATTCCCGGCATCCGATTCCCTGCCTCTGATTCCCCGCCTCTGATTCCCCATCTCTGATTCCCCGCCTCTGATTCCCCGTGTCTGATTCCCTGCCTTTGATTCCCCGCCTCTGATTCCCCGCCTCTGATTTCCCATATCTGATTCCCTTCCTCTGATTCCCCAACTCTGATTCCCCGCCTCTGATTCCCCAGCTCTGAATCCCCGCCTCTGATTCCCCGCGTCTGATTCCCTGCCTCTGATTCCCCGCCTTGATTCCCCATCTCTGATTCACAACCTCTGATTCCCCACCTCTGATTCCCTATATTTGATTCCCCGCTTCTGTTTCCCCGCCTCTGATTCCCCGCCTCTGATTCCCCATATCTGATTCCCCGCCTCTGATTGCCCACCTCTGATTCCCAGCCTGTGATTCGCCAGCTCTGATTCCCCGCCTCTGATTCCCCGCATCTGATTTCCTTCCTCTGATTCCCCGCCTCTGATTCCCCATCTCTGATTCACCGCCTTTGATTCGCCACCTCTGATTCCCCATATCTGATTCCCCACCTCTGATTCCCGGCCTCTTATTCCCAGCATCTGATTCCCGGCCTCTGATTCCCGGCCTCTGATTCCCCGCTTCTGATTCTGATTCCCTGCCTCTTATTCCCCATCTCTGATTCCGCACATCTGATTCCCTGCCTCTGATTCCCCACCTCTGATTCCCCATATCTGATTCCCCGCCTCTGTTTCCCCGCCTCTGATTCCCGGCCTCTTATTCCCAGCATCTGATTCCCGGCCTCTGATTCCCGGCCTCTGATTCCCCGCTTCTGATTCTGATTCCCTGCCTCTTATTCCCCATCTCTGATTCCGCACATCTGATTCCCTGCCTCTGATTCCCCACCTCTGATTCCCCATATCTGATTCCCCGCCTCTGTTTCCCCGCCTCTGATTCCCCGCCTCTGTTTCCTTATATCTAATTACCCACCTATGATGCCCCAACTCTGATTCCCTGCCTCTGATTCCCCAGCTCTGATTCCCCGCCTCTGATTCCCTGCATCCGATTCCCCATATCTGATTCCCCGCCTCTGTTTCACCGCCTCTGATTCCCCGCCTCTGTTTCCCCATATCTGATTCCCGCCTCTGATTCCCAACTATGAATCCCCTCCTCTGATTCCCCAGCTCTGATTCCCTGCCTCTGATTCCCCGCGTTCTATTCCCTGCCTCTGATTCCCCGCCTGTGATTCCCCATCACTGATTCACCACCTCTGATTCCCTACCTCTGATTCCCCATATCTAATTCCCCGCCTCTGTTTGCCTGCCTCTGATTCCCCGCCTCTGTTTCCCCATATCTGATTCCCCGCCTCTGAATCCCCAACTCTGATTCCCTGCCTCAGATTCCCCAGCTCTGATTCCCCGCCTTTGATTCCCCCCATCTGATTCCCAGCCTCTGAATCCCCGTGTCTGATTTCCTGCCTCTGATTCCCCGCCTCTGATTCCCCATCTCTGATTCCCCACCTCTGATTCCCCATATCTGATTCCCCGCCTCTGTTTCCCCGCCTCTGATTCCCCGCCTCTGTTTCCCAATATCTAAGTCCCCACCTCTGATTCCCCAAATCTGATTCCCCACCTCTGATTCCCTGCGTCTGATTCCAAGCCTCTGATTCCCTGCCTCTGATTCCCAACCTCTGATTCGCCCCCTCTGATTCCCCATATCTACTTCCCCGCCTCTGTTTCCCCGCCTCGGATTCGCCGCCTCAGTTTCCCCATATCTGATTCCCGGCCTCTGATTCCCCGCCTCTGATTCCCCGCCTCTGATTCCCTGCCTCTGATTCCCCATCTCCGATTCCCTGCCTCTGATTCCCAACCTCTGATTCCCCACGTCTGATTCCCCATATCTGATTCCCCGCCTCTGTTTCCCCGCCTCTGATTCCCCGCCTCTGATTCCCAACTCTGATTCCCCGCCTCTGATTCCCCAGCTCTGATTCCCCGTGTTTGATTCCCTACCTCTGATTCCCTGCCCTGATTCCCCATCTCTGTTTCACCGCCTTTGATTCGCCACCTCTGATTCCACATATCTGATTCCCCGCCTCTGTTTCCCCGACTCTGATTCCCTTTCTCTGATTCCCAACCTCTGATTCCACACCTCTGATTCCCCATATCTGATTCCCCGCCTCTATTTCCCCATATCTGAATCCCCGCCTCTGATTCCCCAACTCTGATTCCCCGCCTCTGATTCCCCAGCTCTGATTCCCCGACTCTGATTCCCGGCGTCCGATTCCCTGCCTCTGATTCCCCGCCTCTGATTCCCCATCTCTGATTCCCCGCCTCTGACTCCCCGTGTCTGATTCCCTGCCTCTGATTCCCCGCCTCTGATTCCCCGCCTCTGATTCCCTGACACTGAATCCCTGCCCCTGATTCCCCACCTCTGATTCCCCATATCTGATTCCCCGCCTCTGTTTCCCCGCCTCTGATTCCCCGCCTCTGATTCCCCATATCTGATTCCCTGCCTCTGATTCCCCAACTCTGATTCCCCGCCTCTGATTCCCCAGCTCTGAATCCCCGCCTCTGATTCCCCGTGTCTGATTCCCTGCCTCTGATTCCCCGCCTTGATTCCCCATCTCTGATTCACAACCTCTGATTCCCCACCTCTGATTCCCTATATTTGATTCCCCGCCTCTGTTTCCCCGCCTCTGATTCCCCGCCTCTGATTCCCCATATCTGATTCCCCGCCTCTGATTGCCCACCTCTGATTCCCCGCCTCTGATTCGCCAGCTCTGATTCCCCGCCTCTGATTCCCCGCATCTGATTCCCTGCCTCTGATTCCCCGCCTCTGATTCCCCATCTCTGATTCACCGCCTTTGATTCGCCACCTCTGATTCCCCATATCTGATTCCCCACCTCTGTTTCCCGGCCTCTGATTCCCCGCCTCTGATTCTCCATATCTCATTCCCCGCCTCTGAATCCCCATCTCTGATTCCCGGACTCTGATTCCCCACCTCTGATTCCCGGCCTCTTATTCCCAGCATCTGATTCCCGGCCTCTGATTCCCGGCCTCTGATTCCCCGCTTCTGATTCTGATTCCCTGCCTCTGATTCCCCATCTCTGATTCAGCACATCTGAATCCCTGCCTCTGATTCCCCACCTCTGATTCCTCATATCTGATTCCCCGCCTCTGTTTCCCCGCCTCTGATTCCCCGCCTCTGTTTCCCTATATCTAATTCCCCACCTCTGATGCCCCAACTCTGATTCCCCGCCTCTGATTCCCCAGCTCTGATTCCCCGCCTCTGATTCCCCGCATCCGATTCCCCATATCTGATTCCCCGCCTCTGTTTCCCCGCCTCTGATTCCCCGCCTCTGTTTCCCCATATCTGATTCCCCGCCTCTGATTCCCAACTATGATTCCCCGCCTCTGATTCCCCAGCTCTGATTCCCTGCGTCTGATTCCCTGCGTTCTATTCCCTGCCTCTGATTCCCCACCTGTGATTCCCCATCACTGATTCACCACCTCTGATTCCCCACCTCTGATTCCCCATTTCTAATTCCCCGCCTCTGTTTGCCCGCCTCTGATTCCCCGCCTCTGTTTCCCCATATCTGATTCCCCGTCTCTGAATCCCCAACTCTGATTCCCTGCCTCTGATTCCCCAGCTCTGATTCCCCGCCTTTGATTCCCCCCGTCTGATTCCCAGCCTCTGAATCCCCGTGTCTGATTTCCTGCCTCTGATTCCCCGCCTCTGATTCCCCATCTCTGATTCCTCTGATTCCCCACATCTAATTCCCCATCTCTGATTCCGCACATCCGATTCCCTGCCTCTGATTCCCCAACTCTGATTCCCCACCTCTGATTCCCCAGCTCTGATTCCCCGCCTCAGATTCCCCGCGTCTGATTCCCTGCCTCTGATTCCCCGCCTCTGATTCCCCATCTCTGATTCCCCACCTCTGATTCCCCGTGTCTGATTCCCTGCCTCTGATTCCCCGCCTCTGAATCCCAGCCTCTGATTCCCCATATCTGATTCCCCGCCTCTGATTCCCTGCCTCTGATTCCCCAGCTCTGATTCCCCGCCTTTGATTCCCCCCGTCTGATTCCCAGCCTCTGAATCCCCGTGTCTGATTTCCTGCCTCTGATTCCCCGCCTCTGATTCCCCATCTCTGATTCACCGCCTCTGATTCCCCATCTCTGATTCCCCACCTCTGATTCCCCGTGTCTGATTCCCTGCCTCTGATTCCCCGCCTCAGATTCCCCGCCTCTGAATCCCAGCCTCTGATTCCCCATATCTGATTCCCCGCCTCTGATTCCCTGCCTCTGATTCCCCAGCTCTGATTCCCCGCCTTTGATTCCCCCCGTCTGATTCCCAGCCTCTGAATCCCCGTGTCTGATTTCCTGCCTCTGATTCCCCGCCTCTGATTCCCCATCTCTGATTCACCGCCTCTGATTCCCCATCTCTGATTCCCCACCTCTGATTCCCCATATCTGATTCCCTGCCTCTGTTTCCCCGCCTCTGATTCCCCACCTCTGTTTCCCCATATCTGATTCCCCGCCTCTGATTCCCCAACTCTAATACCCCGCCTCTGATTCCCCAGCTCTGATTCCCCGCCTCTGATTCCCCGCATCTGATTCCCTGCCTCTGATTCCCCGCCTCTGATTCCAGGCCTCTGATTCCCAGCATCTGATTCCGGCCTCTGATTCCCGGCCTCTGATTCCCTGCTTCTGATTCTGATTCCCTGCCTCTGATTCCCCATCTCTGATTCCGCACATCTAATTCCCAACCTCGGATTCCCCACCTCTGATTCCCCATATCTGATTCCCCGCCTCTGTTTCCCCGCCTCTGATTCCCCGCCTCTGATTCCCAACTCTTATTCCCCGCCTCTGATTCCCCAGCTCTGATTCCCCGTGTTTGATTCCCTGCCTCTGATTCCCTGCCCTGATTCCCCATCTCTGTTTCACCGCCTTTGATTCGCCACCTCTGATTCCCCATATCTGATTCCCCGACTCTGATTCCCTGCCTCTGATTCCCAACCTCTGATTCCACACCTCTGATTCCCCATATCTGATTCCCCGCCTCTATTTCCCCATATCTGATTCCCCGCCTCTGATTCCCCAACTCTGATTCCCCGCCTCTGATTCCCCAGCTCTGATTCCCCGACTCTGATTCCCGGAGTCCGATTCCCTGCCTCTGATTCCCCGCCTCTGATTCCCCATCTCTGATTCCCCGCCTCCGATTCCCCGTGTCTGATTCCCTGCCTCTGATTCCCCGCCTCTGATTCCCCGCCTCTGATTCCATGCCACTGATTCCCTGCCCCTGATTCCCTGCCCCTGATTCCCCAATTCTGATTCCCCATATCTGATTCCCCGCCTCTGTTTCCCCGCCTCTGATTCCCCGCCTCTGATTCCCCATATCTGATTCCCCGCCTCTGTTTCACCGCCTCGGATTCCCCGCCTCAGTTTCCCCATATCTGATTCCCGGCCTCTGATTCCCCGCCTCTGATTCCCCGCCTCTGATTCCCTGCCTCTGATTCCCCATCTCCGATTCCCTGCCTCTGATTCCCAACCTCTGATTCCCCACCTCTGATTCCCCATATCTGATTCCCCGCCTCTGTTTCCCCGCCTCTGATTCCCCGCCTCTGATTCCCAACTCTGATTCCCCGCCTCTGATTCCCCAGCTCTGATTCCCCGTGTTTGATTCCCTGCCTCTGATTCCCTGCCCCGATTCCCCATCTCTGTTTCACCGCCTTTGATTCGCCACCTCTGATTCCAGATATCTGATTCCCCGCCTCTGTTTCCCCGACTCTGATTCCCTTCCTCTGATTCCCAACCTCTGATTCCCCGCCTCTGATTCCCCGCCTCTGATTCCCCGTGTCTGATTCCCTGCCTCTGATTCCCCGCCTCTGATTCCCCGCCTCTGATTCCCTGACACTGAATCCCTGCCCCTGATTCCCCACCTCTGATTCCCCGTGTCTGATTCCCTGCCTCTGATTCCCCGCCTCTGATTCCCCGCCTCTGATTCCCTGTCACTGAATCCCTGCCCCTGATTCCCCACCTCTGATTCCCCATATCTGATTCCCCGCCTCTGTTTCCCCGCCTCTGATTCCCCGCCTCTGATTCCCCATATCTTATTCCCTGCCTCTGATTCCCCAACTCTGATTCCCCGCCTCTGATTCCCCAGCTCTGAATCACCGCCTCTGATTCCCCGTGTCTGATTCCCTGCCTCTGATTCCCCGCCTTGATTCCCCATCTCTGATTCACAACCTCTGATTCCCCACCTCTGATTCCCTATATTTGATTCCCCGCCTCTGTTTCCCCGCCTCTGATTCCCCGCCTCTGATTCCCCATATCTGATTCCCCGCCTCTGATTGCCCACCTCTGATTCCCCGCCTCTGATTCGCCAGCTCTGATTCCCCGCCTCTGATTCCCCGCATCTGATTCCCTGCCTCTGATTCCCCGCCTCTGATTCCCCATCTCTGATTCACCGCCTTTGATTCGCCACCTCTGATTCCCCATATCTGATTCCCCACCTCTGTTTCCCGGCCTCTGATTCCCCGCCTCTGATTCTCCATATCTCATTCCCCGCCTCTGAATCCCCATCTCTGATTCCCGGACTCTGATTCCCCACCTCTGTTTCCCGGCCTCTAATTCCCCACCTCTGATGCCCCAAATCTGATTCCCCGCCTCTGATTCCCCAGCTCTGATTCCCCGCCTCTGATTCCCCGCATCCGATTCCCCATATCTGATTCCCCGCCTCTGTTTCCCCGCCTCTGATTCCCCGCCTCTGTTTCCCCATATCTGATTCCCTGCCTCTGATTCACAACTATGATTCCCCGCCTCTGATTCCCCAGCTCTGATTCCCTGCGTCTGATTCCCTGCGTTCTATTCCCTGCCTCTGATTCCCCACCTGTGATTCCCCATCACTGATTCACCACCTCTGATTCCCCACCTCTGATTCCCCATATCTAATTCCCCGCCTCTGTTTGCCCGCCTCTGATTCCCCGCCTCTGTTTCCCCATATCTGATTCCCCGTCTCTGAATCCCCAACTCTGATTCCCTGCCTCTGATTCCCCAGCTCTGATTCCCCGCCTTTGATTCCCCCCGTCTGATTCCCAGCCTCTGAATCCCCGTGTCTGATTTCCTGCCTCTGATTCCCCGCCTCTGATTCCCCATCTCTGATTCCTCTGATTCCCCACATCTGATTCCCCATCTCTGATTCCGCACATCCGATTCCCTGCCTCTGATTCCCCAACTCTGATTCCCCACCTCTGATTCCCCAGCTCTGATTCCCCGCCTCAGATTCCCCGCGTCTGATTCCCTGCCTCTGATTCCCCGCCTCTGATTCCCCACCTCTGATTCCCCACCTCTGATTCCCCGTGTCTGATTCCCTGCCTCTGATTCCTCGCCTCTGAATCCCAGCCTCTGATTTCCCATATCTGATTCCCCGCCTCTGATTCCCTGCCTCTGATTCCCCAGCTCTGATTCCCCGCCTTTGATTCCCCCCATCTGATTCCCAGCCTCTGAATCCCCGTGTCTGATTTCCTGCCTCTGATTCCCCGCCTCTGATTCCCCATCTCTGATTCACCGCCTCTGATTCCCCATCTCTGATTCCCCACCTCTGATTCCCCGTGTCTGATTCCCTGCCTCTGATTCCCCGCCTCTGAATCCCAGCCTCTGATTCCCCGCCTCTGTTTCCCCGCCTCTGATTCCCCGCCTCTGATTCCCCATATCTGATTCCCTGCCTCTGATTCCCCAACTCTGATACACCGCCTCTGATTCCCCAGCTCTGAATCCCCGCCTCTGATTCCCCGCGTCTGATTCCCTGCCTCTGATTCCCCGCCTCTGTTTCCCCATATCTGATTCCCCGTCTCTGAATCCCCAACTCTGATTCCCTGCCTCTGATTCCCCAGCTCTGATTCCCCGCCTTTGATTCCCCCCGTCTGATTCCCAGCATCTGAATCCCCGTGTCTGATTTCCTGCCTCTGATTCCCCGCCTCTGATTCCCCATCTCTGATTCCTCTGATTCCCCACATCTGATTCCCCATCTCTGATTCCGCACATCCGATTCCCTGCCTCTGATTCCCCAACTCTGATTCCCCACCTCTGATTCCCCAGCTCTGATTCCCCGCCTCAGATTCCCCGCGTCTGATTCCCTGCCTCTGATTCCCCGCCTCTGATTCCCCATCTCTGATTCCCCACCTCTGATTCCCCGTGTCTGATTCCCTGCCTCTGATTCCCCGCCTCTGAATCCCAGCCTCTGATTCCCCATATCTGATTCCCCGCCTCTGATTCCCTGCCTCTGATTCCCCAGCTCTGATTCCCCGCCTTTGATTCCCCCCGTCTGATTCCCAGCCTCTGAATCCCCGTGTCTGATTTCCTGCCTCTGATTCCCCGCCTCTGATTCCCCATCTCTGATTCACCGCCTCTGATTCCCCATCTCTGATTCCCCACCTCTGATTCCCCGTGTCTGATTCCCTGCCTCTGATTCCCCGCCTCTGAATCCCAGCCTCTGATTCCCCGCCTCTGTTTCCCCGCCTCTGATTCCCCGCCTCTGATTCCCCATATCTGATTCCCTGCCTCTGATTCCCCAACTCTGATACACCGCCTCTGATTCCCCAGCTCTGAATCCCCGCCTCTGATTCCCCGCGTCTGATTCCCTGCCTCTGATTCCCCGCCTTGATTCCCCATCTCTGATTCCCCACCTCTGATTCCCCATATCTGATTCCCTGCCTCTGATTCCCCAGCTCTGATTCCCCGCCTTTGATTCCCCCCGTCTGATTCCCAGCCTCTGAATCCCCGTGTCTGATTTCCTGCCTCTGATTCCCCGCCTCTGATTCCCCATCTCTGATTCCTCTGATTCCCCACATCTGATTCCCCATCTCTGATTCCGCACATCCGATTCCCTGCCTCTGATTCCCCAACTCTGATTCCCCACCTCTGATTCCCCAGCTCTGATTCCCCGCCTCAGATTCCCCGCGTCTGATTCCCTGCCTCTGATTCCCCGCCTCTGATTCCCCATCTCTGATTCCCCACCTCTGATTCCCCGTGTCTGATTCCCTGCCTCTGATTCCCCGCCTCTGAATCCCAGCCTCTGATTCCCCATATCTGATTCCCCGCCTCTGATTCCCTGCCTCTGATTCCCCAGCTCTGATTCCCCGCCTTTGATTCCCCCCGTCTGATTCCCAGCCTCTGAATCCCCGTGTCTGATTTCCTGCCTCTGATTCCCCGCCTCTGATTCCCCATCTCTGATTCACCGCCTCTGATTCCCCATCTCTGATTCCCCACCTCTGATTCCCCGTGTCTGATTCCCTGCCTCTGATTCCCCGCCTCTGATTCCCCGCCTCTGAATCCCAGCCTCTGATTCCCCATATCTGATTCCCCGCCTCTGATTCCCTGCCTCTGATTCCCCAGCTCTGATTCCCCGCCTTTGATTCCCCCCGTCTGATTCCCAGCCTCTGAATCCCCGTGTCTGATTTCCTGCCTCTGATTCCCCGCCTCTGATTCCCCATCTCTGATTCACCGCCTCTGATTCCCCATCTCTGATTCCCCACCTCTGATTCCCCATATCTGATTCCCTGCCTCTGTTTCCCCGCCTCTGATTCCCCACCTCTGTTTCCCCATATCTGATTCCCCGCCTCTGATTCCCCAACTCTAATACCCCGCCTCTGATTCCCCAGCTCTGATTCCCCGCCTCTGATTCCCCGCATCTGATTCCCTGCCTCTGATTCCCCGCCTCTGATTCCAGGCCTCTGATTCCCAGCATCTGATTCCGGCCTCTGATTCCCGGCCTCTGATTCCCTGCTTCTGATTCTGATTCCCTGCCTCTGATTCCCCATCTCTGATTCCGCACATCTAATTCCCAACCTCGGATTCCCCACCTCTGATTCCCCATATCTGATTCCCCGCCTCTGTTTCCCCGCCTCTGATTCCCCGCCTCTGATTCCCAACTCTTATTCCCCGCCTCTGATTCCCCAGCTCTGATTCCCCGTGTTTGATTCCCTGCCTCTGATTCCCTGCCCTGATTTCCCATCTCTGTTTCACCGCCTTTGATTCGCCACCTCTGATTCCCCATATCTGATTCCCCGACTCTGATTCCCTGCCTCTGATTCCCAACCTCTGATTCCACACCTCTGATTCCCCATATCTGATTCCCCGCCTCTATTTCCCCATATCTGATTCCCCGCCTCTGATTCCCCAACTCTGATTCCCCGCCTCTGATTCCCCAGCTCTGATTCCCCGACTCTGATTCCCGGAGTCCGATTCCCTGCCTCTGATTCCCCGCCTCTGATTCCCCATCTCTGATTCCCCGCCTCCGATTCCCCGTGTCTGATTCCCTGCCTCTGATTCCCCGCCTCTGATTCCCCGCCTCTGATTCCCTGCCACTGATTCCCTGCCCCTGATTCCCCAATTCTGATTCCCCATATCTGATTCCCCGCCTCTGTTTCCCCGCCTCTGATTCCCCGCCTCTGATTCCCCATATCTGATTCCCCGCCTCTGTTTCACCGCCTCGGATTCCCCGCCTCAGTTTCCCCATATCTGATTCCCGGCCTCTGATTCCCCGCCTCTGATTCCCCGCCTCTGATTCCCTGCCTCTGATTCCCCATCTCCGATTCCCTGCCTCTGATTCCCAACCTCTGATTCCCCACCTCTGATTCCCCATATCTGATTCCCCGCCTCTGTTTCCCCGCCTCTGATTCCCCGCCTCTGATTCCCAACTCTGATTCCCCGCCTCTGATTCCCCAGCTCTGATTCCCCGTGTTTGATTCCCTGCCTCTGATTCCCTGCCCCGATTCCCCATCTCTGTTTCACCGCCTTTGATTCGCCACCTCTGATTCCACATATCTGATTCCCCGCCTCTGTTTCCCCGACTCTGATTCCCTTCCTCTGATTCCCAACCTCTGATTCCCCGCCTCTGATTCCCCGCCTCTGATTCCCCTTGTCTGATTCCCTGCCTCTGATTCCCCGCCTCTGATTCCCCGCCTCTGATTCCCTGACACTGAATCCCTGCCCCTGATTCCCCACCTCTGATTCCCCGTGTCTGATTCCCTGCCTCTGATTCCCCGCCTCTGATTCCCCGCCTCTGATTCCCTGACACTGAATCCCTGCCCCTGATTCCCCACCTCTGATTCCCCATATCTGATTCCCCGCCTCTGTTTCCCCGCCTTTGATTCCCCGCCTCTGATTCCCCATATCTTATTCCCTGCCTCTGATTCCCCAACTCTGATTCCCCGCCTCTGATTCCCCAGCTCTGAATCCCCGCCTCTGATTCCCCGTGTCTGATTCCCTGCCTCTGATTCCCCGCCTTGATTCCCCATCTCTGATTCACAACCTCTGATTCCCCACCTCTGATTCCCTATATTTGATTCCCCGCCTCTGTTTCCCCGCCTCTGATTCCCCGCCTCTGATTCCCCATATCTGATTCCCCGCCTCTGATTGCCCACCTCTGATTCCCCGCCTCTGATTCGCCAGCTCTGATTCCCCGCCTCTGATTCCCCGCATCTGATTCCCTGCCTCTGATTCCCCGCCTCTGATTCCCCATCTCTGATTCACCGCCTTTGATTCGCCACCTCTGATTCCCCATATCTGATTCCCCACCTCTGTTTCCCGGCCTCTGATTCCCCGCCTCTGATTCTCCATATCTCATTCCCCGCCTCTGAATCCCCATCTCTGATTCCCGGACTCTGATTCCCCACCTCTGATTCCCGGCCTCTTATTCCCAGCATCTGATTCCCGGCCTCTGATTCCCGGCCTCTGATTCCCCGCTTCTTATTCTGATTCCCTGCCTCTGATTCCCCATCTCTGATTCAGCATATCTGAATCCCTGCCTCTGATTCCCCACCTCTGATTCCTCATATCTGATTCCCCGCCTCTGTTTCCCCGCCTCTGATTCCCCGCCTCTGTTTCCCTATATCTAATTCCCCACCTCTGATGCCCCAACTCTGATTCCCCGCCTCTGATTCCCCAGCTCTGATTCCCCGCCTCTGATTCCCCGCATCCGATTCCCCATATCTGATTCCCCGCCTCTGTTTCCCCGCCTCTGATTCCCCGCCTCTGTTTCCCCATATCTGATTCCCCGCCTCTGATTCCCAACTATGATTCCCCGCCTCTGATTCCCCAGCTCTGATTCCCTGCGTCTGATTCCCTGCGTTCTATTCCCTGCCTCTGATTCCCCACCTGTGATTCCCCATCACTGATTCACCACCTCTGATTCCCCACCTCTGATTCCCCATATCTAATTCCCCGCCTCTGTTTGCCCGCCTCTGATTCCCCGCCTCTGTTTCCCCATATCTGATTCCCCGTCTCTGAATCCCCAACTCTGATTCCCTGCCTCTGTTTCCCCAGCTCTGATTCCCCGCCTTTGATTCCCCCCGTCTGATTCCCAGCCTCTGAATCCCCGTGTCTGATTTCCTGCCTCTGATTCCCCGCCTCTGATTCCCCATCTCTGATTCCTCTGATTCCCCACATCTGATTCCCCATCTCTGATTCCGCACATCCGATTCCCTGCCTCTGATTCCCCAACTCTGATTCCCCACCTCTGATTCCCCAGCTCTGATTCCCCGCCTCAGATTCCCCGCGTCTGATTCCCTGCCTCTGATTCCCCGCCTCTGATTCCCCACCTCTGATTCCCCACCTCTGATTCCCCGTGTCTGATTCCCTGCCTCTGATTCCCCGCCTCTGAATCCCAGCCTCTGATTTCCCATATCTGATTCCCCGCCTCTGATTCCCTGCCTCTGATTCCCCAGCTCTGATTCCCCGCCTTTGATTCCCCCCATCTGATTCCCAGCCTCTGAATCCCCATGTCTGGTTTCCTGCCTCTGATTCCCCGCCTCTGATTCCCCATCTCTGATTCACCGCCTCTGATTCCCCATCTCTGATTCCCCACCTCTGATTCCCCGTGTCTGATTCCCTGCCTCTGATTCCCCGCCTCTGAATCCCAGCCTCTGATTCCCCGCCTCTGTTTCCCCGCCTCTGATTCCCCGCCTCTGATTCCCCATATCTGATTCCCTGCCTCTGATTCCCCAACTCTGATACACCGCCTCTGATTCCCCAGCTCTGAATCCCCGCCTCTGATTCCCCGCATCTGATTCCCTGCCTCTGATTCCCCGCCTTGATTCCCCATCTCTGATTCCCCACCTCTGATTCCCCATATCTGATTCCCTGCCTCTGTTTCCCCGCCTCTGATTCCCCACCTCTGTTTCCCCATATCTGATTCCCCGCCTCTGATTCCCCAACTCTAATACCCCGCCTCTGATTCCCCAGCTCTGATTCCCCGCCTCTGATTCCCCGCATCTGATTTCCTGCCTCTGATTCCCCGCCTCTGATTCCAGGCCTCTGATTCCCAGCATCTGATTCCGGCCTCTGATTCCCGGCCTCTGATTCCCTGCTTCTGATTCTGATTCCCTGCCTCTGATTCCCCATCTCTGATTCCGCACATCTGATTCCCAACCTCGGATTCCCCACCTCTGATTCCCCATATCTGATTCCCCGCCTCTGTTTCCCCGCCTCTGATTCCCCGCCTCTGATTCCCAACTCTGATTCCCCGCCTCCGATTCCCCAGCTCTGATTCCCCGTGTTTGATTCCCTGCCTCTGATTCCCTGCCCTGATTCCCCATCTCTGTTTCACCGCCTTTGATTCGCCACCTCTGATTCCCCATATCTGATTCCCCGACTCTGATTCCCTGCCTCTGATTCCCAACCTCTGATTCCACACCTCTGATTCCCCATATCTGATTCCCCGCCTCTTTTTCCCCATATCTGATTCCCCGCCTCTGATTCCCCAGCTCTGATTCCCCGACTCTGATTCCCGGAGTCCGATTCCCTGCCTCTGATTCCCCGCCTCTGATTCCCCATCTCTGATTCCCCTCCTCCGATTCCCCGTGTCTGATTCCCTGCCTCTGATTCCCCGCCTCTGATTCCCCGCCTCTGATTCCCTGCCACTGATTCCCTGCCCCTGATTCCCCAATTCTGATTCCCCATATCTGATTCCCCGCCTCTGTTTCCCCGCCTCTGATTCCCCGCCTCTGAATCCCCATATCTGATTCCCTGCCTCTGATTCCCCAACTCTGATTCACAACCTCTGATTCCCCACCTCTGATTCCCTATATTTGATTCCCCGACTCTGTTTCCCCGCCTCTGATTCGCAACCTCTAATTCCCCACCTCTGATTCCCCATATCTGATTCCCCGCCTCTGTTACCCTGCCTCTGATTCCCGGCCTCTGCTTCCCCATATCTGATTCCCCTCCTCTGATTCACCAACTCTGATTCCCCGCCTCTGATTCCCCAGCTCTGATTCCCCGCCTTTTATTCCCGGCCTCTGATTCCCTGCCACTGATTCCCCGCCCCTGATTCCCCACCTCTGATTTCCCATATCTGATTCCCCGCCTCTGTTTCCCCAGCTCTGATTCCCTGCCTCTGATTCCCTGCCCTGATTCCCCATCTCTGTTTCACCGCCTTTGATTCGCCACCTCTGATTCCCCATATCTGATTCCCCGCCTCTGTTTCCCCGCCTCTGATTCCCTGCCTCTGATTCCCAACCTCTGATTCCACACCTCTGATTCCCCATATCTGATTCCCCGCCTCTATTTCCCCATATCTGATTCCCCGCCTCTGATTCCCCAACTCTGATTCCCCGCCTCTGATTCCCCAGCTCTGATTCCCCGCCTCTGATTCCCGGCGTCCGATTCCCTGCCTCTGATTCCCCGCCTCTGATTCCCCATCTCTGATTCTCCATATCTGATTCCCCGCCTCTGAATCCCCATCTCTGATTCCCGGACTCTGATTCCCCTCCTCTGATTCCCGGCCTCTTATTCCCAGCATCTGATTCCCGGCCTCTGATTCCCGGCCTCTGATTCCCCGCTTCTGATTCTGATTCCCTGCCTCTGATTCCCCATCTCTGATTCCGCACATCTGATTCCCTGCCTCTGATTCCCCACCTCTGATTCCCCATATCTGATTCCCCGCCTCTGTTTCCCCGCCTCTGATTCCCCGCCTCTGTTTCCCTATATCTAATTCCCCACCTCTGATGCCCCAACTCTGATTCCCCGCCTCTGATTCCCCAGCTCTGATTCCCCGCCTCTGATTCCCTGCATCCGATTCCCCATATCTGATTCCCCGCCTCTGATTCCCCAGCTCTGATTCCCCGACTCTGATTCCCGGCATCCGATTCCCTGCCTCTGATTCCCCGCCTCTGATTCCCCATCTCTGATTCCCCGCCTCTGATTCCCCGTGTCTGATTCCCTGCCTTTGATTCCCCGCCTCTGATTCCCCGCCTCTGATTTCCCATATCTGATTCCCTTCCTCTGATTCCCCAACTCTGATTCCCCGCCTCTGATTCCCCAGCTCTGAATCCCCGCCTCTGATTCCCCGCGTCTGATTCCCTGCCTCTGATTCCCCGCCTTGATTCCCCATCTCTGATTCACAACCTCTGATTCCCCACCTCTGATTCCCTATATTTGATTCCCCGCCTCTGTTTCCCCGCCTCTGATTCCCCGCCTCTGATTCCCCATATCTGATTCCCCGCCTCTGATTGCCCACCTCTGATTCCCAGCCTCTGATTCGCCAGCTCTGATTCCCCGCCTCTGATTCCCCGCATCTGATTCCCTTCCTCTGATTCCCCGCCTCTGATTCCCCATCTCTGATTCACCGCCTTTGATTCGCCACCTCTGATTCCCCATATCTGATTCCCCACCTCTGATTCCCGGCCTCTTATTCCCAGCATCTGATTCCCGGCCTCTGATTCCCGGCCTCTGATTCCCCGCTTCTGATTCTGATTCCCTGCCTCTTATTCCCCATCTCTGATTCCGCACATCTGATTCCCTGCCTCTGATTCCCCACCTCTGATTCCCCATATCTGATTCCCCGCCTCTGTTTCCCCGCCTCTGATTCCCGGCCTCTTATTCCCAGCATCTGATTCCCGGCCTCTGATTCCCGGCCTCTGATTCCCCGCTTCTGATTCTGATTCCCTGCCTCTTATTCCCCATCTCTGATTCCGCACATCTGATTCCCTGCCTCTGATTCCCCACCTCTGATTCCCCATATCTGATTCCCCGCCTCTGTTTCCCCGCCTCTGATTCCCCGCCTCTGTTTCCCTATATCTAATTCCCCACCTCTGATGCCCCAACTCTGATTCCCCGCCTCTGATTCCCCAGCTCTGATTCCACGCCTCTGATTCCCTGCATCCGATTCCCCATATCTGATTCCCCGCCTCTGTTTCACCGCCTCTGATTCCCCGCCTCTGTTTCCCCATATCTGATTCCCGCCTCTGATTCCCAACTATGAATCCCCTCCTCTGATTCCCCAGCTCTGATTCCCTGCCTCAGATTCCCCGCGTTCTATTCCCTGCCTCTGATTCCCCGCCTGTGATTCCCCATCACTGATTCACCACCTCTGATTCCCTACCTCTGATTCCCCATATCTAATTCCCCGCCTCTGTTTGCCCGCCTCTGATTCCCCGCCTCTGTTTCCCCATATCTGATTCCCCGCCTCTGAATCCCCAACTCTGATTCCCTGCCTCAGATTCCCCAGCTCTGATTCCCCGCCTTTGATTCCCCCCATCTGATTCCCAGCCTCTGAATCCCCGTGTCTGATTTCCTGCCTCTGATTCCCCGCCTCTGATTCCCCATCTCTGATTCCCCACCTCTGATACCCCATATCTGATTCCTCGCCTCTGTTTCCCCGCCTCTGATTCCCCGCCTCTGTTTCCCACTATCTAAGTCCCCACCTCTGATTCCCCAAATCTGATTCCCCACCTCTGATTCCCCAGCTCTGATTCCCCGCCTCTGATTCCCCGCATCTGATTCCCTGCGTCTGATTCCAAGCCTCTGATTCCCTGCCTCTGATTCCCAACCTCTGATTCCCCACCTCTGATTCCCCATATCTACTTCCCCGCCTCTGTTTCCCCGCCTCGGATTCCCCGCCTCAGTTTCCCCATATCTGATTCCCGGCCTCTGATTCCCCGCCTCTGATTCCCCGCCTCTGATTCCCTGCCTCTGATTCCCCATCTCCGATTCCCTGCCTCTGATTCCCAACCTCTGATTCCCCACGTCTGATTCCCCATATCTGATTCCCCGCCTCTGTTTCCCCGCCTCTGATTCCCCGCCTCTGATTCCAAACTCTGATTCCCCGCCTCTGATTCCCCAGCTCTGATTCCCCGTGTTTGATTCCCTGCCTCTGATTCCCTGCCCTGATTCCCCATCTCTGTTTCACCACCTTTGATTCGCCACCTCTGATTCCACATATCTGATTCCCCGCCTCTGTTTCCCCGACTCTGATTCCCTTCCTCTGATTCCCAACCTCTGATTCCACACCTCTGATTCCCCATATCTGATTCCCCGCCTCTATTTCCCCATATCTGAATCCCCGCCTCTGATTCCCCAACTCTGATTCCCCGCCTCTGATTCCCCAGCTCTGATTCCCCGACTCTGATTCCCGGCGTCCGATTCCCTGCCTCTGATTCCCCGCCTCTGATTCCCCATCTCTGATTCCCCGCCTCTGATTCCCCGTGTCTGATTCCCTGCCTCTGATTCCCCGCCTTGATTCCCCATCTCTGATTCACAACCTCTGATTCCCCACCTCTGATTCCCTATATTTGATTCCCCGCCTCTGTTTCCCCGCCTCTGATTCCCCGCCTCTGATTCCCCATATCTGATTCCCCGCCTCTGATTGCCCACCTCTGATTCCCCGCCTCTGATTCGCCAGCTCTGATTCCCCGCCTCTGATTCCCCGCATCTGATTCCCTGCCTCTGATTCCCCGCCTCTGATTCCCCATCTCTGATTCACCGCCTTTGATTCGCCACCTCTGATTCCCCATATCTGATTCCCCACCTCTGTTTCCCGGCCTCTGATTCCCCGCCTCTGATTCTCCATATCTCATTCCCCGCCTCTGAATCCCCATCTCTGATTCCCGGACTCTGATTCCCCACCTCTGATTCCCGGCCTCTTATTCCCAGCATCTGATTCCCGGCCTCTGATTCCCGGCCTCTGATTCCCCGCTTCTGATTCTGATTCCCTGCCTCTGATTCCCCATCTCTGATTCAGCACATCTGAATCCCTGCCTCTGATTCCCCACCTCTGATTCATCATATCTGATTCCCCGCCTCTGTTTCCCCGCCTCTGATTCCCCGCCTCTGTTTCCCTATATCTAATTCCCCACCTCTGATGCCCCAACTCTGATTCCCCGCCTCTGATTCCCCAGCTCTGATTCCCCGCCTCTGATTCCCCGCATCCGATTCCCCATATCTGATTCCCCGCCTCTGTTTCCCCGCCTCTGATTCCCCGCCTCTGTTTCCCCATATCTGATTCCCCGCCTCTGATTCCCAACTATGATTCCCCGCCTCTGATTCCCCAGCTCTGATTCCCTGCGTCTGATTCCCTGCGTTCTATTCCCTGCCTCTGATTCCCCACCTGTGATTCCCCATCACTGATTCACCACCTCTGATTCCCCACCTCTGATTCCCCATATCTAATTCCCCGCCTCTGTTTGCCCGCCTCTGATTCCCCGCCTCTGTTTCCCCATATCTGATTCCCCGTCTCTGAATCCCCAACTCTGATTCCCTGCCTCTGATTCCCCAGCTCTGATTCCCCGCCTTTGATTCCCCCCGTCTGATTCCCAGCCTCTGAATCCCCGTGTCTGATTTCCTGCCTCTGATTCCCCGCCTCTGAATCCCCATCTCTGATTCCTCTGATTCCGCACATCCGATTCCCTGCCTCTGATTCCCCAACTCTGATTCCCCACCTCTGATTCCCCAGCTCTGATTCCCCGCCTCAGATTCCCCGCGTCTGATTCCCTGCCTCTGATTCCCCGCCTCTGATTCCCCATCTCTGATTCCCCACCTCTGATTCCCCGTGTCTTATTCCCGGCCTCTGATTCCCCGCCTCTGAATCCCAGCCTCTGATTCCCCATATCTGATTCCCCGCCTCTGATTCCCTGCCTCTGATTCCCCAGCTCTGATTCCCCGCCTTTGATTCCCCCCTTCTGATTCCCAGCCTCTGAATCCCCGTGTCTGATTTCCTGCCTCTGATTCCCCGCCTCTGATTCCCCATCTCTGATTCCCCGCCTCTGATTCCCCAACTCTGATTCCCCGCCTCTGATTCCCCAGCTCTGATTCCCTGCCTCTGATTCCCGGCGTCCGATTCCCTGCCTCTGATTCCCCGCCTCTGATTCCCCATCTCTGATTCTCCATATCTGATTCCCCGCCTCTGAATCCCCATCTCTGATTCCCGGACTCTGATTCCCCTCCTCTGATTCCCGGCCTCTTATTCCCAGCATCTGATTCCCGGCCTCTGATTCCCGGCCTCTGATTCCCCGCTTCTGATTCTGATTCCCTGCCTCTGATTCCCCATCTCTGATTCCGCACATCTGATTCCCTGCCTCTGATTCCCCACCTCTGATTCCCCATATCTGATTCCCCGCCTCTGTTTCCCCGCCTCTGATTCCCCGCCTCTGTTTCCCTATATCTAATTCCCCACCTCTGATGCCCCAACTCTGATTCCCCGCCTCTGATTCCCCAGCTCTGATTCCCCGCCTCTGATTCCCTGCATCCGATTCCCCATATCTGATTCCCCGCCTCTGATTCCCCAGCTCTGATTCCCCGACTCTGATTCCCGGCATCCGATTCCCTGCCTCTGATTCCCCGCCTCTGATTCCCCATCTCTGATTCCCCGCCTCTGATTCCCCGTGTCTGATTCCCTGCCTTTGATTCCCCGCCTCTGATTCCCCGCCTCTGATTTCCCATATCTGATTCCCTTCCTCTGATTCCCCAACTCTGATTCCCCGCCTCTGATTCCCCAGCTCTGAATCCCCGCCTCTGATTCCCCGCGTCTGATTCCCTGCCTCTGATTCCCCGCCTTGATTCCCCATCTCTGATTCACAACCTCTGATTCCCCACCTCTGATTCCCTATATTTGATTCCCCGCCTCTGTTTCCCCGCCTCTGATTCCCCGCCTCTGATTCCCCATATCTGATTCCCCGCCTCTGATTGCCCACCTCTGATTCCCAGCCTCTGATTCGCCAGCTCTGATTCCCCGCCTCTGATTCCCCGCATCTGATTCCCTTCCTCTGATTCCCCGCCTCTGATTCCCCATCTCTGATTCACCGCCTTTGATTCGCCACCTCTGATTCCCCATATCTGATTCCCCACCTCTGATTCCCGGCCTCTTATTCCCAGCATCTGATTCCCGGCCTCTGATTCCCGGCCTCTGATTCCCCGCTTCTGATTCTGATTCCCTGCCTCTTATTCCCCATCTCTGATTCCGCACATCTGATTCCCTGCCTCTGATTCCCCACCTCTGATTCCCCATATCTGATTCCCCGCCTCTGTTTCCCCGCCTCTGATTCCCGGCCTCTTATTCCCAGCATCTGATTCCCGGCCTCTGATTCCCGGCCTCTGATTCCCCGCTTCTGATTCTGATTCCCTGCCTCTTATTCCCCATCTCTGATTCCGCACATCTGATTCCCCGCGTCTGATTCCCTGCCTCTGATTCCCCGCCTTGATTCCCCATCTCTGATTCCCCACCTCTGATTCCCCATATCTGATTCCCTGCCTCTGATTCCCCAACTCTAATACCCCGCCTCTGATTCCCCAGCTCTGATTCCCCGCCTCTGATTCCCCGCATCTGATTTCCTGCCTCTGATTCCCCGCCTCTGATTCCAGGCCTCTGATTCCCAGCATCTGATTCCGGCCTCTGATTCCCGGCCTCTGATTCCCTGCTTCTGATTCTGATTCCCTGCCTCTGATTCCCCATCTCTGATTCCGCACATCTGATTCCCAACCTCGGATTCCCCACCTCTGATTCCCCATATCTGATTCCCCGCCTCTGTTTCCCCGCCTCTGATTCCCCGCCTCTGATTCCCAACTCTGATTCCCCGCCTCTGATTCCCCAGCTCTGATTCCCCGTGTTTGATTCCCTGCCTCTGATTCCCTGCCCTGATTCCCCATCTCTGTTTCACCGCCTTTGATTCGCCACCTCTGATTCCCCATATCTGATTCCCCGACTCTGATTCCCTGCCTCTGATTCCCAACCTCTGATTCCACACCTCTGATTCCCCATATCTGATTCCCCGCCTCTTTTTCCCCATATCTGATTCCCCGCCTCTGATTCCCCAGCTCTGATTCCCCGACTCTGATTCCCGGAGTCCGATTCCCTGCCTCTGATTCCCCGCCTCTGATTCCCCATCTCTGATTCCCCGCCTCCGATTCCCCGTGTCTGATTCCCTGCCTCTGATTCCCCGCCTCTGATTCCCCGCCTCTGATTCCCTGCCACTGATTCCCTGCCCCTGATTCCCCAATTCTGATTCCCCATATCTGATTCCCCGCCTCTGTTTCCCCGCCTCTGATTCCCCGCCTCTGAATCCCCATATCTGATTCCCTGCCTCTGATTCCCCAACTCTGATTCACAACCTCTGATTCCCCACCTCTGATTCCCTATATTTGATTCCCCGACTCTGTTTCCCCGCCTCTGATTCGCAACCTCTAATTCCCCACCTCTGATTCCCCATATCTGATTCCCCGCCTCTGTTACCCTGCCTCTGATTCCCGGCCTCTGCTTCCCCATATCTGATTCCCCTCCTCTGATTCACCAACTCTGATTCCCCGCCTCTGATTCCCCATATCTGATTCCCCGCCTCTGTTACCCTGCCTCTGATTCCCGGCCTCTGCTTCCCCATATCTGATTCCCCTCCTCTGATTCACCAACTCTGATTCCCCGCCTCTGATTCCCCAGCTCTGATTCCCCGCCTTTTATTCCCGGCCTCTGATTCCCTGCCACTGATTCCCCGCCCCTGATTCCCCACCTCTGATTTCCCATATCTGATTCCCCGCCTCTGTTTCCCCAGCTCTGATTCCCTGCCTCTGATTCCCTGCCCTGATTCCCCATCTCTGTTTCACCGCCTTTGATTCGCCACCTCTGATTCCCCATATCTGATTCCCCGCCTCTGTTTCCCCGCCTCTGATTCCCTGCCTCTGATTCCCAACCTCTGATTCCACACCTCTGATTCCCCATATCTGATTCCCCGCCTCTATTTCCCCATATCTGATTCCCCGCCTCTGATTCCCCAACTCTGATTCCCCGCCTCTGATTCCCCAGCTCTGATTCCCCGCCTCTGATTCCCGGCGTCCGATTCCCTGCCTCTGATTCCCCGCCTCTGATTCCCCATCTCTGATTCTCCATATCTGATTCCCCGCCTCTGAATCCCCATCTCTGATTCCCGGACTCTGATTCCCCTCCTCTGATTCCCGGCCTCTTATTCCCAGCATCTGATTCCCGGCCTCTGATTCCCGGCCTCTGATTCCCCGCTTCTGATTCTGATTCCCTGCCTCTGATTCCCCATCTCTGATTCCGCACATCTGATTCCCTGCCTCTGATTCCCCACCTCTGATTCCCCATATCTGATTCCCCGCCTCTGTTTCCCCGCCTCTGATTCCCCGCCTCTGTTTCCCTATATCTAATTCCCCACCTCTGATGCCCCAACTCTGATTCCCCGCCTCTGATTCCCCAGCTCTGATTCCCCGCCTCTGATTCCCTGCATCCGATTCCCCATATCTGATTCCCCGCCTCTGATTCCCCAGCTCTGATTCCCCGACTCTGATTCCCGGCATCCGATTCCCTGCCTCTGATTCCCCGCCTCTGATTCCCCATCTCTGATTCCCCGCCTCTGATTCCCCGTGTCTGATTCCCTGCCTTTGATTCCCCGCCTCTGATTCCCCGCCTCTGATTTCCCATATCTGATTCCCTTCCTCTGATTCCCCAACTCTGATTCCCCGCCTCTGATTCCCCAGCTCTGAATCCCCGCCTCTGATTCCCCGCGTCTGATTCCCTGCCTCTGATTCCCCGCCTTGATTCCCCATCTCTGATTCACAACCTCTGATTCCCCACCTCTGATTCCCTATATTTGATTCCCCGCCTCTGTTTCCCCGCCTCTGATTCCCCGCCTCTGATTCCCCATATCTGATTCCCCGCCTCTGATTGCCCACCTCTGATTCCCAGCCTCTGATTCGCCAGCTCTGATTCCCCGCCTCTGATTCCCCGCATCTGATTCCCTTCCTCTGATTCCCCGCCTCTGATTCCCCATCTCTGATTCACCGCCTTTGATTCGCCACCTCTGATTCCCCATATCTGATTCCCCACCTCTGATTCCCGGCCTCTTATTCCCAGCATCTGATTCCCGGCCTCTGATTCCCGGCCTCTGATTCCCCGCTTCTGATTCTGATTCCCTGCCTCTTATTCCCCATCTCTGATTCCGCACATCTGATTCCCTGCCTCTGATTCCCCACCTCTGATTCCCCATATCTGATTCCCCGCCTCTGTTTCCCCGCCTCTGATTCCCGGCCTCTTATTCCCAGCATCTGATTCCCGGCCTCTGATTCCCGGCCTCTGATTCCCCGCTTCTGATTCTGATTCCCTGCCTCTTATTCCCCATCTCTGATTCCGCACATCTGATTCCCTGCCTCTGATTCCCCACCTCTGATTCCCCATATCTGATTCCCCGCCTCTGTTTCCCCGCCTCTGATTCCCCGCCTCTGTTTCCCTATATCTAATTCCCCACCTCTGATGCCCCAACTCTGATTCCCCGCCTCTGATTCCCCAGCTCTGATTCCCCGCCTCTGATTCCCTGCATCTGATTCCCCATATCTGATTCCCCGCCTCTGTTTCACCGCCTCTGATTCCCCGCCTCTGTTTCCCCATATCTGATTCCCGCCTCTGATTCCCAACTATGAATCCCCTCCTCTGATTCCCCAGCTCTGATTCCCTGCCTCAGATTCCCCGCGTTCTATTCCCTGCCTCTGATTCCCCGCCTGTGATTCCCCATCACTGATTCACCACCTCTGATTCCCTACCTCTGATTCCCCATATCTAATTCCCCGCCTCTGTTTGCCCGCCTCTGATTCCCCGCCTCTGTTTCCCCATATCTGATTCCCCGCCTCTGAATCCCCAACTCTGATTCCCTGCCTCAGATTCCCCAGCTCTGATTCCCCGCCTTTGATTCCCCCCATCTGATTCCCAGCCTCTGAATCCCCGTGTCTGATTTCCTGCCTCTGATTCCCCGCCTCTGATTCCCCATCTCTGATTCCCCACCTCTGATTCCCCATATCTGATTCCCCGCCTCTGTTTCCCCGCCTCTGATTCCCCGCCTCTGTTTCCCACTATCTAAGTCCCCACCTCTGATTCCCCAAATCTGATTCCCCACCTCTGATTCCCCAGCTCTGATTCCCCGCCTCTGATTCCCCGCATCTGATTCCCTGCGTCTGATTCCAAGCCTCTGATTCCCTGCCTCTGATTCCCAACCTCTGATTCCCCACCTCTGATTCCCCATATCTACTTCCCCGCCTCTGTTTCCCCGCCTCGGATTCCCCGCCTCAGTTTCCCCATATCTGATTCCCGGCCTCTGATTCCCCGCCTCTGATTCCCCGCCTCTGATTCCCTGCCTCTGATTCCCCATCTCCGATTCCCTGCCTCTGATTCCCAACCTCTGATTCCCCACGTCTGATTCCCCATATCTGATTCCCCGCCTCTGTTTCCCCGCCTCTGATTCCCCGCCTCTGATTCCCAACTCTGATTCCCCGCCTCTGATTCCCCAGCTCTGATTCCCCGTGTTTGATTCCCTGCCTCTGATTCCCTGCCCTGATTCCCCATCTCTGTTTCACCACCTTTGATTCGCCACCTCTGATTCCACATATCTGATTCCCCGCCTCTGTTTCCCCGACTCTGATTCCCTTCCTCTGATTCCCAACCTCTGATTCCACACCTCTGATTCCCCATATCTGATTCCCCGCCTCTATTTCCCCATATCTGAATCCCCGCCTCTGATTCCCCAACTCTGATTCCCCGCCTCTGATTCCCCAGCTCTGATTCCCCGACTCTGATTCCCGGCGTCCGATTCCCTGCCTCTGATTCCCCGCCTCTGATTCCCCATCTCTGATTCCCCGCCTCTGATTCCCCGTGTCTGATTCCCTGCCTCTGATTCCCCGCCTTGATTCCCCATCTCTGATTCACAACCTCTGATTCCCCACCTCTGATTCCCTATATTTGATTCCCCGCCTCTGTTTCCCCGCCTCTGATTCCCCGCCTCTGATTCCCCATATCTGATTCCCCGCCTCTGATTGCCCACCTCTGATTCCCCGCCTCTGATTCGCCAGCTCTGATTCCCCGCCTCTGATTCCCCGCATCTGATTCCCTGCCTCTGATTCCCCGCCTCTGATTCCCCATCTCTGATTCACCGCCTTTGATTCGCCACCTCTGATTCCCCATATCTGATTCCCCACCTCTGTTTCCCGGCCTCTGATTCCCCGCCTCTGATTCTCCATATCTCATTCCCCGCCTCTGAATCCCCATCTCTGATTCCCGGACTCTGATTCCCCACCTCTGATTCCCGGCCTCTTATTCCCAGCATCTGATTCCCGGCCTCTGATTCCCGGCCTCTGATTCCCCGCTTCTGATTCTGATTCCCTGCCTCTGATTCCCCATCTCTGATTCAGCACATCTGAATCCCTGCCTCTGATTCCCCACCTCTGATTCATCATATCTGATTCCCCGCCTCTGTTTCCCCGCCTCTGATTCCCCGCCTCTGTTTCCCTATATCTAATTCCCCACCTCTGATGCCCCAACTCTGATTCCCCGCCTCTGATTCCCCAGCTCTGATTCCCCGCCTCTGATTCCCCGCATCCGATTCCCCATATCTGATTCCCCGCCTCTGTTTCCCCGCCTCTGATTCCCCGCCTCTGTTTCCCCATATCTGATTCCCCGCCTCTGATTCCCAACTATGATTCCCCGCCTCTGATTCCCCAGCTCTGATTCCCTGCGTCTGATTCCCTGCGTTCTATTCCCTGCCTCTGATTCCCCACCTGTGATTCCCCATCACTGATTCACCACCTCTGATTCCCCACCTCTGATTCCCCATATCTAATTCCCCGCCTCTGTTTGCCCGCCTCTGATTCCCCGCCTCTGTTTCCCCATATCTGATTCCCCGTCTCTGAATCCCCAACTCTGATTCCCTGCCTCTGATTCCCCAGCTCTGATTCCCCGCCTTTGATTCCCCCCGTCTGATTCCCAGCCTCTGAATCCCCGTGTCTGATTTCCTGCCTCTGATTCCCCGCCTCTGAATCCCCATCTCTGATTCCTCTGATTCCGCACATCCGATTCCCTGCCTCTGATTCCCCAACTCTGATTCCCCACCTCTGATTCCCCAGCTCTGATTCCCCGCCTCAGATTCCCCGCATCTGATTCCCTGCCTCTGATTCCCCGCCTCTGATTCCCCATCTCTGATTCCCCACCTCTGATTCCCCGTGTCTGATTCCCGGCCTCTGATTCCCCGCCTCTGAATCCCAGCCTCTGATTCCCCATATCTGATTCCCCGCCTCTGATTCCCTGCCTCTGATTCCCCAGCTCTGATTCCCCGCCTTTGATTCCCCCCGTCTGATTCCCAGCCTCTGAATCCCCGTGTCTGATTTCCTGCCTCTGATTCCCCGCCTCTGATTCCCCATCTCTGATTCCCCGCCTCTGATTCCCCAACTCTGATTCCCCGCCTCTGATTCCCCAGCTCTGATTCCCTGCCTCTGATTCCCGGCGTCCGATTCCCTGCCTCTGATTCCCCGCCTCTGATTCCCCATCTCTGATTCTCCATATCTGATTCCCCGCCTCTGAATCCCCATCTCTGATTCCCGGACTCTGATTCCCCTCCTCTGATTCCCGGCCTCTTATTCCCAGCATCTGATTCCCGGCCTCTGATTCCCGGCCTCTGACTCCCCGCTTCTGATTCTGATTCCCTGCCTCTGATTCCCCATCTCTGATTCCGCACATCTGATTCCCTGCCTCTGATTCCCCACCTCTGATTCCCCATATCTGATTCCCCGCCTCTGTTTCCCCGCCTCTGATTCCCCGCCTCTGTTTCCCTATATCTAATTCCCCACCTCTGATGCCCCAACTCTGATTCCCCGCCTCTGATTCCCCAGCTCTGATTCCCCGCCTCTGATTCCCTGCATCCGATTCCCCATATCTGATTCCCCGCCTCTGATTCCCCAGCTCTGATTCCCCGACTCTGATTCCCGGCATCCGATTCCCTGCCTCTGATTCCCCGCCTCTGATTCCCCATCTCTGATTCCCCGCCTCTGATTCCCCGTGTCTGATTCCCTGCCTTTGATTCCCCGCCTCTGATTCCCCACCTCTGATTTCCCATATCTGATTCCCTTCCTCTGATTCCCCAACTCTGATTCCCCGCCTCTGATTCCCCAGCTCTGAATCCCCGCCTCTGATTCCCCGCGTCTGATTCCCTGCCTCTGATTCCCCGCCTTGATTCCCCATCTCTGATTCACAACCTCTGATTCCCCACCTCTGATTCCCTATATTTGATTCCCCGCCTCTGTTTCCCCGCCTCTGATTCCCCGCCTCTGATTCCCCATATCTGATTCCCCGCCTCTGATTGCCCACCTCTGATTCCCAGCCTCTGATTCGCCAGCTCTGATTCCCCGCCTCTGATTCCCCGCATCTGATTCCCTTCCTCTGATTCCCCGCCTCTGATTCCCCATCTCTGATTCACCGCCTTTGATTCGCCACCTCTGATTCCCCATATCTGATTCCCCACCTCTGATTCCCGGCCTCTTATTCCCAGCATCTGATTCCCGGCCTCTGATTCCCGGCCTCTGATTCCCCGCTTCTGATTCTGATTCCCTGCCTCTTATTCCCCATCTCTGATTCCGCACATCTGATTCCCCGCCTCTGATTCCCCACCTCTGATTCCCGGCCTCTTATTCCCAGCATCTGATTCCCGGCCTCTGATTCCCGGCCTCTGATTCCCCGCTTCTGATTCTGATTCCCTGCCTCTTATTCCCCATCTCTGATTCCGCACATCTGATTCCCCGCGTCTGATTCCCTGCCTCTGATTCCCCGCCTTGATTCCCCATCTCTGATTCCCCACCTCTGATTCCCCATATCTGATTCCCTGCCTCTGATTCCCCAACTCTAATACCCCGCCTCTGATTCCCCAGCTCTGATTCCCCGCCTCTGATTCCCCGCATCTGATTTCCTGCCTCTGATTCCCCGCCTCTGATTCCAGGCCTCTGATTCCCAGCATCTGATTCCGGCCTCTGATTCCCGGCCTCTGATTCCCTGCTTCTGATTCTGATTCCCTGCCTCTGATTCCCCATCTCTGATTCCGCACATCTGATTCCCAACCTCGGATTCCGCACATCTGATTCCCAACCTCGGATTCCCCACCTCTGATTCCCCATATCTGATTCCCCGCCTCTGTTTCCCCGCCTCTGATTCCCCGCCTCTGATTCCCAACTCTGATTCCCCGCCTCTGATTCCCCAGCTCTGATTCCCCGTGTTTGATTCCCTGCCTCTGATTCCCTGCCCTGATTCCCCATCTCTGTTTCACCGCCTTTGATTCGCCACCTCTGATTCCCCATATCTGATTCCCCGACTCTGATTCCCTGCCTCTGATTCCCAACCTCTGATTCCACACCTCTGATTCCCCATATCTGATTCCCCGCCTCTTTTTCCCCATATCTGATTCCCCGCCTCTGATTCCCCAGCTCTGATTCCCCGACTCTGATTCCCGGAGTCCGATTCCCTGCCTCTGCTTCCCCGCCTCTGATTCCCCATCTCTGATTCCCCGCCTCCGATTCCCCGTGTCTGATTCCCTGCCTCTGATTCCCCGCCTCTGATTCCCCGCCTCTGATTCCCTGCCACTGATTCCCTGCCCCTGATTCCCCAATTCTGATTCCCCATATCTGATTCCCCGCCTCTGTTTCCCCTCCTCTGATTCCCCGCCTCTGAATCCCCATATCTGATTCCCTGCCTCTGATTCCCCAACTCTGATTCACAACCTCTGACTCCCCACCTCTGATTCCCTATATTTGATTCCCCGACTCTGTTTCCCCGCCTCTGATTCGCAACCTCTAATTCCCCACCTCTGATTCCCCATATCTGATTCCCCGCCTCTGTTACCCTGCCTCTGATTCCCGGCCTCTGCTTCCCCATATCTGATTCCCCTCCTCTGATTCACCAACTCTGATTCCCCGCCTCTGATTCCCCAGCTCTGATTCCCCGCCTTTTATTCCCGGCCTCTGATTCCCTGCCACTGATTCCCCGCCCCTGATTCCCCACCTCTGATTCCCCATATCTGATTCCCCGCCTCTGTTTCCCCAGCTCTGATTTCCCACCTCTGATTCCCCAGCTCTGATTCCCTGCCACTGATTCCCCGCCCCTGATTCCCCACCTCTGATTTCCCATATCTGATTCCCCGCCTCTGTTTCCCCAGCTCTGATTCCCTGCCTCTGATTCCCTGCCCTGATTCCCCATCTCTGTTTCACCGCCTTTGATTCGCCACCTCTGATTCCCCATATCTGATTCCCCGCCTCTGTTTCCCCGCCTCTGATTCCCTGCCTCTGATTCCCAACCTCTGATTCCACACCTCTGATTCCCCATATCTGATTCCCCGCCTCTATTTCCCCATATCTGATTCCCCGCCTCTGATTCCCCAACTCTGATTCCCCGCCTCTGATTCCCCAGCTCTGATTCCCCGCCTCTGATTCCCGGCGTCCGATTCCCTGCCTCTGATTCCCCGCCTCTGATTCCCCATCTCTGATTCTCCATATCTGATTCCCCGCCTCTGAATCCCCATCTCTGATTCCCGGACTCTGATTCCCCTCCTCTGATTCCCGGCCTCTTATTCCCAGCATCTGATTCCCGGCCTCTGATTCCCGGCCTCTGATTCCCCGCTTCTGATTCTGATTCCCTGCCTCTGATTCCCCATCTCTGATTCCGCACATCTGATTCCCTGCCTCTGATTCCCCACCTCTGATTCCCCATATCTGATTCCCCGCCTCTGTTTCCCCGCCTCTGATTCCCCGCCTCTGTTTCCCTATATCTAATTCCCCACCTCTGATGCCCCAACTCTGATTCCCCGCCTCTGATTCCCCAGCTCTGATTCCCCGCCTCTGATTCCCTGCATCCGATTCCCCATATCTGATTCCCCGCCTCTGATTCCCCAGCTCTGATTCCCCGACTCTGATTCCCGGCATCCGATTCCCTGCCTCTGATTCCCCGCCTCTGATTCCCCATCTCTGATTCCCCGCCTCTGATTCCCCGTGTCTGATTCCCTGCCTTTGATTCCCCGCCTCTGATTCCCCGCCTCTGATTTCCCATATCTGATTCCCTTCCTCTGATTCCCCAACTCTGATTCCCCGCCTCTGATTCCCCAGCTCTGAATCCCCGCCTCTGATTCCCCGCGTCTGATTCCCTGCCTCTGATTCCCCGCCTTGATTCCCCATCTCTGATTCACAACCTCTGATTCCCCACCTCTGATTCCCTATATTTGATTCCCCGCCTCTGTTTCCCCGCCTCTGATTCCCCGCCTCTGATTCCCCATATCTGATTCCCCGCCTCTGATTGCCCACCTCTGATTCCCAGCCTCTGATTCGCCAGCTCTGATTCCCCGCCTCTGATTCCCCGCATCTGATTCCCTTCCTCTGATTCCCCGCCTCTGATTCCCCATCTCTGATTCACCGCCTTTGATTCGCCACCTCTGATTCCCCATATCTGATTCCCCACCTCTGATTCCCGGCCTCTTATTCCCAGCATCTGATTCCCGGCCTCTGATTCCCGGCCTCTGATTCCCCGCTTCTGATTCTGATTCCCTGCCTCTTATTCCCCATCTCTGATTCCGCACATCTGATTCCCTGCCTCTGATTCCCCACCTCTGATTCCCCATATCTGATTCCCCGCCTCTGTTTCCCCGCCTCTGATTCCCGGCCTCTTATTCCCAGCATCTGATTCCCGGCCTCTGATTCCCGGCCTCTGATTCCCCGCTTCTGATTCTGATTCCCTGCCTCTTATTCCCCATCTCTGATTCCGCACATCTGATTCCCTGCCTCTGATTCCCCACCTCTGATTCCCCATATCTGATTCCCTGCCTCTGTTTCCCCGCCTCTGATTCCCCGCCTCTGTTTCCCTATATCTAATTCCCCACCTCTGATGCCCCAACTCTGATTCCCCGCCTCTGATTCCCCAGCTCTGATTCCCCGCCTCTGATTCCCTGCATCCGATTCCCCATATCTGATTCCCCGCCTCTGTTTCACCGCCTCTGATTCCCCGCCTCTGTTTCCCCATATCTGATTCCCGCCTCTGATTCCCAACTATGAATCCCCTCCTCTGATTCCCCAGCTCTGATTCCCTGCCTCTGATTCCCCGCGTTCTATTCCCCGCCTCTGATTCCCCGCCTGTGATTCCCCATCACTGATTCACCACCTCTGATTCCCTACCTCTGATTCCCCATATCTAATTCCCCGCCTCTGTTTGCCCGCCTCTGATTCCCCGCCTCTGTTTCCCCATATCTGATTCCCCGCCTCTGAATCCCCAACTCTGATTCCCTGCCTCAGATTCCCCAGCTCTGATTCCCCGCCTTTGATTCCCCCCATCTGATTCCCAGCCTCTGAATCCCCGTGTCTGATTTCCTGCCTCTGATTCCCCGCCTCTGATTCCCCATCTCTGATTCCCCACCTCTGATTCCCCATATCTGATTCCCCGCCTCTGTTTCCCCGCCTCTGATTCCCCGCCTCTGTTTCCCAATATCTAAGTCCCCACCTCTGATTCCCCAAATCTGCTTCCCCACCTCTGATTCCCCAGCTCTGATTCCCCGCCTCTGATTCCCCGCATCTGATTCCCTGCGTCTGATTCCAAGCCTCTGATTCCCTGCCTCTGATTCCCAACCTCTGATTCCCCACCTCTGATTCCCCATATCTACTTCCCCGCCTCTGTTTCCCCGCCTCGGATTCCCCGCCTCAGTTTCCCCATATCTGATTCCCGGCCTCTGATTCCCCGCCTCTGATTCCCCGCCTCTGATTCCCTGCCTCTGATTCCCCATCTCCGATTCCCTGCCTCTGATTCCCAACCTCTGATTCCCCACGTCTGATTCCCCATATCTGATTCCCCGCCTCTGTTTCCCCGCCTCTGATTCCCCGCCTCTGATTCCCAACTCTGATTCCCCGCCTCTGATTCCCCAGCTCTGATTCCCCGTGTTTGATTCCCTGCCTCTGATTCCCTGCCCTGATTCCCCATCTCTGTTTCACCGCCTTTGATTCGCCACCTCTGATTCCACATATCTGATTCCCCGCCTCTGTTTCCCCGACTCTGATTCCCTTCCTCTGATTCCCAACCTCTGATTCCACACCTCTGATTCCCCATATCTGATTCCCCGCCTCTATTTCCCCATATCTGAATCCCCGCCTCTGATTCCCCAACTCTGATTCCCCGCCTCTGATTCCCCAGCTCTGATTCCCCGACTCTGATTCCCGGCGTCCGATTCCCTGCCTCTGATTCCCCGCCTCTGATTCCCCATCTCTGATTCCCCGCCTCTGATTCCCCGTGTCTGATTCCCTGCCTCTGATTCCCCGCCTCTGATTCCCCGCCTCTGATTCCCTGACACTGAATCCCTGCCCCTGATTCCCCACCTCTGATTCCCCATATCTGATTCCCCGCCTCTGTTTCCCCGCCTCTGATTCCCCGCCTCTGATTCCCCATATCTGATTCCCTGCCTCTGATTCCCCAACTCTGATTCCCCGCCTCTGATTCCCCAGCTCTGAATCCCCGCCTCTGATTCCCCGTGTCTGATTCCCTGCCTCTGATTCCCCGCCTTGATTCCCCATCTCTGATTCACAACCTCTGATTCCCCACCTCTGATTCCCTATATTTGATTCCCCGCCTCTGTTTCCCCGCCTCTGATTCCCCGCCTCTGATTCCCCATATCTGATTCCCCGCATCTGATTGCCCACCTCTGATTCCCCGCCTCTGATTCGCCAGCTCTGATTCCCCGCCTCTGATTCCCCGCATCTGATTCCCTGCCTCTGATTCCCCGCCTCTGATTCACCATCTCTGATTCACCGCCTTTGATTCGCCACCTCTGATTCCCCATATCTGATTCCCCACCTCTGTTTCCCGGCCTCTGATTCCCCGCCTCTGAATCTCCATATATCATTCCCCGCCTCTGAATCCCCATCTCTGATTCCCGGACTCTGATTCCCCACCTCTGATTCCCGGCCTCTTATTCCCAGCATCTGATTCCCGGCCTCTGATTCCCGGCCTCTGATTCCCCGCTTCTGATTCTGATTCCCTGCCTCTGATTCACCATCTCTGATTCAGCACATCTGAATCCCTGCCTCTGATTCCCCACCTCTGATTCCTCATATCTGATTCCCCGCCTCTGATTCCCCGCCTCTGATTCCCCGCCTCTGTTTCCCTATATCTAATTCCCCACCTCTGATGCCCCAACTCTGATTCCCCGCCTCTGATTCCCCAGCTCTGATTCCCCGCCTCTGATTCCCCGCATCCGATTCCCCATATCTGATTCCCCGCCTCTGTTTCCCCGCCTCTGATTCCCTGCCTCTGTTTCCCCATATCTGATTCCCCGCCTCTGATTCCCAACTATGATTCCCCGCCTCTGATTCCCCAGCTCTGATTCCCTGCGTCTGATTCCCTGCGTTCTATTCCCTGCCTCTGATTCCCCACCTGTGATTCCCCATCACTGATTCACCACCTCTGATTCCCCACCTCTGATTCCCCATATCTAATTCCCCGCCTCTGTTTGCCCGCCTCTGATTCCCCGCCTCTGTTTCCCCATATCTGATTCCCCGTCTCTGAATCCCCAACTCTGATTCCCTGCCTCTGATTCCCCAGCTCTGATTCCCCGCCTTTGATTCCCCCCGTCTGATTCCCAGCCTCTGAATCCCCGTGTCTGATTTCCTGCCTCTGATTCCCCGCCTCTGATTCCCCATCTCTGATTCCTCTGATTCCCCACATCTGATTCCCCATCTCTGATTCCGCACATCCGATTCCCTGCCTCTGATTCCCCAACTCTGATTCCCCACCTCTGATTCCCCAGCTCTGATTCCCCGCCTCAGATTCCCCGCGTCTGATTCCCTGCCTCTGATTCCCCGCCTCTGATTCCCCATCTCTGATTCCCCACCTCTGATTCCCCGTGTCTGATTCCCTGCCTCTGATTCCCCGCCTCTGAATCCCAGCCTCTGATTCCCCATATCTGATTCCCCGCCTCTGATTCCCTGCCTCTGATTCCCCAGCTCTGATTCCCCGTCTTTGATTCCCCCCGTCTGATTCCCAGCCTCTGAATCCCCGTGTCTGATTTCCTGCCTCTGATTCCCCGCCTCTGATTCCCCATCTCTGATTCCCCGCCTCTGATTCCCCAACTCTGATTCCCCGCCTCTGATTCCCCAGCTCTGATTCCCCGCCTCTGATTCCCGGCGTCCGATTCCCTGCCTCTGATTCCCCGCCTCTGATTCCCCATCTCTGATTCTCCATATCTGATTCCCCGCCTCTGAATCCCCATCTCTGATTCCCGGCCTCTGATTCCCCGCTTCTGATTCTGATTCCCTGCCTCTGATTCCCCATCTCTGATTCCGCACATCTGATTCCCCGCCTCTGTTTCCCCGCCTCTGATTCCCCGCCTCTGTTTCCCTATATCTAATTCCCCACCTCTGATGCCCCAACTCTGATTCCCCGCCTCTGATTCCCCAGCTCTGATTCCCCGCCTCTGATTCCCTGCATCCGATTCCCCATATCTGATTCCCCGCCTCTGATTCCCCAGCTCTGATTCCCCGACTCTGATTCCCGGCATCCGATTCCCTGCCTCTGATTCCCCGCCTCTGATTCCCCATCTCTGATTCCCCGCCTCTGATTCCCCGTGTCTGATTCCCTGCCTTTGATTCCCCGCCTCTGATTCCCCTCCTCTGATTTCCCATATCTGATTCCCTTCCTCTGATTCCCCAACTCTGATTCCCCGCCTCTGATTCCCCAGCTCTGAATCCCCGCCTCTGATTCCCCGCGTCTGATTCCCTGCCTCTGATTCCCCGCCTTGATTCCCCATCTCTGATTCACAACCTCTGATTCCCCACCTCTGATTCCCTATATTTGATTCCCCGCCTCTGTTTCCCCGCCTCTGATTCCCCGCCTCTGATTCCCCATATCTGATTCCCCGCCTCTGATTGCCCACCTCTGATTCCCAGCCTCTGATTCGCCAGCTCTGATTCCCCGCCTCTGATTCCCCGCATCTGATTCCCTTCCTCTGATTCCCCGCCTCTGATTCCCCATCTCTGATTCACCGCCTTTGATTCGCCACCTCTGATTCCCCATATCTGATTCCCCACCTCTGATTCCCGGCCTCTTATTCCCAGCATCTGATTCCCGGCCTCTGATTCCCGGCCTCTGATTCCCCGCTTCTGATTCTGATTCCCTGCCTCTTATTCCCCATCTCTGATTCCGCACATCTGATTCCCTGCCTCTGATTCCCCACCTCCGATTCCCCATATTTGATTCCCCGCCTCTGTTTCCCCGCCTCTGATTCCCGGCCTCTTATTCCCAGCATCTGATTCCCGGCCTCTGATTCCCGGCCTCTGATTCCCCGCTTCTGATTCTGATTCCCTGCCTCTTATTCCCCATCTCTGATTCCGCACATCTGATTCCCTGCCTCTGATTCCCCACCTCTGATTCCCCATATCTGATTCCCCGCCTCTGTTTCCCCGCCTCTGATTCCCCGCCTCTGTTTCCCTATATCTAATTCCCCACCTCTGATGCCCCAACTCTGATTCCCCGCCTCTGATTCCCCAGCTCTGATTCCCTGCCTCTGATTCCCCGCGTTCTATTCCCTGCCTCTGATTCCCCGCCTGTGATTCCCCATCACTGATTCACCACCTCTGATTCCCTACCTCTGATTCCCCATATCTAATTCCCCGCCTCTGTTTGCCCGCCTCTGATTCCCCGCCTCTGTTTCCCCATATCTGATTCCCCGCCTCTGAATCCCCAACTCTGATTCCCTGCCTCAGATTCCCCAGCTCTGATTCCCCGCCTTTGATTCCCCCCATCTGATTCCCAGCCTCTGAATCCCCGTGTCTGATTTCCTGCCTCTGATTCCCCGCCTCTGATTCCCCATCTCTGATTCCCCACCTCTGATTCCCCATATCTGATTCCCCGCCTCTGTTTCCCCGCCTCTGATTCCCCGCCTCTGTTTCCCAATATCTAAGTCCCCACCTCTGATTCCCCAAATCTGATTCCCCACCTCTGATTCCCCAGCTCTGATTCCCCGCCTCTGATTCCCCGCATCTGATTCCCTGCGTCTGATTCCAAGCCTCTGATTCCCTGCCTCTGATTCCCAACCTCTGATTCCCCACCTCTGATTCCCCATATCTACTTCCCCGCCTCTGTTTCCCCGCCTCGGATTCCCCGCCTCAGTTTCCCCATATCTGATTCGCGGCCTCTGATTCCCCGCCTCTGATTCCCCGCCTCTGATTCCCTGCCTCTGATTCCCCATCTCCGATTCCCTGCCTCTGATTCCCAACCTCTGATTCCCCACGTCTGATTCCCCATATCTGATTCCCCGCCTCTGTTTCCCCGCCTCTGATTCCCCGCCTCTGATTCCCAACTCTGATTCCCCGCCTCTGATTCCCCAGCTCTGATTCCCCGTGTTTGATTCCCTGCCTCTGATTCCCTGCCCTGATTCCCCATCTCTGTTTCACCGCCTTTGATTCGCCACCTCTGATTCCACATATCTGATTCCCCGCCTCTGTTTCCCCGACTCTGATTCCCTTCCTCTGATTCCCAACCTCTGATTCCACACCTCTGATTCCCCATATCTGATTCCCCGCCTCTATTTCCCCATATCTGAATCCCCGCCTCTGATTCCCCAACTCTGATTCCCCGCCTCTGATTCCCCAGCTCTGATTCCCCGACTCTGATTCCCGGCGTCCGATTCCCTGCCTCTGATTCCCCGCCTCTGATTCCCCATCTCTGATTCCCCGCCTCTGATTCCCCGTGTCTGATTCCCTGCCTCTGATTCCCCGCCTCTGATTCCCCGCCTCTGATTCCCTGACACTGAATCCCTGCCCCTGATTCCCCACCTCTGATTCCCCATATCTGATTCCCCGCCTCTGTTTCCCCGCCTCTGATTCCCCGCCTCTGATTCCCCATATCTGATTCACAACCTCTGATTCCCCACCTCTGATTCCCTATATTTGATTCCCTGCCTCTGTTTCCACGCCTCTGATTCCCCACCTCTGATTCCCCATATCTGATTCCCCGCCTCTGATTGCCCACCTCTGATTCCCCACCTCTGATTCGCCAGCTCTGATTCCCCGCCTCTGATTCCCCGCATCTGATTCCCTGCCTCTGATTCCCCGCCTCTGATTCCCCATCTCTGATTCACCGCCTTTGATTCGCCACCTCTGATTCCCCATATCTGATTCCCCACCTCTGTTTCCCGGCCTCTGATTCCCCGCCTCTGATTCTCCATATCTCATTCCCCGCCTCTGAATCCCCATCTCTGATTCCCGGACTCTGATTCCCCACCTCTGATTCCCGGCCTCTTATTCCCAGCATCTGATTCCCGGCCTCTGATTCCCGGCCTCTGATTCCCCGCTTCTGATTCTGATTCCCTGCCTCTGATTCCCCATCTCTGATTCAGCACATCTGAATCCCTGCCTCTGATTCCCCACCTCTGATTCCTCATATCTGATTCCCCGCCTCTGTTTCCCCGCCTCTGATTCCCCGCCTCTGTTTCCCTATATCTAATTCCCCACCTCTGATGCCCCAACTCTGATTCCCCGCCTCTGATTCCCCAGCTCTGATTCCCCGCCTCTGATTCCCCGCATCCGATTCCCCATATCTGATTCCCCGCCTCTGTTTCCCCGCCTCTGATTCCCTGCCTCTGTTTCCCCATATCTGATTCCCCGCCTCTGATTCCCAACTATGATTCCCCGCCTCTGATTCCCCAGCTCTGATTCCCTGCGTCTGATTCCCTGCGTTCTATTCCCTGCCTCTGATTCCCCACCTGTGATTCCCCATCACTGATTCACCACCTCTGATTCCCCACCTCTGATTCCCCATATCTAATTCCCCGCCTCTGTTTGCCCGCCTCTGATTCCCCGCCTCTGTTTCCCCATATCTGATTCCCCGTCTCTGAATCCCCAACTCTGATTCCCTGCCTCTGATTCCCCAGCTCTGATTCCCCGCCTTTGATTCCCCCCGTCTGATTCCCAGCCTCTGAATCCCCGTGTCTGATTTCCTGCCTCTGATTCCCCGCCTCTGATTCCCCATCTCTGATTCCTCTGATTCCACACATCTGATTCCCAATCTCTGATTCCGCACATCCGATTCCCTGCCTCTGATTCCCCAACTCTGATTCCCCACCTCTGATTCCCCAGCTCTGATTCCCCGCCTCAGATTCCCCGCGTCTGATTCCCTGCCTCTGATTCCCCGCCTCTGATTCCCCATCTCTGATTCCCCACCTCTGATTCCCCGTGTCTGATTCCCTGCCTCTGATTCCCCGCCTCTGAATCCCAGCCTCTGATTCCCCATATCTGATTCCCCGCCTCTGATTCCCTGCCTCTGATTCCCCAGCTCTGATTCCCCGTCTTTGATTCCCCCCGTCTGATTCCCAGCCTCTGAATCCCCGTGTCTGATTTCCTGCCTCTGATTCCCCGCCTCTGATTCCCCATCTCTGATTCCCCGCCTCTGATTCCCCAACTCTGATTCCCCGCCTCTGATTCCCCAGCTCTGATTCCCCGCCTCTGATTCCCGGCGTCCGATTCCCTGCCTCTGATTCCCCGCCTCTGATTCCCCATCTCTGATTCTCCATATCTGATTCCCCGCCTCTGAATCCCCATCTCTGATTCCCGGACTCTGATTCCCATCCTCTGATTCCCGGCCTCCTATTCCCAGCATCTGATTCCCGGCCTCTGATTCCCGGCCTCTGATTCCCCGCTTCTGATTCTGATTCCCTGCCTCTGATTCCCCATCTCTGATTCCGCACATCTGATTCCCCGCCTCTGTTTCCCCGCCTCTGATTCCCCGCCTCTGTTTCCCTATATCTAATTCCCCACCTCTGATGCCCCAACTCTGATTCCCCGCCTCTGATTCCCCAGCTCTGATTCCCCGCCTCTGATTCCCTGCATCCGATTCCCCATATCTGATTCCCCGCCTCTGATTCCCCAGCTCTGATTCCCCGACTCTGATTCCCGGCATCCGATTCACTGCCTCTGATTCCCCGCCTCTGATTCCCCATCTCTGATTCCCCGCCTCTGATTCCCCGTGTCTGATTCCCTGCCTTTGATTCCCCGCCTCTGATTCCCCGCCTCTGATTTCCCATATCTGATTCCCTTCCTCTGATTCCCCAACTCTGATTCCCCGCCTCTGATTCCCCAGCTCTGAATCCCCGCCTCTGATTCCCCGCGTCTGATTCCCTGCCTCTGATTCCCCGCCTTGATTCCCCATCTCTGATTCACAACCTCTGATTCCCCACCTCTGATTCCCTATATTTGATTCCCCGCCTCTGTTTCCCCGCCTCTGATTCCCCGCCTCTGATTCCCCATATCTGATTCCCCGCCTCTGATTGCCCACCTCTGATTCCCAGCCTCTGATTCGCCAGCTCTGATTCCCCGCCTCTGATTCCCCGCATCTGATTCCCTTCCTCTGATTCCCCGCCTCTGATTCCCCATCTCGGATTCACCGCCTTTGATTCGCCACCTCTGATTCCCCATATCTGATTCCCCACCTCTGATTCCCGGCCTCTTATTCCCAGCATCTGATTCCCGGCCTCTGATTCCCGGCCTCTGATTCCCCGCTTCTGATTCTGATTCCCTGCCTCTTATTCCCCATCTCTGATTCCGCACATCTGATTCCCTGCCTCTGATTCCCCACCTCCGATTCCCCATATTTGATTCCCCGCCTCTGTTTCCCCGCCTCTGATTCCCGGCCTCTTATTCCCAGCATCTGATTCCCGGCCTCTGATTCCCGGCCTCTGATTCCCCGCTTCTGATTCTGATTCCCTGCCTCTTATTCCCCATCTCTGATTCCGCACATCTGATTCCCTGCCTCTGATTCCCCACCTCTGATTCCCCATATCTGATTCCCCGCCTCTGTTTCCCCGCCTCTGATTCCCCGCCTCTGTTTCCCTATATCTAATTCCCCACCTCTGATGCCCCAACTCTGATTCCCCGCCTCTGATTCCCCAGCTCTGATTCCCTGCCTCTGATTCCCCGCGTTCTATTCCCTGCCTCTGATTCCCCGCCTGTGATTCCCCATCACTGATTCACCACCTCTGATTCCCTACCTCTGATTCCCCATATCTAATTCCCCGCCTCTGTTTGCCCGCCTCTGATTCCCCGCCTCTGTTTCCCCATATCTGATTCCCCGCCTCTGAATCCCCAACTCTGATTCCCTGCCTCAGATTCCCCAGCTCTGATTCCCCGCCTTTGATTCCCCCCATCTGATTCCCAGCCTCTGAATCCCCGTGTCTGATTTCCTGCCTCTGATTCCCCGCCTCTGATTCCCCATCTCTGATTCCCCACCTCTGATTCCCCATATCTGATTCCCCGCCTCTGTTTCCCCGCCTCTGATTCCCCGCCTCTGTTTCCCAATATCTAAGTCCCCACCTCTGATTCCCCAAATCTGATTCCCCACCTCTGATTCCCCAGCTCTGATTCCCCGCCTCTGATTCCCAGCATCTGATTCCCTGCGTCTGATTCCAAGCCTCTGATTCCCTGCCTCTGATTCCCAACCTCTGATTCCCCACCTCTGATTCCCCATATCTACTTCCCCGCCTCTGTTTCCCCGCCTCGGATTCCCCGCCTCAGTTTCCCCATATCTGATTCCCGGCCTCTGATTCCCCGCCTCTGATTCCCCGCCTCTGATTCCCTGCCTCTGATTCCCCATCTCCGATTCCCTGCCTCTGATTCCCAACCTCTGATTCCCCACGTCTGATTCCCCATATCTGATTCCCCGCCTCTGTTTCCCCGCCTCTGATTCCCCGCCTCTGATTCCCAACTCTGATTCCCCGCCTCTGATTCCCCAGCTCTGATTCCCCGTGTTTGATTCCCTGCCTCTGATTCCCTGCCCTGATTCCCCATCTCTGTTTCACCGCCTTTGATTCGCCACCTCTGATTCCACATATCTGATTCCCCGCCTCTGTTTCCCCGACTCTGATTCCCTTCCTCTGATTCCCAACCTCTGATTCCACACCTCTGATTCCCCATATCTGATTCCCCGCCTCTATTTCCCCATATCTGAATCCCCGCCTCTGATTCCCCAACTCTGATTCCCCGCCTCTGATTCCCCAGCTCTGATTCCCCGACTCTGATTCCCGGCGTCCGATTCCCTGCCTCTGATTCCCCGCCTCTGATTCCCCATCTCTGATTCCCCGCCTCTGATTCCCCGTGTCTGATTCCCTGCCTCTGATTCCCCGCCTCTGATTCCCCGCCTCTGATTCCCTGACACTGAATCCCTGCCCCTGATTCCCCACCTCTGATTCCCCATATCTGATTCCCCGCCTCTGTTTCCCCGCCTCTGATTCCCCGCCTCTGATTCCCCATATCTGATTCCCTGCCTCTGATCCCCCAACTCTGATTCCCCGCCTCTGATTCCCCAGCTCTGAATCCCCGCCTCTGATTCCCCGTGTCTGATTCCCTGCCTCTGATTCCCCGCCTTGATTCCCCATCTCTGATTCACAACCTCTGATTCCCCACCTCTGATTCCCTATATTTGATTCCCTGCCTCTGTTTCCCCGCCTCTGATTCCCCGCCTCTGATTCCCCATATCTGATTCCCCGCCTCTGATTGCCCACCTCTGATTCCCCACCTCTGATTCGCCAGCTCTGATTCCCCGCCTCTGATTCCCCGCATCTGATTCCCTGCCTCTGATTCCCCGCCTCTGATTCCCCATCTCTGATTCACCGCCTTTGATTCGCCACCTCTGATTCCCCATATCTGATTCCCCACCTCTGTTTCCCGGCCTCTGATTCCCCGCCTCTGATTCTCCATATCTCATTCCCCGCCTCTGAATCCCCATCTCTGATTCCCGGACTCTGATTCCCCACCTCTGATTCCCGGCCTCTTATTCCCAGCATCTGATTCCCGGCCTCTGATTCCCGGCCTCTGATTCCCCGCTTCTGATTCTGATTCCCTGCCTCTGATTCCCCATCTCTGATTCAGCACATCTGAATCCCTGCCTCTGATTCCCCACCTCTGATTCCTCATATCTGATTCCCCGCCTCTGTTTCCCCGCCTCTGATTCCCCGCCTCTGTTTCCCTATATCTAATTCCCCACCTCTGATGCCCCAACTCTGATTCCCCGCCTCTGATTCCCCAGCTCTGATTCCCCGCCTCTGATTCCCCGCATCCGATTCCCCATATCTGATTCCCCACCTCTGTTTACCCGCCTCTGATTCCCCGCCTCTGTTTCCCCATATCTGATTCCCCGCCTCTGATTCCCAACTATGATTCCCCGCCTCTGATTCCCCAGCTCTGATTCCCTGCGTCTGATTCCCTGCGTTCTATTCCCTGCCTCTGATTCCCCACCTGTGATTCCCCATCACTGATTCACCACCTCTGATTCCCCACCTCTGATTCCCCATATCTAATTCCCCGCCTCTGTTTGCCCGCCTCTGATTCCCCGCCTCTGTTTCCCCATATCTGATTCCCCGTCTCTGAATCCCCAACTCTGATTCCCTGCCTCTGATTCCCCAGCTCTGATTCCCCGCCTTTGATTCCCCCCGTCTGATTCCCAGCCTCTGAATCCCCGTGTCTGATTTCCTGCCTCTGATTCCCCGCCTCTGATTCCCCATCTCTGATTCCTCTGATTCCCCACATCTGATTCCCCATCTCTGATTCCGCACATCCGATTCCCTGCCTCTGATTCCCCAACTCTGATTCCCCACCTCTGATTCCCCAGCTCTGATTCCCCGCCTCAGATTCCCCGCGTCTGATTCCCTGCCTCTGATTCCCCGCCTCTGATTCCCCATCTCTGATTCCCCACCTCTGATTCCCCGTCTCTGATTCCCTGCCTCTGATTCCCCGCCTCTGAATCCCAGCCTCTGATTCCCCATATCTGATTCCCCGCCTCTGATTCCCTGCCTCTGATTCCCCAGCTCTGATTCCCCGCCTTTGATTCCCCCCGTCTGATTCCCAGCCTCTGAATCCCCGTGTCTGATTTCCTGCCTCTGATTCCCCGCCTCTGATTCCCCATCTCTGATTCACCGCCTCTGATTCCCCATCTCTGATTCCCCACCACTGATTCCACGTGTCTGATTCCCTGCCTCTGATTCCCCGCCTCTGAATCCCAGCCTCTGATTCCCCATATCTGATTCCCCGCCTCTGATTCCCTGCCTCTGATTCCCCAGCTCTGATTCCCCGCCTTTGATTCCCCCCGTCTGATTCCCAGCCTCTGAATCCCCGTGTCTGATTTCCTGCCTCTGATTCCCCGCCTCTGATTCCCCATCTCTGATTCACCGCCTCTGATTCCCCATCTCTGATTCCCCACCTCTGATTCCCCATATCTGATTCCCTGCCTCTGTTTCCCCGCCTCTGATTCCCCACCTCTGTTTCCCCATATCTGATTCCCCGCCTCTGATTCCCCAACTCTAATACCCCGCCTCTGATTCCCCAGCTCTGATTCCCCGCCTCTGATTCCCCGCATCTGATTCCCTGCCTCTGATTCCCCGCCTCTGATTCCAGGCCTCTGATTCCCAGCATCTGATTCCGGCCTCTGATTCCCGGCCTCTGATTCCCTGCTTCTGATTCTGATTCCCTGCCTCTGATTCCCCATCTCTGATTCCGCACATCTGATTCCCAACCTCGGATTCCCCACCTCTGATTCCCCGCCTCTGATTCCCCGCATCTGATTCCCTGCCTCTGATTCCCCGCCTCTGTTTCCCCGCCTCTGATTCCCCGCCTCTGATTCCCAACTCTTATTCCCCGCCTCTGATTCCCCAGCTCTGATTCCCCGTGTTTGATTCCCTGCCTCTGATTCCCTGCCCTGATTCCCCATCTCTGTTTCACCGCCTTTGATTCGCCACCTCTGATTCCCCATATCTGATTCCCCAACTCTGATTCCCTGCCTCTGATTCCCAACCTCTGATTCCACACCTCTGATTCCCCATATCTGATTCCCCGCCTCTATTTCCCCATATCTGATTCCCCGCCTCTGATTCCCCAACTCTGATTCCCCGCCTCTGATTCCCCAGCTCTGATTCCCCGACTCTGATTCCCGGAGTCCGATTCCCTGCCTCTGATTCCCCGCCTCTGATTCCCCATCTCTGATTCCCCGCCTCCGATTCCCCGTGTCTGATTCCCTGCCTCTGATTCCCCGCCTCTGATTCGCCGCCTCTGATTCCCTGCCACTGATTCCCTGCCCCTGATTCCCCAATTCTGATTCCCCATATCTGATTCCCCGCCTCTGTTTCCCCGCCTCTGATTCCCCGCCTCTGATTCCCCATATCTGATTCCCTGCCACTGATTCCCTGCCCCTGATTCCCCAATTCTGATTCCCCATATCTGATTCCCCGCCTCTGTTTCCCCGCCTCTGATTCCCCAGCTCTGAATCCCCGCCTCTGATTCCCCGCGTCTGATTCCCTGCCTCTGATTCCCCGCCTTGATTCCCCATCTCTGATTCACAACCTCTGATTCCCCACCTCTGATTCCCTATATTTGATTCCCCGCCTCTGTTTCCCCGCCTCTGATTCGCAACCTCTAATTCCCCACCTCTGATTCCCCATATCTGATTCCCCGCCTCTGTTACCCTGCCTCTGATTCCCGGCCTCTGTTTCCCCATATCTGATTCCCCTCCTCTGATTCCCCAACTCTGATTCCCCGCCTCTGATTCCCCAGCTCTGATTCCCCGCCTTTTATTCCCGGCCTCTGATTCCCTGCCACTGATTCCCCGCCCCTGATACCCCACCTCTGATTCCCCATCTCTGATTCCCCACCTCTGATTCCCCGTGTCTGATTCCCTGCCTCTGATTCCCCGCCTCTGAATCCCAGCCTCTGATTCCCCATATCTGATTCCCCGCCTCTGATTCCCTGCCTCTGATTCCCCAGCTCTGATTCCCCGCCTTTGATTCCCCCCGTCTGATTCCCAGCCTCTGAATCCCCGTGTCTGATTTCCTGCCTCTGATTCCCCGCCTCTGATTCCCCATCTCTGATTCACCGCCTCTGATTCCCCATCTCTGATTCCCCACCTCTGATTCCCCGTGTCTGATTCCCTGCCTCTGATTCCCCGCCTCTGAATCCCAGCCTCTGATTCCCCATATCTGATTCCCCGCCTCTGATTCCCTGCCTCTGATTCCCCAGCTCTGATTCCCCGCCTTTGATTCCCCCCGTCTGATTCCCAGCCTCTGAATCCCCGTGTCTGATTTCCTGCCTCTGATTCCCCGCCTCTGATTCCCCATCTCTGATTCACCGCCTCTGATTCCCCATCTCTGATTCCCCACCTCTGATTCCCCATATCTGATTCCCTGCCTCTGTTTCCCCGCCTCTGATTCCCCACCTCTGTTTCCCCATATCTGATTCCCCGCCTCTGATTCCCCAACTCTAATACCCCGCCTCTGATTCCCCAGCTCTGATTCCCCGCCTCTGATTCCCCGCATCTGATTCCCTGCCTCTGATTCCCCGCCTCTGATTCCAGGCCTCTGATTCCCAGCATCTGATTCCGGCCTCTGATTCCCGGCCTCTGATTCCCTGCTTCTGATTCTGATTCCCTGCCTCTGATTCCCCATCTCTGATTCCGCACATCTGATTCCCAACCTCGGATTCCCCACCTCTGATTCCCCGCCTCTGATTCCCCGCATCTGATTCCCTGCCTCTGATTCCCCGCCTCTGTTTCCCCGCCTCTGATTCCCCGCCTCTGATTCCCAACTCTTATTCCCCGCCTCTGATTCCCCAGCTCTGATTCCCCGTGTTTGATTCCCTGCCTCTGATTCCCTGCCCTGATTCCCCATCTCTGTTTCACCGCCTTTGATTCGCCACCTCTGATTCCCCATGTCTGATTCCCCAACTCTGATTCCCTGCCTCTGATTCCCAACCTCTGATTCCACACCTCTGATTCCCCATATCTGATTCCCCGCCTCTATTTCCCCATATCTGATTCCCCGCCTCTGATTCCCCAACTCTGATTCCCCGCCTCTGATTCCCCAGCTCTGATTCCCCGACTCTGATTCCCGGAGTCCGATTCCCTGCCTCTGATTCCCCGCCTCTGATTCCCCATCTCTGATTCCCCGCCTCCGATTCCCCATGTCTGATTCCCTGCCTCTGATTCCCCGCCTCTGATTCGCCGCCTCTGATTCCCTGCCACTGATTCCCTGCCCCTGATTCCCCAATTCTGATTCCCCATATCTGATTCCCCGCCTCTGTTTCCCCGCCTCTGATTCCCCGCCTCTGATTCCCCATATCTGATTCCCTGCCTCTGATTCCCCAACTCTGATTCACCGCCTCTGATTCCCCAGCTCTGAATCCCCGCCTCTGATTCCCCGCGTCTGATTCCCTGCCTCTGATTCCCCGCCTTGATTCCCCATCTCTGATTCACAACCTCTGATTCCCCACCTCTGATTCCCTATATTTGATTCCCCGCCTCTGTTTCCCCGCCTCTGATTCGCAACCTCTAATTCCCCACCTCTGATTCCCCATATCTGATTCCCCGCCTCTGTTACCCTGCCTCTGATTCCCGGCCTCTGTTTCCCCATATCTGATTCCCCTCCTCTGATTCCCCAACTCTGATTCCCCGCCTCTGATTCCCCAGCTCTGATTCCCCGCCTTTTATTCCCGGCCTCTGATTCCCTGCCACTGATTCCCCGCCCCTGATTCCCCACCTCCCTCTGATTCCCCATATCTGATTCCCCGCCTCTGTTTCCCCAGCTCTGATTCCCCACCTCTGATTCCCCAGCTCTGATTCCCTGCCACTGATTCCCCGCCCCTGATTCCCCACCTCTGATTTCCCATATCTGATTCCCCGCCTCTGTTTCCCCAGCTCTGATTCCCTGCCTCTGATTCCCTGCCCTGATTCCCCATCTCTGTTTCACCGCCTTTGATTCGCCACCTCTGATTCCCCATATCTGATTCCCCGCCTCTGTTTCCCCGCCTCTGATTCCCTGCCTCTGATTCCCAACCTCTGATTCCACACCTCTGATTCCCCATATCTGATTCCCCGCCTCTATTTCCCCATATCTGATTCCCCGCCTCTGATTCCCCAACTCTGATTCCCCGCCTCTGATTCCCCAGCTCTGATTCCCCGCCTCTGATTCCCGGCGTCCGATTCCCTGCCTCTGATTCCCCGCCTCTGATTCCCCATCTCTGATTCTCCATATCTGATTCCCCGCCTCTGAATCCCCATCTCTGATTCCCGGACTCTGATTCCCCTCCTCTGATTCCCGGCCTCTTATTCCCAGCATCTGATTCCCGGCCTCTGATACCCGGCCTCTGATTCCCCGCTTCTGATTCTGATTCCCTGCCTCTGATTCCCCATCTCTGATTCCGCACATCTGATTCCCTGCCTCTGATTCCCCACCTCTGATTCCCCATATCTGATTCCCCGCCTCTGTTTCCCCGCCTCTGATTACCCGCCTCAGTTTCCCTATATCTAATTCCCCACCTCTGATGCCCCAACTCTGATTCCCCGCCTCTGATTCCCCTGCTCTGATTCCCCGCCTCTGATTCCCTGCATCCGATTCCCCATATCTGTTTCCCCGCCTCTGTTTCCCCGCCTCTGATTCCCCACCTCAGTTTCCCCATATCTGATTCCCGCCTCTGATTCCCAACTATGATTCCCCACCTCTGATTCCCCAGCTCTGATTCCCTGCCTCTGATTCCCCGCGTTCTATTCCCTGCCTCTGATTCCCCGCCTGTGATTACCCATCACTGATTCACCACCTCTGATTCCCTACCTCTGATTCCCCATATCTAATTCCCCGCCTATGTTTGCCCGCCTCTGATTCCCCGCCTCTGTTTCCCCATATCTGATTCCCCGCCTCTGAATCCCCAACTCTGATTCCCTGCCTCAGATTCCCCAGCTCTGATTCCCCGCCTTTGATTCCCCCCGTCTGATTCCCAGCCTCTGAATCCCCGTGTCTGATTTCCTGCCTCTGATTCCCCGCCTCTGATTCCCCATCTCTGATTCACCGCCTCTGATTCCCCACCTCTGATTCCCCATCTCTGATTCCGCACATCCAATTCCCTGCCTCTGATTCCCCAACTCTGATTCCCCACCTCTGATTCCCCAGCTCTGATTCCCCGCCTCAGATTCCCCGCGTCTGATTCCCTGCCTCTGATTCCCCGCCTCTTAATCCCTGCCTCTGATTCCCCATATCTGATTCCCCGCCTCTGATTCCCGAACTCTGATTCCCCGCTTCTGATTCCCCAGCTCTGAATCCCCGCCTCTGATTCCCCGCGTCTGATTCCCTGCCTCTGATTCCCCGCCTCTGATTCCCCATCTGTGATTCACAACCTCTGATGCCCCACCTCTGATTCCCCATATCTGATTCCCCGCCTCTGTTTCCCCGCCTCTGATTCCCCGCCTCTGATTCCCCATATCTGAATCCCCGCCTCTGATTGCCCACCTCTGATTCCCCGCGTCTGATACCCTGCCTCTGATTCCCCGCCTCTGATTCCCCATCTCTGATTCACCACCTCTGATTCCCGGCCTCTGATTCCCAATCTCTGATTCCGCACATCCGATTCCCTGCCTATGATTCCCCACCTCTGATTCCCCGCCTCTGATTCCCCATATCTGATTCCCTGCCTCTGTTTTCCCGCCTCTGATTCCCTACCTCTGTTTCCCCATATCTGATTCCCCGCCTCTAATTCCCCAACTCTAATACCCCGCCTCTGATTCCCCAGCTCTGATTCCCCGCCTCTGATTCCCCGCATCTGATTCCCTGCCTCTGATTCCCCACCTCTGATTCCAGGCCTCTGATTCCCAGCATCTGATTCCGGCCTCTGATTCCCGGCCACTGATTCCCTGCTTCTGATTCTGTTTCCCTGCCTCTGATTCCCCGCCTCTGATTCCCCATCTCTGATTCCCCGCCTCTGATTCCCCGTGTCTGATTCCCTGCCTCTGATTCCCCGCCTCTGATTCCCCGCCTCTGATTCCCTGACACTGAATCCCTGCCCCTGATTCCCCACCTCTGATTCCCCATATCTGATTCCCCGCCTCTGTTTCCCCGCCTCTGATTCCCCGCCTCTGATTCCCCATATCTGATTCCCTGCCTCTGATTCCCCAACTCTGATTCCCCGCCTCTGATTCCCCAGCTCTGAATCCCCGCCTCTGATTCCCCGTGTCTGATTCCCTGCCTCTGATTCCCCGCCTTGATTCCCCATCTCTGATTCACAACCTCTGATTCCCCACCTCTGATTCCCTATATTTGATTCCCCGCCTCTGTTTCCCCGCCTCTGATTCCCCGCCTCTGATTCCCCATATCTGATTCCCCGCCTCTGATTGCCCACCTCTGATTCCCCGCCTCTGATTCGCCAGCTCTGATTCCCCGCCTCTGATTCCCCGCATCTGATTCCCTGCCTCTGATTCCCCGCCTCTGATTCCCCATCTCTGATTCACCGCCTTTGATTCGCCACCTCTGATTCCCCATATCTGATTCCCCACCTCTGTTTCCCGGCCTCTGATTCCCCACCTCTGATTCTCCATATCTCATTCCCCGCCTCTGAATCCCCATCTCTGATTCCCGGACTCTGATTCCCCACCTCTGATTCCCGGCCTCTTATTCCCAGCATCTGATTCCCGGCCTCTGATTCCCGGCCTCTGATTCCCCGCTTCTGATTCTGATTCCCTGCCTCTGATTCCCCATCTCTGATTCAGCACATCTGAATCCCTGCCTCTGATTCCCCACCTCTGATTCCTCATATCTGATTCCCCGCCTCTGTTTCCCCGCCTCTGATTCCCCGCCTCTGTTTCCCTATATCTAATTCCCCACCTCTGATGCCCCAACTCTGATTCCCCGCCTCTGATTCCCCAGCTCTGATTCCCCGCCTCTGATTCCCCGCATCCGATTCCCCATATCTGATTCCCCGCCTCTGTTTCCCCGCCTCTGATTCCCCGCCTCTGTTTCCCCATATCTGATTCCCCGCCTCTGATTCCCAACTATGATTCCCCGCCTCTGATTCCCCAGCTCTGATTCCCTGCGTCTGATTCCCTGCGTTCTATTCCCTGCCTCTGATTCCCCACCTGTGATTCCCCATCACTGATTCACCACCTCTGATTCCCCACCTCTGATTCCCCATATCTAATTCCCCGCCTCTGTTTGCCCGCCTCTGATTCCCCGCCTCAGTTTCCCCATATCTGATTCCCCGTCTCTGAATCCCCAACTCTGATTCCCTGCCTCTGATTCCCCAGCTCTGATTCCCCGCCTTTGATTCCCCCCGTCTGATTCCCAGCCTCTGAATCCCCGTGTCTGATTTCCTGCCTCTGATTCCCCGCCTCTGATTCCCCATCTCTGATTCCTCTGATTCCCCACATCTGATTCCCCATCTCTGATTCCGCACATCCGATTCCCTGCCTCTGATTCCCCAACTCTGATTCCCCACCTCTGATTCCCCAGCTGTGATTCCCCGCCTCAGATTCCCCGCGTCTGATTCCCTGCCTCTGATTCCCCGCCTCTGATTCCCCATCTCTGATTCCCCACCTCTGATTCCCCGTGTCTGATTCCCTGCCTCTGATTCCCCGCCTCTGAATCCCAGCCTCTGATTCCCCATATCTGATTCCCCGCCTCTGATTCCCTGCCTCTGATTCCCCAGCTCTGATTCCCCGCCTTTGATTCCCCCCGTCTGATTCCCAGCCTCTGAATCCCCGTGTCTGATTTCCTGCCTCTGATTCCCCGCCTCTGATTCCCCATCTCTGATTCCCCGCCTCTGATTCCCCAACTCTGATTCCCCGCCTCTGATTCCCCAGCTCTGATTCCCCGCCTCTGATTCCCGGCGTCCGATTCCCTGCCTCTGATTCCCCGCCTCTGATTCCCCATCTCTGATTCTCCATATCTGATTCCCCGCCTCTGAATCCCCATCTCTGATTCCCGGACTCTGATTCCCCTCCTCTGATTCCCGGCGTCTTATTCCCAGCATCTGATTCCCGGCCTCTGATTCCCGGCCTCTGATTCCCCGCTTCTGATTCTGATTCCCTGCCTCTGATTCCCCATCTCTGATTCCGCACATCTGATTCCCTGCCTCTGATTCCCCACCTCTGATTCCCCATATCTGATTCCCCGCCTCTGTTTCCCCGCCTCTGATTCCCCGCCTCTGTTTCCCTATATCTAATTCCCCACCTCTGATGCCCCAACTCTGATTCCCCGCCTCTGATTCCCCAGCTCTGATTCCCCGCCTCTGATTCCCTGCATCCGATTCCCCATATCTGATTCCCCGCCTCTGATTCCCCAGCTCTGATTCCCCGACTCTGATTCCCGGCATCCGATTCCCTGCCTCTGATTCCCCGCCTCTGATTCCCCATCTCTGATTCCCCGCCTCTGATTCCCCGTGTCTGATTCCCTGCCTTTGATTCCCCGCCTCTGATTCCCCGCCTCTGATTTCCCATATCTGATTCCCTTCCTCTGATTCCCCAACTCTGATTCCCCGCCTCTGATTCCCCAGCTCTGAATCCCCGCCTCTGATTCCCCGCGTCTGATTCCCTGCCTCTGATTCCCCGCCTTGATTCCCCATCTCTGATTCACAACCTCTGATTCCCCACCTCTGATTCCCTATATTTGATTCCCCGCCTCTGTTTCCCCGCCTCTGATTCCCCGCCTCTGATTCCCCATATCTGATTCCCCGCCTCTGATTGCCCACCTCTGATTCCCAGCCTCTGATTCGCCAGCTCTGATTCCCCGCCTCTGATTCCCCGCATCTGATTCCCTTCCTCTGATTCCCCGCCTCTGATTCCCCATCTCTGATTCACCGCCTTTGATTCGCCACCTCTGATTCCCCATATCTGATTCCCCACCTCTGATTCCCGGCCTCTTATTCCCAGCATCTGATTCCCGGCCTCTGATTCCCGGCCTCTGATTCCCCGCTTCAGATTCTGATTCCCTACCTCTTATTCCCCATCTCTGATTCCGCACATCTGATTCCCTGCCTCTGATTCCCCACCTCTGATTCCCCATATCTGATTCCCCGCCTCTGTTTCCCCGCCTCTGATTCCAGGCCTCTTATTCCCAGCATCTGATTCCCGGCCTCTGATTCCCGGCCTCTGATTCCCCGCTTCAGATTCTGATTCCCTGCCTCTTATTCCCCATCTCTGATTCCGCACATCTGATTCCCTGCCTCTGATTCCCCACCTCTGATTCCCCATATCTGATTCCCCGCCTCTGTTTCCCCGCCTCTGATTCCCGGCCTCTTATTCCCAGCATCTGATTCCCGGCCTCTTATTCCCAGCATCTGATTCCCGGCCTCTGATTCCCTGCCTCTGATTCCCCACCTCTGATTCCGCACATCTGATTCCCTGCCTCTGATTCCCCACCTCTGATTCCCCATATCTGATTCCCCGCCTCTGTTTCCCCGCCTCTGATTCCCCGCCTCTGTTTCCCTATATCTAATTCCCCACCTCTGATGCCCCAACTCTGATTCCCCGCCTCTGATTCCCCAGCTCTGATTCCCTGCCTCTGATTCCCCGCGTTCTATTCCCTGCCTCTGATTCCCCGCCTGTGATTCCCCATCACTGATTCACCACCTCTGATTCCCTACCTCTGATTCCCCATATCTAATTCCGCGCCTCTGTTTGCCCGCCTCTGATTCCCCGCCTCTGTTTCCCCATATCTGATTCCCCGCCTCTGAATCCCCAACTCTGATTCCCTGCCTCAGATTCCCCAGCTCTGATTCCCCGCCTTTGATTCCCCCCATCTGATTCCCAGCCTCTGAATCCCCGTGTCTGATTTCCTGCCTCTGATTCCCCGCCTCTGATTCCCCATCTCTGATTCCCCACCTCTGATTCCCCATATCTGATTCCCCGCCTCTGTTTCCCCGCCTCTGATTCCCCACCTCTGTTTCCCAATATCTAAGTCCCCACCTCTGATTCCCCAAATCTGATTCCCCACCTCTGATTCCCCAGCTATGATTCCCCGCCTCTGATTCCCCGCATCTGATTCCCTGCGTCTGATTCCAAGCCTCTGATTCCCTGCCTCTGATTCCCAACCTCTGATTCCCCACCTCTGATTCCCCATATCTACTTCCCCGCCTCTGTTTCCCCGCCTCGGATTCCCCGCCTCAGTTTCCCCATATCTGATTCCCGGCCTCTGATTCCCCGCCTCTGATTCCCCGCCTCTGATTCCCTGCCTCTGATTCCCCATCTCCGATTCCCTGCCTCTGATTCCCAACCTCTAATTCCCCACGTCTGATTCCCCATATCTGATTCCCCGCCTCTGTTTCCCCGCCTCTGATTCCCCGCCTCTGATTCCCAACTCTGATTCCCCGCCTCTGATTCCCCAGCTCTGATTCCCCGTGTTTGATTCCCTGCCTCTGATTCCCTGCCCTGATTCCCCATCTCTGTTTCACCGCCTTTGATTCGCCACCTCTGATTCCACATATCTGATTCCCCGCCTCTGTTTCCCCGACTCTGATTCCCTTCCTCTGATTCCCAACCTCTGATTCCACACCTCTGATTCCCCATATCTGATTCCCCGCCTCTATTTCCCCATATCTGAATCCCCGCCTCTGATTCCCCAACTCTGATTCCCCGCCTCTGATTCCCCAGCTCTGATTCCCCGACTCTGATTCCCGGCGTCCGATTCCCTGCCTCTGATTCCCCGCCTCTGATTCCCCATCTCTGATTCCCCGCCTCTGATTCCCCGTGTCTGATTCCCTGCCTCTGATTCCCCGCCTCTGATTCCCCGCCTCTGATTCCCTGACACTGAATCCCTGCCCCTGATTCCCCACCTCTGATTCCCCATATCTGATTCCCCGCCTCTGTTTCCCCGCCTCTGATTCCCCGCCTCTGATTCCCCATATCTGATTCCCTGCCTCTGATTCCCCAACTCTGATTCCCCGCCTCTGATTCCCCAGCTCTGAATCCCCGCCTCTGATTCCCCGTGTCTGATTCCCTGCCTCTGATTCCCCGCCTTGATTCCCGATCTCTGATTCACAACCTCTGATTCCCCACCTCTGATTCCCTATATTTGATTCCCCGCCTCTGTTTCCCCGCCTCTGATTCCCCGCCTCTGATTCCCCATATCTGATTCCCCGCCTCTGATTGCCCACCTCTGATTCCCCGCCTCTGATTCGCCAGCTCTGATTCCCCGCCTCTGATTCCCCCCATCTGATTCCCTGCCTCTGATTCCCCGCCTCTGATTCCCCATCTCTGATTCACCGCCTTTGATTCGCCACCTCTGATTCCCCATATCTGATTCCCCACCTCTGTTTCCCGGCCTCTGATTCCCCGCCTCTGATTCTCCATATCTCATTCCCCGCCTCTGAATCCCCATCTCTGATTCCCGGACTCTGATTCCCCACCTCTGATTCCCGGCCTCTTATTCCCAGCATCTGATTCCCGGCCTCTGATTCCCGGCCTCTGATTCCCCGCTTCTGATTCTGATTCCCTGCCTCTGATTCCCCATCTCTGATTCAGCACATCTGAATCCCTGCCTCTGATTCCCCACCTCTGATTCCTCATATCTGATTCCCCGCCTCTGTTTCCCCGCCTCTGATTCCCCGCCTCTGTTTCCCTATATCTAATTCCCCACCTCTGATGCCCCAACTCTGATTCCCCGCCTCTGTTTGCCCGCCTCTGATTCCCCGCCTCTGTTTCCCCATATCTGATTCCTCTGATTCCCCACATCTGATTCCCCATCTCTGATTCCGCACATCCGATTCCCTGCCTCTGATTCCCCAACTCTGATTCCCCACCTCTGATTCCCCATATCTGATTCCCCGCCTCGGTTTCCCCGCCTCTGATTCCCCGCCTCTGATTCCCCATATCTGATTCCCTGCCTCTGATTCCCCAACTCTGATTCCCCGCCTCTGATTCCCCAGCTCTGAATCCCCGCCTCTGATTCCCCGTGTCTGATTCCCTGCCTCTGATTCCCCGCCTTGATTCCCCATCTCTGATTCACAACCTCTGATTCCCCACCTCTGATTCCCTATATTTGATTCCCCGCCTCTGTTTCCCCGCCTCTGATTCCCCGCCTCTGATTCCCCATATCTGATTCCCCGCCTCTGATTGCCCACCTCTGATTCCCCGCCTCTGATTCGCCAGCTCTGATTCCCCGCCTCTGATTCCCCGCATCTGATTCCCTGCCTCTGATTCCCCGCCTCTGATTCCCCATCTCTGATTCACTGCCTTTGATTCGCCACCTCTGATTCCCCATATCTGATTCCCCACCTCTGTTTCCCGGCCTCTGATTCCCCACCTCTGATTCTCCATATCTCATTCCCCGCCTCTGAATCCCCATCTCTGATTCCCGGACTCTGATTCCCCACCTCTGATTCCCGGCCTCTTATTCCCAGCATCTGATTCCCGGCCTCTGATTCCCGGCCTCTGATTCCCCGCTTCTGATTCTGATTCCCTGCCTCTGATTCCCCATCTCTGATTCAGCACATCTGAATCCCTGCCTCTGATTCCCCACCTCTGATTCCTCATATCTGATTCCCCGCCTCTGTTTCCCCGCCTCTGATTCCCCGCCTCTGTTTCCCTATATCTAATTCCCCACCTCTGATGCCCCAACTCTGATTCCCCGCCTCTGATTCCCCAGCTCTGATTCCCCGCCTCTGATTCCCCGCATCCGATTCCCCATATCTGATTCCCCGCCTCTGTTTCCCCGCCTCTGATTCCCCGCCTCTGTTTCCCCATATCTGATTCCCCGCCTCTGATTCCCAACTATGATTCCCCGCCTCTGATTCCCCAGCTCTGATTCCCTGCGTCTGATTCCCTGCGTTCTATTCCCTGCCTCTGATTCCCCACCTGTGATTCCCCATCACTGATTCACCACCTCTGATTCCCCACCTCTGATTCCCCATATCAAATTCCCCGCCTCTGTTTGCCCGCCTCTGATTCCCCGCCTCAGTTTCCCCATATCTGATTCCCCGTCTCTGAATCCCCAACTCTGATTCCCTGCCTCTGATTCCCCAGCTCTGATTCCCCGCCTTTGATTCCCCCCGTCTGATTCCCAGCCTCTGAATCCCCGTGTCTGATTTCCTGCCTCTGATTCCCCGCCTCTGATTCCCCATCTCTGATTCCTCTGATTCCCCACATCTGATTCCCCATCTCTGATTCCGCACATCCGATTCCCTGCCTCTGATTCCCCAACTCTGATTCCCCACCTCTGATTCCCCAGCTGTGATTCCCCGCCTCAGATTCCCCGCGTCTGATTCCCTGCCTCTGATTCCCCGCCTCTGATTCCCCATCTCTGATTCCCCACCTCTGATTCCCCGTGTCTGATTCCCTGCCTCTGATTCCCCGCCTCTGAATCCCAGCCTCTGATTCCCCATATCTGATTCCCCGCCTCTGATTCCCTGCCTCTGATTCCCCAGCTCTGATTCCCCGCCTTTGATTCCCCCCGTCTGATTCCCAGCCTCTGAATCCCCGTGTCTGATTTCCTGCCTCTGATTCCCCGCCTCTGATTCCCCATCTCTGATTCCCCGCCTCTGATTCCCCAACTCTGATTCCCCGCCTCTGATTCCCCAGCTCTGATTCCCCGCCTCTGATTCCCGGCGTCCGATTCCCTGCCTCTGATTCCCCGCCTCTGATTCCCCATCTCTGATTCTCCATATCTGATTCCCCGCCTCTGAATCCCCATCTCTGATTCCCGGACTCTGATTCCCCTCCTCTGATTCCCGGCCTCTTATTCCCAGCATCTGATTCCCGGCCTCTGATTCCCGGCCTCTGATTCCCCGCTTCTGATTCTGATTCCCTGCCTCTGATTCCCCATCTCTGATTCCGCACATCTGATTCCCTGCCTCTGATTCCCCACCTCTGATTCCCCATATCTGATTCCCCGCCTCTGTTTCCCCGCCTCTGATTCCCCGCCTCTGTTTCCCTATATCTAATTCCCCACCTCTGATGCCCCAACTCTGATTCCCCGCCTCTGATTCCCCAGCTCTGATTCCCCGCCTCTGATTCCCTGCATCCGATTCCCCATATCTGATTCCCCGCCTCTGATTCCCCAGGTCTGATTCCCCGACTCTGATTCCCGGCATCCGATTCCCTGCCTCTGATTCCCCGCCTCTGATTCCCCATCTCTGATTCCCCGCCTCTGATTCCCCGTGTCTGATTCCCTGCCTTTGATTCCCCGCCTCTGATTCCCCGCCTCTGATTTCCCATATCTGATTCCCTTCCTCTGATTCCCCAACTCTGATTCCCCGCCTCTGATTCCCCAGCTCTGAATCCCCGCCTCTGATTCCCCGCGTCTGATTCCCTGCCTCTGATTCCCCGCCTTGATTCCCCATCTCTGATTCACAACCTCTGATTCCCCACCTCTGATTCCCTATATTTGATTCCCCGCCTCTGTTTCCCCGCCTCTGATTCCCCGCCTCTGATTCCCCATATCTGATTCCCCGCCTCTGATTGCCCACCTCTGATTCCCAGCCTCTGATTCGCCAGCTCTGATTCCCCGCCTCTGATTCCCCGCATCTGATTCCCTTCCTCTGATTCCCCGCCTCTGATTCCCCATCTCTGATTCACCGCCTTTGATTCGCCACCTCTGATTCCCCATATCTGATTCCCCACCTCTGATTCCCGGCCTCTTATTCCCAGCATCTGATTCCCGGCCTCTGATTCCCGGCCTCTGATTCCCCGCTTCAGATTCTGATTCCCTGCCTCTTATTCCCCATCTCTGATTCCGCACATCTGATTCCCTGCCTCTGATTCCCCACCTCTGATTCCCCATATCTGATTCCCCGCCTCTGTTTCCCCGCCTCTGATTCCCGGCCTCTTATTCCCAGCATCTGATTCCCGGCCTCTGATTCCCGGCCTCTGATTCCCCGCTTCAGATTCTGATTCCCTGCCTCTTATTCCCCATCTCTGATTCCGCACATCTGATTCCCTGCCTCTGATTCCCCACCTCTGATTCCCCATATCTGATTCCCCGCCTCTGTTTCCCCGCCTCTGATTCCCGGCCTCTTATTCCCAGCATCTGATTCCCGGCCTCTTATTCCCAGCATCTGATTCCCGGCCTCTGATTCCCTGCCTCTGATTCCCCACCTCTGATTCCGCACATCTGATTCCCTGCCTCTGATTCCCCACCTCTGATTCCCCATATCTGATTCCCCGCCTCTGTTTCCCCACCTCTGATTCCCCGCCTCTGTTTCCCTATATCTAATTCCCCACCTCTGATGCCCCAACTCTGATTCCCCGCTTCTGATTCCCCAGCTCTGATTCCCTGCCTCTGATTCCCCGCGTTCTATTCCCTGCCTCTGATTCCCCGCCTGTGATTCCCCATCACTGATTCACCACCTCTGATTCCCTACCTCTGATTCCCCATATCTAATTCCGCGCCTCTGTTTGCCCGCCTCTGATTCCCCGCCTCTGTTTCCCCATATCTGATTCCCCGCCTCTGAATCCCCAACTCTGATTCCCTGCCTCAGATTCCCCATATCTGATTCCCCGCCTCTGTTTCCCCGCCTCTGATTCCCCACCTCTGTTTCCCAATATCTAAGTCCCCACCTCTGATTCCCCAAATCTGATTCCCCGCCTCTGTTTCCCCATATCTGATTCCTCTGATTCCCCACATCTGATTCCCCATCTCTGATTCCGCACATCCGATTCCCTGCCTCTGATTCCCCAACTCTGATTCCCCACCTCTGATTCCCCAGCTCTGATACCCCGCCTCAGATTCCCCGCGTCTGATTCCCTGCCTCTGATTCCCCGCCTCTGATTCCCCATCTCTGATTCCCCACCTCTGATTCCCCGTGTCTGATTCCCCATCTCTGATTCCTCACATCCGATTCCCTGCCTCTGATTCCCCAACTCTGATTCCCCACCTCTGATTCCCCAGCTCTGATTCCCCGCCTCAGATTCCCCGCGTCTGATTCCCTGCCTCTGATTCCCCGCCTCTGATTCCCCATCTCTGATTCCTCTGATTCCCCACATCTGATTCCCCATCTCTGATTCCGCACATCCGATTCCCTGCCTCTGATTCCCCAACTCTGATTCCCCACCTCTGATTCCCCAGCTCTGATTCCCCGCCTCAGATTCCCCGCGTCTGATTCCCTGCCTCTGATTCCCCGCCTCTGATTCCCCATCTCTGATTCCCCACCTCTGATTCCCCGTGTCTGATTCCCTGCCTCTGATTCCCCGCCTCTGAATCCCAGCCTCTGATTCCCCATATCTGATTCCCCGCCTCTGATTCCCTGCCTCTGATTCCCCAGCTCTGATTCCCCGCCTTTGATTCCCCCCGTCTGATTCCCAGCCTCTGAATCCCCGTGTCTGATTTCCTGCCTCTGATTCCCCGCCTCTGATTCCCCATCTCTGATTCACCGCCTCTGATTCCCCATCTCTGATTCCCCACCTCTGATTCCCCGTGTCTGATTCCCTGCCTCTGATTCCCCGCCTCTGAATCCCAGCCTCTGATTCCCCATATCTGATTCCCCGCCTCTGATTCCCTGCCTCTGATTCCCCAGCTCTGATTCCCCGCCTTTGATTCCCCCCGTCTGATTCCCAGCCTCTGAATCCCCGTGTCTGATTTCCTGCCTCTGATTCCCCGCCTCTGATTCCCCATCTCTGATTCACCGCCTCTGATTCCCCATCTCTGATTCCCCACCTCTGATTCCCCATATCTGATTCCCTGCCTCTGTTTCCCCGCCTCTGATTCCCCACCTCTGTTTCCCCATATCTGATTCCCCGCCTCTGATTCCCCAACTCTAATACCCCGCCTCTGATTCCCCAGCTCTGATTCCCCGCCTCTGATTCCCCGCATCTGATTCCCTGCCTCTGATTCCCCGCCTCTGATTCCAGGCCTCTGATTCCAGCATCTGATTCCGGCCTCTGATTCCCGGCCTCTGATTCCCTGCTTCTGATTCTGATTCCCTGCCTCTGATTCCCCATCTCTGATTCCGCACATCTGATTCCCAACCTCGGATTCCCCACCTCTGATTCCCCATATCTGATTCCCCGCCTCTGTTTCCCCGCCTCTGATTCCCCGCCTCTGATTCCCAACTCTTATTCCCCGCCTCTGATTCCCCAGCTCTGATTCCCGGCCTCTGATTCCCGGCCTCTGATTCCCCGCTTCAGATTCTGATTCCCTGCCTCTTATTCCCCATCTCTGATTCCGCACATCTGATTGCCTGCCTCTGATTCCCCACCTCTGATTCCCCATATCTGATTCCCCGCCTCTGTTTCCCCGCCTCTGATTCCCGGCCTCTTATTCCCATCATCTGATTCCCGGCCTCTGATTCCCGGCCTCTGATTCCCCGCTTCTGATTCTGATTCCCTGCCTCTTATTCCCCATCTCTGATTCCGCACATCTGATTCCCTGCCTCTGATTCCCCACCTCTGATTCCCCATATCTGATTCCCCGCCCCTGTTTCCCCGCCTCTGATTCCCCGCCTCTGTTTCCCTATATCTAATTCCCCACCTCTGATGCCCCAACTCTGATTCCCCGCCTCTGATTCCCCAGCTCTGATTCCCTGCCTCTGATTCCCCGCGTTCTATTCCCTGCCTCTGATTCCCCGCCTGTGATTCCCCATCACTGATTCACCACCTCTGATTCCCTACCTCTGATTCCCCATATCTAATTCCCCGCCTCTGTTTGCCCGCCTCTGATTCCCCGCCTCTGTTTCCCCATATCTGATTCCCCGCCTCTGAATCCCCAACTCTGATTCCCTGCCTCAGATTCCCCAGCTCTGATTCCCCGCCTTTGATTCCCCCCATCTGATTCCCAGCCTCTGAATCCCCGTGTCTGATTTCCTGCCTCTGATTCCCCGCCTCTGATTCCCCATCTCTGATTCCCCACCTCTGATTCCCCATATCTGATTCCCCGCCTCTGTTTCCCCGCCTCTGATTCCCCACCTCTGTTTCCCAATATCTAAGTCCCCACCTCTGATTCCCCAAATCTGATTCCCCACCTCTGATTCCCCAGCTCTGATTCCCCGCCTCTGATTCCCCGCATCTGATTCCCTGCGTCTGATTCCAAGCCTCTGATTCCCTGCCTCTGATTCCCAACCTCTGATTCCCCACCTCTGATTCCCCATATCTACTTCCCCGCCTCTGTTTCCCCGCCTCGGATTCCCCGCCTCAGTTTCCCCATATCTGATTCCCGGCCTCTGATTCCCCGCCTCTGATTCCCCGCCTCTGATTCCCTGCCTCTGATTCCCCATCTCCGATTCCCTGCCTCTGATTCCCAACCTCTGATTCCCCACGTCTGATTCCCCATATCTGATTCCCCGCCTCTGTTTCCCCGCCTCTGATTCCCCGCCTCTGATTCCCAACTCTGATTCCCCGCCTCTGATTCCCCAGCTCTGATTCCCCGTGTTTGATTCCCTGCCTCTGATTCCCTGCCCTGATTCCCCATCTCTGTTTCACCGCCTTTGATTCGCCACCTCTGATTCCACATATCTGATTCCCCGCCTCTGTTTCCCCGACTCTGATTCCCTTCCTCTGATTCCCAACCTCTGATTCCACACCTCTGATTCCCCATATCTGATTCCCCGCCTCTATTTCCCCATATCTGAATCCCCGCCTCTGATTCCCCAACTCTGATTCCCCGCCTCTGATTCCCCAGCTCTGATTCCCCGACTCTGATTCCCGGCGTCCGATTCCCTGCCTCTGATTCCCCGCCTCTGATTCCCCATCTCTGATTCCCCGCCTCTGATTCCCCGTGTCTGATTCCCTGCCTCTGATTCCCCGCCTCTGATTCCCCGCCTCTGATTCCCTGACACTGAATCCCTGCCCCTGATTCCCCACCTCTGATTCCCCATATCTGATTCCCCGCCTCTGTTTCCCCGCCTCTGATTCCCCGCCTCTGATTCCCCATATCTGATTCCCTGCCTCTGATTCCCCAACTCTGATTCCCCGCCTCTGATTCCCCAGCTCTGAATCCCCGCCTCTGATTCCCCGTGTCTGATTCCCTGCCACTGATTCCCCGCCTTGATTCCCCATCTCTGATTCACAACCTCTGATTCCCCACCTCTGATTCCCTATATTTGATTCCCCGCCTCTGTTTCCCCGCCTCTGATTCCCCGCCTCTGATTCCCCATATCTGATTCCCCGCCTCTGATTGCCCACCTCTGATTCCCCGCCTCTGATTCGCCAGCTCTGATTCCCCGCCTCTGATTCCCCCCATCTGATTCCCTGCCTCTGATTCCCCGCCTCTGATTCCCCATCTCTGATTCACCGCCTTTGATTCGCCACCTCTGATTCCCCATATCTGATTCCCCACCTCTGTTTCCCGGCCTCTGATTCCCCGCCTCTGATTCTCCATATCTCATTCCCCGCCTCTGAATCCCCATCTCTGATTCCCGGACTCTGATTCCCCACCTCTGATTCCCGGCCTCTTATTCCCAGCATCTGATTCCCGGCCTCTGATTCCCGGCCTCTGATTCCCCGCTTCTGATTCTGATTCCCTGCCTCTGATTCCCCATCTCTGATTCAGCACATCTGAATCCCTGCCTCTGATTCCCCACCTCTGATTCCTCATATCTGATTCCCCGCCTCTGTTTCCCCGCCTCTGATTCCCCGCCTCTGTTTCCCTATATCTAATTCCCCACCTCTGATGCCCCAACTCTGATTCCCCGCCTCTGTTTGCCCGCCTCTGATTCCCCGCCTCTGTTTCCCCATATCTGATTCCTCTGATTCCCCACATCTGATTCCCCATCTCTGATTCCGCACATCCGATTCCCTGCCTCTGATTCCCCAACTCTGATTCCCCACCTCTGATTCCCCAGCTCTGATACCCCGCCTCAGATTCCCCGCGTCTGATTCCCTGCCTCTGATTCCCCGCCTCTGATTCCCCATCTCTGATTCCCCACCTCTGATTCCCCGTGTCTGATTCCCCATCTCTGATTCCTCTGATTCCCCACATCTGATTACCCATCTCTGATTCCGCACATCCGATTCCCTGCCTCTGATTCCCCAACTCTGATTCCCCACCTCTGATTCCCCAGCTCTGATTCCCTGCCTCAGATTCCCCGCGTCTGATTCCCTGCCTCTGATTCCCCGCCTCTGATTCCCCATCTCTGATTCCTCTGATTCCCCACATCTGATTCCCCATCTCTGATTCCGCACATCCGATTCCCTGCCTCTGATTCCCCAACTCTGATTCCCCACCTCTGATTCCCCAGCTCTGATTCCCCGCCTCAGATTCCCCGCGTCTGATTCCCTGCCTCTGATTCCCCACCTCTGATTCCCCATCTCTGATTCCCCACCTCTGATTCCCCGTGTCTGATTCCCTGCCTCTGATTCCCCGCCTCTGAATCCCAGCCTCTGATTCCCCATATCTGATTCCCCGCCTCTGATTCCCTGCCTCTGATTCCCCAGCTCTGATTCCCCGCCTTTGATTCCCCCCGTCTGATTCCCAGCCTCTGAATCCCCGTGTCTGATTTCCTGCCTCTGATTCCCCGCCTCTGATTCCCCATCTCTGATTCACCGCTTCTGATTCCCCATCTCTGATTCCCCACCTCTGATTCCCCGTGTCTGATTCCCTGCCTCTGATTCCCCGCCTCTGAATCCCAGCCTCTGATTCCCCATATCTGATTCCCCGCCTCTGATTCCCTGCCTCTGATTCCCCAGCTCTGATTCCCCGCCTTTGATTCCCCCCGTCTGATTCCCAGCCTCTGAATCCCCGTGTCTGATTTCCTGCCTCTGATTCCCCGCCTCTGATTCCCCATCTCTGATTCACCGCCTCTGATTCCCCATCTCTGATTCCCCACCTCTGATTCCCCATATCTGATTCCCTGCCTCTGTTTCCCCGCCTCTGATTCCCCACCTCTGTTTCCCCATATCTGATTCCCCGCCTCTGATTCCCCAACTCTAATACCCCGCCTCTGATTTACCAGCTCTGATTCCCCGCCTCTGATTCCCCGCATCTGATTCCCTGCCTCTGATTCCCCGCCTCTGATTCCAGGCCTCTGAATCCAGCATCTGATTCCGGCCTCTGATTCCCGGCCTCTGATTCCCTGCTTCTGATTCTGATTCCCTGCCTCTGATTCCCCATCTCTGATTCCGCACATCTGATTCCCAACCTCGGATTCCCCACCTCTGATTCCCCATATCTGATTCCCCGCCTCTGTTTCCCCGCCTCTGATTCCCCGCCTCTGATTCCCAACTCTTATTCCCCGCCTCTGATTCCCCAGCTCTGATTCCCCGTGTTTGATTCCCTGCCTCTGATTCCCTGCCCTGATTCCCCATCTCTGTTTCACCGCCTTTGATTCGACACCTCTGATTCCCCATATCTGATTCCCCGACTCTGATTCCCTGCCTCTGATTCCCAACCTCTGATTCCACACCTCTGATTCCCCATATCTGATTCCCCGCCTCTATTTCCCCATATCTGATTCCCCGCCTCTGATTCCCCAACTCTGATTCCCCGCCTCTGATTCCCCAGCTCTGATTCCCCGACTCTGATTCCCGGAGTCCGATTCCCTGCCTCTGATTCCCCGCCTCTGATTCCCCATCTCTGATTCCCCGCCTCCGATTCCCCGTGTCTGATTCCCTGCCTCTGATTCCCCGCCTCTGATTCCCCGCCTCTGATTCCCTGCCACTGATTCCCTGCCCCTGATTCCCCAATTCTGATTCCCCATATCTGATTCCCCGCCTCTGTTTCCCCGCCTCTGATTCCCCGCCTCTGATTCCCCATATCTGATTCCCTGCCTCTGATTCCCCAACTCTGATTCACCGCCTCTGATTCCCCAGCTCTGAATCCCCGCCTCTGATTCCCCGCGTCTGATTCCCTGCCTCTGATTCCCCGCCTTGATTCCCCATCTCTGATTCACAACCTCTGATTCCCCACCTCTGATTCCCTATATTTGATTCCCCGCCTCTGTTTCCCCGCCTCTGATTCCCCGCCTCTGATTCCCCAGCTCTGATACCCGCCTCTGATTCCCCGCGTCTGTTTCCCCGCCTCTGATTCCCTGCCTCTGTTTCCCCATATCTAAGTCCCCGACTCTGATTCCCCAACTCTGATTCCCCACCTCTGAGTCCCCAGCTCTGATTCCCCGCCTCTGATTCCCCGCATCTGATTCCCTGCATCTGATTCCCAGCCTCTGATTCCCTGCCTCTGATTCCACACCTCTGATTCCCCACCTCTGATTCCCCATATCTGATTCCCCGCCTCTGTTTCCCCGCCTCTGATTCCCCGCCTCTGTTTCCCCATATCTGATTCCCGGCCTCTGATTCCCCGCCTCTGATTCCCCGCCTCTGATTCCCTGCCTCTGATTCCCCATCTCCGATTCCGCACATCGGATTTCCTGCCTCTGATTCCCCGCCTCTGATTCCCCGCCTCTGATTCCCTGCTTCTGATTCCCAACCTCTGATTCCCCACCTCTGATTCCCCATATCTGATTCCCCGCCTCTGTTTCCCCGCCTCTGATTCCCCAACTCTGAATCCCCGCCTCTGATTCCCCAGCTCTGATTCCACGCCTCTGATTCCCCGTGTTTGATTCCCTGCCTCTGATTCCCTGCCCTGATTCCCCATCTCTGATTCACCGCCTTTAATTCGCCACCTCTGAATCAACATATCTGATTCCCCTCCTCTGTTTCCCCGCCTCTGATTCCCAACCTCTGATTCCACACCTCTGATTCCCCATATCTGATTCCCCGCCTCTGTTTCCCCGCCTCTGATTCCCCGCCACTGTTTCCCCATATCTGATTCCCCACCTCTGATTCTCCTACTCTGCTTCCCCGCCTCTGATTCCCCAGCTCTGATTCCCCGCCTCTGATTCCCCGTTTTTGATTCCCTGCCTCTGATTCCCCGCCTCTGATTCCCCATCTCTGATTCACCGCCTTTGATTCGCCACCTCTGTTTCCCCATATCTGATTCCCCACCTCTGTTTCCCCGCCTCTGATTCCCCGCATCTGATTCCCCATATCTGATTCCCGGGCTCTGATTGCCCACCTCTGATTCCCCGCCTCTGATTCGCCAGCTCTGATTCCCCGCCTCTGATTCCCCGCATCTGATTCCCTGCCTCTGATTCCCCGCCTCTGATTCCCCATCTCTGATTCACCGCCTATGATTCGCCACCTCTGATTCCCCATATCTGATTCCCCACCTCTGTTTCCCGGCCTCTGATTCCCCGCCTCTGATTCTCCATATCTCATTCCCCGCCTCTGAATCCCCATCTCTGATTCCCGGACTCTGATTCCCCACCTCTGATTCCCGGCCTCTTATTCCCAGCATCTGATTCCCGGCCTCTGATTCCCGGCCTCTGATTCCCCGCTTCTGATTCTGATTCCCTGCCTCTGATTCCCCATCTCTGATTCCGCACATCTGATTCCCTGCCTCTGATTCCCCACCTCTGATTCCCCATATCTGATTCCCCGCCTCTGTTTCCCCGCCTCTGATTCCCCGCCTCTGTTTCCCTATATCAAATTCCCCACCTCTGATGCCCCAACTCTGATTCCCCGCCTCTGATTCCCCAGCTCTGATTCCCCGCCTCTGATTCCCCGCATCCGATTCCCCATATCTGATTCCCCGCCTCTGTTTCCCTGCCTCTGATTCCCCGCCTCTGTTTCCCCATATCTGATTCCCCGCCTCTGATTCCCAACTATGATTCCCCGCCTCTGATTCACCAGCTCTGATTCCCTGCCTCTGATTCCCTGCGTTCTATTCCCTGCCTCTGCTTCCCCGCCTGTGATTCCCCATCACTGATTCACCACCTCTTATTCCCCACATCTGATTCCCCATATCTAATTCCCCGCCTCTGTTTGCCCGCCTCTGATTCCCCGCCTCTGTTTCCCCATATCTGATTCCCCGTCTCTGAATCCCCAACTCTGAATCCCTGCCTCTGATTCCCCAGCTCTGATTCCCCGCCTTTGATTCCCCCCGTCTGATTCCCAGCCTCTGAATCCCCGTGTCTGATTTCCTGCCTCTGATTCCCCGCCTCTGATTCCCCATCTCTGATTCACCGCCTCTGATTCCCCACCTCTGATTCCCCATCTCTGATTCCGCACATCCGATTCCCTGCCTCTGATTCCACAACTCTGATTCCCCGCCTCTGATTCCCCATCTCTGATTCCCCACCTCTGATTCCCCGTGTCTGATTCCCTGCCTCTGATTCCCCGCCTCTGAATACCAGCCTCTGATTCCCCATATCTGATTCCCCGCCTCTGATTCCCTGCCTCTGATTCCCCGCCTCTGAATACCAGCCTCTGATTCCCCAGCTCTGATTCCCCACCTCTGATTCCCCGCATCTGATTCCCTGCATCTGATTCCCAGCCTCTGATTCCCTGCCTCTGATTCCACACCTCTGATTCCCCACCTCTGATTCCCCATATCTGATTCCCCGCCTCTGTTTCCCCGCCTCTGATTCCCCGCCTCTGTTTCCCCATATCTGATTCCCGGCCTCTGATTCCCCGCCTCTGATTCCCCGCCTCTGATTCCCTGCCTCTGATTCCCCATCTCCGATTCCGCACATCGGATTTCCTGCCTCTGATTCCCCGCCTCTGATTCCCCGCCTCTGATTCCCTGCTTCTGATTCCCAACCTCTGATTCCCCACCTCTGATTCCCCATATCTGATTCCCCGCCTCTGTTTCCCCGCCTCTGATTCCCCGCCTCTGATTCCCCAACTCTGAATCCCCGCCTCTGATTCCCCAGCTCTGATTCCACGCATCTGATTCCCCGTGTTTGATTCCCTGCCTCTGATTCCCTGCCCTGATTCCCCATTTCTGATTCACCGCCTTTAATTCGCCACCTCTGAATCAACATATCTGATTCCCCTCCTCTGTTTCCCCGCCTCTGATTCCCAACCTCTGATTCCACACCTCTGATTCCCCATATCTGATTCCCCGCCTCTGTTTCCCCGCCTCTGATTCCCCGCCACTGTTTCCCCATATCTGATTCCCCACCTCTGATTCTCCTACTCTGCTTCCCCGCCTCTGATTCCCCAGCTCTGATTCCCCGCCTCTGATTCCCCGTTTTTGATTCCCTGCCTCTGATTCCCCGCCTCTGATTCCCCATCTCTGATTCACCGCCTTTGATTCGCCACCTCTGTTTCCCCATATCTGATTCCCCACCTCTGTTTCCCCGCCTCTGATTCCCCGCCTCTAATTCCCCATATCTGATTCCCGGGCTCTGATTGCCCACCTCTGATTCCCCGCCTCTGATTCGCCAGCTCTGATTCCCCGCCTCTGATTCCCCGCATCTGATTCCCTGCCTCTGATTCCCCGCCTCTGATTCCCCATCTCTGATTCACCGCCTTTGATTCGCCACCTCTGATTCCCCATATCTGATTCCCCACCTCTGTTTCCCGGCCTCTGATTCCCCGCCTCTGATTCTCCATATCTCATTCCCCGCCTCTGAATCCCCATCTCTGATTCCCGGACTCTGATTCCCCACCTCTGATTCCCGGCCTCTTATTCCCAGCATCTGATTCCCGGCCTCTGATTCCCGGCCTCTGATTCCCCGCTTCTGATTCTGATTCCCTGCCTCTGATTCCCCATCTCTGATTCCGCACATCTGATTCCCTGCCTCTGATTCCCCACCTCTGATTCCCCATATCTGATTCCCCGCCTCTGTTTCCCCGCCTCTGATTCCCCGCCTCTGTTTCCCTATATCTAATTCCCCACCTCTGATGCCCCAACTCTGATTCCCCGCCTCTGATTCCCCAGCTCTGATTCCCTGCCTCTGATTCCCCGCATCCGATTCCCCATATCTGATTCCCCGCCTCTGTTTCCCTGCCTCTGATTCCCCGCCTCTGTTTCCCCATATCTGATTCCCCGCCTCTGATTCCCAACTATGATTCCCCGCCTCTGATTCACAAGCTCTGATTCCCTGCCTCTGATTCCCTGCGTTCTATTCCCTGCCTCTGATTCCCCGCCTGTGATTCCCCATCACTGATTCACCACCTCTTATTCCCCACATCTGATTCCCCATATCTAATTCCCCGCCTCTGTTTGCCCGCCTCTGATTCCCCGCCTCTGTTTCCCCATATCTGATTCCCCGTCTCTGAATCCCCAACTCTGAATCCCTGCCTCTGATTCCCCAGCTCTGATTCCCCGCCTTTGATTCCCCCCGTCTGATTCCCAGCCTCTGAATCCCCGTGTCTGATTTCCTGCCTCTGATTCCCCGCCTCTGATTCCCCATCTCTGATTCACCGCCTCTGATTCCCCACCTCTTTTTCCCCATCTCTGATTCCGCACATCCGATTCCCTGCCTCTGATTCCCCAACTCTGATTCCCCGCCTCTGATTCCCCATCTCTGATTCCCCACCTCTGATTCCCCGTGTCTGATTCCCTGCCTCTGATTCCCCGCCTCTGAATACCAGCCTCTGATTCCCCATATCTGATTCCCCGCCTCTGATTCCCTGCCTCTGATTCCCCAGCTCTGATTCCCCGCCTTTGATTCCCCCCGTCTGATTCCCAGCCTCTGAATCCCCGTGTCTGATTTCCTGCCTCTGATTCCCCGCCTCTGATTCCCCATCTCTGATTGACCGCCTCTGATTCCCCATCTCTGATTCCCCACCTCTGATTCCCCGTGTCTGATTCCCCGTGTCTGATTCCCTGCCTCTGATTCCACGCCTCAGATTCCCCATATCTGATTCCCTGCCTCTGATTCCCCATCTCTGATTCCGCACATCTGATTCCCAACCTCGGATTCCCCACCTCTGATTCCCCATATCTGATTCCCCGCCTCTGTTTCCCCGCCTCTGATTCCCCGCCTCTGATTCCCAACTCTTATTCCCCGCCTCTGATTCCCCAGCTCTGATTCCCCGTGTTTGATTCCCTGCCTCTGATTCCCTGCCCTGATTCCCCATCTCTGTTTCACCGCCTTTGATTCGCCACCTCTGATTCCCCATATATGATTCCCCGACTCTGATTCCCTGCCTCTGATTCCCAACCTCTGATTCCACACCTCTGATTCCCCATATCTGATTCCCCGCCTCTATTTCCCCATATCTGATTCCCCGCCTCTGATTCCCCAACTCTGATTCCCCGCCTCTGATTCCCCAGCTCTGATTCCCCGACTCTGATTCCCGGAGTCCGATTCCCTGCCTCTGATTCCCCGCCTCTGATTCCCCATCTCTGATTCCCCGCCTCCGATTCCCCGTGTCTGATTCCCTGCCTCTGATTCCCCGCCTCTGATTCCCCGCCTCTGATTCCCTGCCACTGATTCCCTGCCCCTGATTCCCCAATTCTGATTCCCCATATCTGATTCCCCGCCTCTGTTTCCCCGCCTCTGATTCCCCGCCTCTGATTCCCCATATCTGATTCCCTGCCTCTGATTCCCCAACTCTGATTCACCGCCTCTGATTCCCCAGCTCTGAATCCCCGCCTCTGATTCCCAGCGTCTGATTCCCTGCCTCTGATTCCCCGCCTTGATTCCCCATCTCTGATTCACAACCTCTGATTCCCCACCTCTGATTCCCTATATTTGATTCCCCGCCTCTGTTTCCCCGCCTCTGATTCCCCGCCTCTGATTCCCCAGCTCTGATACCCGCCTCTGATTCCCCGCGTCTGTTTCCCCGCCTCTGATTCCCTGCCTCTGTTTCCCCATATCTAAGTCCCCGACTCTGATTCCCCAACTCTGATTCCCCACCTCTGAGTCCCCAGCTCTGATTCCCCGCCTCTGATTCCCCAACTCTGATTCACCGCCTCTGATTCCCCAGCTCTGAATCCCCGCCTCTGATTCCCCAACTCTGATTCACCGCCTCTGATTCCCCAGCTCTGAATCCCCGCCTCTGATTCCCCGCGTCTGATTCCCTGCCTCTGATTCCCCGCCTTGATTCCCCATCTCTGATTCACAACCTCTGATTCCCCACCTCTGATTCCCTATATTTGATTCCCCGCCTCTGTTTCCCCGCCTCTGATTCCCCGCCTCTGATTCCCCAGCTCTGATACCCGCCTCTGATTCCCCGCGTCTGTTTCCCCGCCTCTGATTCCCTGCCTCTGTTTCCCCATATCTAAGTCCCCGACTCTGATTCCCCAACTCTGATTCCCCACCTCTGAGTCCCCAGCTCTGATTCCCCGCCTCTGATTCCCCGCATCTGATTCCCTGCATCTGATTCCCAGCCTCTGATTCCCTGCCTCTGATTCCACACCTCTGATTCCCCACCTCTGATTCCCCATATCTGATTCCCCGCCTCTGTTTCCCCGCCTCTGATTCCCCGCCTCTGTTTCCCCATATCTGATTCCCGGCCTCTGATTCCCCGCCTCTGATTCCCCGCCTCTGATTCCCTGCCTCTGATTCCCCATCTCCGATTCCGCACATCGGATTTCCTGCCTCTGATTCCCCGCCTCTGATTCCCCGCCTCTGATTCCCTGCTTCTGATTCCCAACCTCTGATTCCCCACCTCTGATTCCCCATATCTGATTCCCCGCCTCTGTTTCCCCGCCTCTGATTCCCCAACTCTGAATCCCCGCCTCTGATTCCCCAGCTCTGATTCCACGCCTCTGATTCCCCGTGTTTGATTCCCTGCCTCTGATTCCCTGCCCTGATTCCCCATCTCTGATTCACCGCCTTTAATTCGCCACCTCTGAATCAACATATCTGATTCCCCTCCTCTGTTTCCCCGCCTCTGATTCCCAACCTCTGATTCCACACCTCTGATTCCCCATATCTGATTCCCCGCCTCTGTTTCCCGCCTCTGATTCCCCGCCACTGTTTCCCCATATCTGATTCCCCACCTCTGATTCTCCTACTCTGCTTCCCCGCCTCTGATTCCCCAGCTCTGATTCCCCGCCTCTGATTCCCCGTTTTTGATTCCCTGCCTCTGATTCCCCGCCTCTGATTCCCCATCTCTGATTCACCGCCTTTGATTCGCCACCTCTGTTTCCCCATATCTGATTCCCCACCTCTGTTTCCCCGCCTCTGATTCCCCGCATCTGATTCCCCGTATCTGATTCCCGGGCTCTGATTGCCCACCTCTGATTCCCCGCCTCTGATTCGCCAGCTCTGATTCCCCGCCTCTGATTCCCCGCATCTGATTCCCTGCCTCTGATTCCCCGCCTCTGATTCCCCATCTCTGATTCACCGCCTTTGATTCGCCACCTCTGATTCCCCATATCTGATTCCCCACCTCTGTTTCCCGGCCTCTGATTCCCCGCCTCTGATTCTCCATATCTCATTCCCCGCCTCTGAATCCCCATCTCTGATTCCCGGACTCTGATTCCCCACCTCTGATTCCCGGCCTCTTATTCCCAGCATCTGATTCCCGGCCTCTGATTCCCGGCCTCTGATTCCCCGCTTCTGATTCTGATTCCCTGCCTCTGATTCCCCATCTCTGATTCCGCACATCTGATTCCCTGCCTCTGATTCCCCACCTCTGATTCCCCATATCTGATTCCCCGCCTCTGTTTCCCCGCCTCTGATTCCCCGCCTCTGTTTCCCTATATCAAATTCCCCACCTCTGATGCCCCAACTCTGATTCCCCGCCTCTGATTCCCCAGCTCTGATTCCCCGCCTCTGATTCCCCGCATCCGATTCCCCATATCTGATTCCCCGCCTCTGTTTCCCTGCCTCTGATTCCCCGCCTCTGTTTCCCCATATCTGATTCCCCGCCTCTGATTCCCAACTATGATTCCCCGCCTCTGATTCACCAGCTCTGATTCCCTGCCTCTGATTCCCTGCGTTCTATTCCCTGCCTCTGCTTCCCCGCCTGTGATTCCCCATCACTGATTCACCACCTCTTATTCCCCACATCTGATTCCCCATATCTAATTCCCCGCCTCTGTTTGCCCGCCTCTGATTCCCCGCCTCTGTTTCCCCATATCTGATTCCCCGTCTCTGAATCCCCAACTCTGAATCCCTGCCTCTGATTCCCCAGCTCTGATTCCCCGCCTTTGATTCCCCCCGTCTGATTCCCAGCCTCTGAATCCCCGTGTCTGATTTCCTGCCTCTGATTCCCCGCCTCTGATTCCCCATCTCTGATTCACCGCCTCTGATTCCCCACCTCTGATTCCCCATCTCTGATTCCGCACATCCGATTCCCTGCCTCTGATTCCACAACTCTGATTCCCCGCCTCTGATTCCCCATCTCTGATTCCCCACCTCTGATTCCCCGTGTCTGATTCCCTGCCTCTGATTCCCCGCCTCTGAATACCAGCCTCTGATTCCCCATATCTGATTCCCCGCCTCTGATTCCCTGCCTCTGATTCCCCGCCTCTGAATACCAGCCTCTGATTCCCCAGCTCTGATTCCCCACCTCTGATTCCCCGCATCTGATTCCCTGCATCTGATTCCCAGCCTCTGATTCCCTGCCTCTGATTCCACACCTCTGATTCCCCACCTCTGATTCCCCATATCTGATTCCCCGCCTCTGTTTCCCCGCCTCTGATTCCCCGCCTCTGTTTCCCCATATCTGATTCCCGGCCTCTGATTCCCCGCCTCTGATTCCCCGCCTCTGATTCCCTGCCTCTGATTCCCCATCTCCGATTCCGCACATCGGATTTCCTGCCTCTGATTCCCCGCCTCTGATTCCCCGCCTCTGATTCCCTGCTTCTGATTCCCAACCTCTGATTCCCCACCTCTGATTCCCCATATCTGATTCCCCGCCTCTGTTTCCCCGCCTCTGATTCCCCGCCTCTGATTCCCCAACTCTGAATCCCCGCCTCTGATTCCCCAGCTCTGATTCCACGCATCTGATTCCCCGTGTTTGATTCCCTGCCTCTGATTCCCTGCCCTGATTCCCCATCTCTGATTCACCGCCTTTAATTCGCCACCTCTGAATCAACATATCTGATTCCCCTCCTCTGTTTCCCCGCCTCTGATTCCCAACCTCTGATTCCACACCTCTGATTCCCCATATCTGATTCCCCGCCTCTGTTTCCCCGCCTCTGATTCCCCGCCACTGTTTCCCCATATCTGATTCCCCACCTCTGATTCTCCTACTCTGCTTCCCCGCCTCTGATTCCCCAGCTCTGATTCCCCGCCTCTGATTCCCCGTTTTTGATTCCCTGCCTCTGATTCCCCGCCTCTGATTCCCCATCTCTGATTCCCCGCCTCTGATTCACAAGCTCTGATTCCCTGCCTCTGATTCCCTGCGTTCTATTCCCTGCCTCTGATTCCCCGCCTGTGATTCCCCATCACTGATTCACCACCTCTTATTCCCCACATCTGATTCCCCATATCTAATTCCCCGCCTCTGTTTGCCCGCCTCTGATTCCCCGCCTCTGTTTCCCCATATCTGATTCCCCGTCTCTGAATCCCCAACTCTGAATCCCTGCCTCTGATTCCCCAGCTCTGATTCCCCGCCTTTGATTCCCCCCGTCTGATTCCCAGCCTCTGAATCCCCGTGTCTGATTTCCTGCCTCTGATTCCCCGCCTCTGATTCCCCATCTCTGATTCACCGCCTCTGATTCCCCACCTCTTTTTCCCCATCTCTGATTCCGCACATCCGATTCCCTGCCTCTGATTCCCCAACTCTGATTCCCCGCCTCTGATTCCCCATCTCTGATTCCCCACCTCTGATTCCCCGTGTCTGATTCCCTGCCTCTGATTCCCCGCCTCTGAATACCAGCCTCTGATTCCCCATATCTGATTCCCCGCCTCTGATTCCCTGCCTCTGATTCCCCAGCTCTGATTCCCCGCCTTTGATTCCCCCCGTCTGATTCCCAGCCTCTGAATCCCCGTGTCTGATTTCCTGCCTCTGATTCCCCGCCTCTGATTCCCCATCTCTGATTGACCGCCTCTGATTCCCCATCTCTGATTCCCCACCTCTGATTCCCCGTGTCTGATTCCCCGTGTCTGATTCCCTGCCTCTGATTCCACGCCTCAGATTCCCCATATCTGATTCCCTGCCTCTGATTCCCCATCTCTGATTCCGCACATCTGATTCCCAACCTCGGATTCCCCACCTCTGATTCCCCATATCTGATTCCCCGCCTCTGTTTCCCCGCCTCTGATTCCCCGCCTCTGATTCCCAACTCTTATTCCCCGCCTCTGATTCCCCAGCTCTGATTCCCCGTGTTTGATTCCCTGCCTCTGATTCCCTGCCCTGATTCCCCATCTCTGTTTCACCGCCTTTGATTCGCCACCTCTGATTCCCCATATATGATTCCCCGACTCTGATTCCCTGCCTCTGATTCCCAACCTCTGATTCCACACCTCTGATTCCCCATATCTGATTCCCCGCCTCTATTTCCCCATATCTGATTCCCCGCCTCTGATTCCCCAACTCTGATTCCCCGCCTCTGATTCCCCAGCTCTGATTCCCCGACTCTGATTCCCGGAGTCCGATTCCCTGCCTCTGATTCCCCGCCTCTGATTCCCCATCTCTGATTCCCCGCCTCCGATTCCCCGTGTCTGATTCCCTGCCTCTGATTCCCCGCCTCTGATTCCCCGCCTCTGATTCCCTGCCACTGATTCCCTGCCCCTGATTCCCCAATTCTGATTCCCCATATCTGATTCCCCGCCTCTGTTTCCCCGCCTCTGATTCCCCGCCTCTGATTCCCCATATCTGATTCCCTGCCTCTGATTCCCCAACTCTGATTCACCGCCTCTGATTCCCCAGCTCTGAATCCCCGCCTCTGATTCCCCGCGTCTGATTCCCTGCCTCTGATTCCCCGCCTTGATTCCCCATCTCTGATTCACAACCTCTGATTCCCCACCTCTGATTCCCTATATTTGATTCCCCGCCTCTGTTTCCCCGCCTCTGATTCCCCGCCTCTGATTCCCCAGCTCTGATACCCGCCTCTGATTCCCCGCGTCTGTTTCCCCGCCTCTGATTCCCTGCCTCTGTTTCCCCATATCTAAGTCCCCGACTCTGATTCCCCAACTCTGATTCCCCACCTCTGAGTCCCCAGCTCTGATTCCCCGCCTCTGATTCCCCAACTCTGATTCACCGCCTCTGATTCCCCAGCTCTGAATCCCCGCCTCTGATTCCCCAACTCTGATTCACCGCCTCTGATTCCCCAGCTCTGAATCCCCGCCTCTGATTCCCCGCGTCTGATTCCCTGCCTCTGATTCCCCGCCTTGATTCCCCATCTCTGATTCACAACCTCTGATTCCCCACCTCTGATTCCCTATATTTGATTCCCCGCCTCTGTTTCCCCGCCTCTGATTCCCCGCCTCTGATTCCCCAGCTCTGATACCCGCCTCTGATTCCCCGCGTCTGTTTCCCCGCCTCTGATTCCCTGCCTCTGTTTCCCCATATCTAAGTCCCCGACTCTGATTCCCCAACTCTGATTCCCCACCTCTGAGTCCCCAGCTCTGATTCCCCGCCTCTGATTCCCCGCATCTGATTCCCTGCATCTGATTCCCAGCCTCTGATTCCCTGCCTCTGATTCCACACCTCTGATTCCCCACCTCTGATTCCCCATATCTGATTCCCCGCCTCTGTTTCCCCGCCTCTGATTCCCCGCCTCTGTTTCCCCATATCTGATTCCCGGCCTCTGATTCCCCGCCTCTGATTCCCCGCCTCTGATTCCCTGCCTCTGATTCCCCATCTCCGATTCCGCACATCGGATTTCCTGCCTCTGATTCCCCGCCTCTGATTCCCCGCCTCTGATTCCCTGCTTCTGATTCCCAACCTCTGATTCCCCACCTCTGATTCCCCATATCTGATTCCCCGCCTCTGTTTCCCCGCCTCTGATTCCCCAACTCTGAATCCCCGCCTCTGATTCCCCAGCTCTGATTCCACGCCTCTGATTCCCCGTGTTTGATTCCCTGCCTCTGATTCCCTGCCCTGATTCCCCATCTCTGATTCACCGCCTTTAATTCGCCACCTCTGAATCAACATATCTGATTCCCCTCCTCTGTTTCCCCGCCTCTGATTCCCAACCTCTGATTCCACACCTCTGATTCCCCATATCTGATTCCCCGCCTCTGTTTCCCGCCTCTGATTCCCCGCCACTGTTTCCCCATATCTGATTCCCCACCTCTGATTCTCCTACTCTGCTTCCCCGCCTCTGATTCCCCAGCTCTGATTCCCCGCCTCTGATTCCCCGTTTTTGATTCCCTGCCTCTGATTCCCCGCCTCTGATTCCCCATCTCTGATTCACCGCCTTTGATTCGCCACCTCTGTTTCCCCATATCTGATTCCCCACCTCTGTTTCCCCGCCTCTGATTCCCCGCATCTGATTCCCCATATCTGATTCCCGGGCTCTGATTGCCCACCTCTGATTCCCCGCCTCTGATTCGCCAGCTCTGATTCCCCGCCTCTGATTCCCCGCATCTGATTCCCTGCCTCTGATTCCCCGCCTCTGATTCCCCATCTCTGATTCACCGCCTTTGATTCGCCACCTCTGATTCCCCATATCTGATTCCCCACCTCTGTTTCCCGGCCTCTGATTCCCCGCCTCTGATTCTCCATATCTCATTCCCCGCCTCTGAATCCCCATCTCTGATTCCCGGACTCTGATTCCCCACCTCTGATTCCCGGCCTCTTATTCCCAGCATCTGATTCCCGGCCTCTGATTCCCGGCCTCTGATTCCCCGCTTCTGATTCTGATTCCCTGCCTCTGATTCCCCATCTCTGATTCCGCACATCTGATTCCCTGCCTCTGATTCCCCACCTCTGATTCCCCATATCTGATTCCCCGCCTCTGTTTCCCCGCCTCTGATTCCCCGCCTCTGTTTCCCTATATCAAATTCCCCACCTCTGATGCCCCAACTCTGATTCCCCGCCTCTGATTCCCCAGCTCTGATTCCCCGCCTCTGATTCCCCGCATCCGATTCCCCATATCTGATTCCCCGCCTCTGTTTCCCTGCCTCTGATTCCCCGCCTCTGTTTCCCCATATCTGATTCCCCGCCTCTGATTCCCAACTATGATTCCCCGCCTCTGATTCACCAGCTCTGATTCCCTGCCTCTGATTCCCTGCGTTCTATTCCCTGCCTCTGCTTCCCCGCCTGTGATTCCCCATCACTGATTCACCACCTCTTATTCCCCACATCTGATTCCCCATATCTAATTCCCCGCCTCTGTTTGCCCGCCTCTGATTCCCCGCCTCTGTTTCCCCATATCTGATTCCCCGTCTCTGAATCCCCAACTCTGAATCCCTGCCTCTGATTCCCCAGCTCTGATTCCCCGCCTTTGATTCCCCCCGTCTGATTCCCAGCCTCTGAATCCCCGTGTCTGATTTCCTGCCTCTGATTCCCCGCCTCTGATTCCCCATCTCTGATTCACCGCCTCTGATTCCCCACCTCTGATTCCCCATCTCTGATTCCGCACATCCGATTCCCTGCCTCTGATTCCACAACTCTGATTCCCCGCCTCTGATTCCCCATCTCTGATTCCCCACCTCTGATTCCCCGTGTCTGATTCCCTGCCTCTGATTCCCCGCCTCTGAATACCAGCCTCTGATTCCCCATATCTGATTCCCCGCCTCTGATTCCCTGCCTCTGATTCCCCGCCTCTGAATACCAGCCTCTGATTCCCCAGCTCTGATTCCCCACCTCTGATTCCCCGCATCTGATTCCCTGCATCTGATTCCCAGCCTCTGATTCCCTGCCTCTGATTCCACACCTCTGATTCCCCACCTCTGATTCCCCATATCTGATTCCCCGCCTCTGTTTCCCCGCCTCTGATTCCCCGCCTCTGTTTCCCCATATCTGATTCCCGGCCTCTGATTCCCCGCCTCTGATTCCCCGCCTCTGATTCCCTGCCTCTGATTCCCCATCTCCGATTCCGCACATCGGATTTCCTGCCTCTGATTCCCCGCCTCTGATTCCCCGCCTCTGATTCCCTGCTTCTGATTCCCAACCTCTGATTCCCCACCTCTGATTCCCCATATCTGATTCCCCGCCTCTGTTTCCCCGCCTCTGATTCCCCGCCTCTGATTCCCCAACTCTGAATCCCCGCCTCTGATTCCCCAGCTCTGATTCCACGCATCTGATTCCCCGTGTTTGATTCCCTGCCTCTGATTCCCTGCCCTGATTCCCCATCTCTGATTCACCGCCTTTAATTCGCCACCTCTGAATCAACATATCTGATTCCCCTCCTCTGTTTCCCCGCCTCTGATTCCCAACCTCTGATTCCACACCTCTGATTCCCCATATCTGATTCCCCGCCTCTGTTTCCCCGCCTCTGATTCCCCGCCACTGTTTCCCCATATCTGATTCCCCACCTCTGATTCTCCTACTCTGCTTCCCCGCCTCTGATTCCCCAGCTCTGATTCCCCGCCTCTGATTCCCCGTTTTTGATTCCCTGCCTCTGATTCCCCGCCTCTGATTCCCCATCTCTGATTCACCGCCTTTGATTCGCCACCTCTGTTTCCCCATATCTGATTCCCCACCTCTGTTTCCCCGCCTCTGATTCCCCGCCTCTGATTCCCCATATCTGATTCCCGGGCTCTGATTGCCCACCTCTGATTCCCCGCCTCTGATTCGCCAGCTCTGATTCCCCGCCTCTGATTCCCCGCATCTGATTCCCTGCCTCTGATTCCCCGCCTCTGATTCCCCATCTCTGATTCACCGCCTTTGATTCGCCACCTCTGATTCCCCATATCTGATTCCCCACCTCTGTTTCCCGGCCTCTGATTCCCCGCCTCTGATTCTCCATATCTCATTCCCCGCCTCTGAATCCCCATCTCTGATTCCCGGACTCTGATTCCCCACCTCTGATTCCCGGCCTCTTATTCCCAGCATCTGATTCCCGGCCTCTGATTCCCGGCCTCTGATTCCCCGCTTCTGATTCTGATTCCCTGCCTCTGATTCCCCATCTCTGATTCCGCACATCTGATTCCCTGCCTCTGATTCCCCACCTCTGATTCCCCATATCTGATTCCCCGCCTCTGTTTCCCCGCCTCTGATTCCCCGCCTCTGTTTCCCTATATCTAATTCCCCACCTCTGATGCCCCAACTCTGATTCCCCGCCTCTGATTCCCCAGCTCTGATTCCCTGCCTCTGATTCCCCGCATCCGATTCCCCATATCTGATTCCCCGCCTCTGTTTCCCTGCCTCTGATTCCCCGCCTCTGTTTCCCCATATCTGATTCCCCGCCTCTGATTCCCAACTATGATTCCCCGCCTCTGATTCACCAGCTCTGATTCCCTGCCTCTGATTCCCTGCGTTCTATTCCCTGCCTCTGATTCCCCGCCTGTGATTCCCCATCACTGATTCACCACCTCTTATTCCCCACATCTGATTCCCCATATCTAATTCCCCGCCTCTGTTTGCCCGCCTCTGATTCCCCGCCTCTGTTTCCCCATATCTGATTCCCCGTCTCTGAATCCCCAACTCTGAATCCCTGCCTCTGATTCCCCAGCTCTGATTCCCCGCCTTTGATTCCCCCCGTCTGATTCCCAGCCTCTGAATCCCCGTGTCTGATTTCCTGCCTCTGATTCCCCGCCTCTGATTCCCCATCTCTGATTCACCGCCTCTGATTCCCCACCTCTGATTCCCCATCTCTGATTCCGCACATCCGATTCCCTGCCTCTGATTCCCCAACTCTGATTCCCCGCCTCTGATTCCCCATCTCTGATTCCCCACCTCTGATTCCCCGTGTCTGATTCCCTGCCTCTGATTCCCCGCCTCTGAATACCAGCCTCTGATTCCCCATATCTGATTCCCCGCCTCTGATTCCCTGCCTCTGATTCCCCAGCTCTGATTCCCCGCCTTTGATTCCCCCCGTCTGATTCCCAGCCTCTGAATCCCCGTGTCTGATTTCCTGCCTCTGATTCCCCGCCTCTGATTCCCCATCTCTGATTGACCGCCTCTGATTCCCCATCTCTGATTCCCCACCTCTGATTCCCCGTGTCTGATTCCCCGTGTCTGATTCCCTGCCTCTGATTCCACGCCTCAGATTCCCCATATCTGATTCCCTGCCTCTGATTCCCCATCTCTGATTCCGCACATCTGATTCCCAACCTCGGATTCCCCACCTCTGATTCCCCATATCTGATTCCCCGCCTCTGTTTCCCCGCCTCTGATTCCCCGCCTCTGATTCCCAACTCTTATTCCCCGCCTCTGATTCCCCAGCTCTGATTCCCCGTGTTTGATTCCCTGCCTCTGATTCCCTGCCCTGATTCCCCATCTCTGTTTCACCGCCTTTGATTCGCCACCTCTGATTCCCCATATATGATTCCCCGACTCTGATTCCCTGCCTCTGATTCCCAACCTCTGATTCCACACCTCTGATTCCCCATATCTGATTCCCCGCCTCTATTTCCCCATATCTGATTCCCCGCCTCTGATTCCCCAACTCTGATTCCCCGCCTCTGATTCCCCAGCTCTGATTCCCCGACTCTGATTCCCGGAGTCCGATTCCCTGCCTCTGATTCCCCGCCTCTGATTCCCCATCTCTGATTCCCCGCCTCCGATTCCCCGTGTCTGATTCCCTGCCTCTGATTCCCCGCCTCTGATTCCCCGCCTCTGATTCCCTGCCACTGATTCCCTGCCCCTGATTCCCCAATTCTGATTCCCCATATCTGATTCCCCGCCTCTGTTTCCCCGCCTCTGATTCCCCGCCTCTGATTCCCCATATCTGATTCCCTGCCTCTGATTCCCCAACTCTGATTCACCGCCTCTGATTCCCCAGCTCTGAATCCCCGCCTCTGATTCCCCGCGTCTGATTCCCTGCCTCTGATTCCCCGCCTTGATTCCCCATCTCTGATTCACAACCTCTGATTCCCCACCTCTGATTCCCTATATTTGATTCCCCGCCTCTGTTTCCCCGCCTCTGATTCCCCGCCTCTGATTCCCCAGCTCTGATACCCGCCTCTGATTCCCCGCGTCTGTTTCCCCGCCTCTGATTCCCTGCCTCTGTTTCCCCATATCTAAGTCCCCGACTCTGATTCCCCAACTCTGATTCCCCACCTCTGAGTCCCCAGCTCTGATTCCCCGCCTCTGATTCCCCGCATCTGATTCCCTGCATCTGATTCCCAGCCTCTGATTCCCTGCCTCTGATTCCACACCTCTGATTCCCCACCTCTGATTCCCCATATCTGATTCCCCGCCTCTGTTTCCCCGCCTCTGATTCCCCGCCTCTGTTTCCCCATATCTGATTCCCGGCCTCTGATTCCCCGCCTCTGATTCCCCGCCTCTGATTCCCTGCCTCTGATTCCCCATCTCCGATTCCGCACATCGGATTTCCTGCCTCTGATTCCCCGCCTCTGATTCACCGCCTCTGATTCCCTGCTTCTGATTCCCAACCTCTGATTCCCCACCTCTGATTCCCCATATCTGATTCCCCGCCTCTGTTTCCCCGCCTCTGATTCCCCAACTCTGAATCCCCGCCTCTGATTCCCCAGCTCTGATTCCACGCCTCTGATTCCCCGTGTTTGATTCCCTGCCTCTGATTCCCTGCCCTGATTCCCCATCTCTGATTCACCGCCTTTAATTCGCCACCTCTGAATCAACATATCTGATTCCCCTCCTCTGTTTCCCCGCCTCTGATTCCCAACCTCTGATTCCACACCTCTGATTCCCCATATCTGATTCCCCGCCTCTGTTTCCCCGCCTCTGATTCCCCGCCACTGTTTCCCCATATCTGATTCCCCACCTCTGATTCTCCTACTCTGCTTCCCCGCCTCTGATTCCCCAGCTCTGATTCCCCGCCTCTGATACCCCGTTTTTGATTCCCTGCCTCTGATTCCCCGCCTCTGATTCCCCATCTCTGATTCACCGCCTTTGATTCGCCACCTCTGTTTCCCCATATCTGATTCCCCACCTCTGTTTCCCCGCCTCTGATTCCCCGCATCTGATTCCCCATATCTGATTCCCGGGCTCTGATTGCCCACCTCTGATTCCCCGCCTCTGATTCGCCAGCTCTGATTCCCCGCCTCTGATTCCCCGCATCTGATTCCCTGCCTCTGATTCCCCGCCTCTGATTCCCCATCTCTGATTCACCGCCTTTGATTCGCCACCTCTGATTCCCCATATCTGATTCCCCACCTCTGTTTCCCGGCCTCTGATTCCCCGCCTCTGATTCTCCATATCTCATTCCCCGCCTCTGAATCCCCATCTCTGATTCCCGGACTCTGATTCCCCACCTCTGATTCCCGGCCTCTTATTCCCAGCATCTGATTCCCGGCCTCTGATTCCCGGCCTCTGATTCCCCGCTTCTGATTCTGATTCCCTGCCTCTGATTCCCCATCTCTGATTCCGCACATCTGATTCCCTGCCTCTGATTCCCCACCTCTGATTCCCCATATCTGATTCCCCGCCTCTGTTTCCCCGCCTCTGATTCCCCGCCTCTGTTTCCCTATATCAAATTCCCCACCTCTGATGCCCCAACTCTGATTCCCCGCCTCTGATTCCCCAGCTCTGATTCCCCACCTCTGATTCCCCGCATCCGATTCCCCATATCTGATTCCCCGCCTCTGTTTCCCTGCCTCTGATTCCCCGCCTCTGTTTCCCCATATCTGATTCCCCGCCTCTGATTCCCAACTATGATTCCCCGCCTCTGATTCACCAGCTCTGATTCCCTGCCTCTGATTCCCTGCGTTCTATTCCCTGCCTCTGATTCCCCGCCTGTGATTCCCCATCACTGATTCACCACCTCTTATTCCCCACATCTGATTCCCCATATCTAATTCCCCGCCTCTGTTTGCCCGCCTCTGATTCCCCGCCTCTGTTTCCCCATATCTGATTCCCCGTCTCTGAATCCCCAACTCTGAATCCCTGCCTCTGATTCCCCAGCTCTGATTCCCCGCCTTTGATTCCCCCCGTCTGATTCCCAGCCTCTGAATCCCCGTGTCTGATTTCCTGCCTCTGATTCCCCGCCTCTGATTCCCCATCTCTGATTCACCGCCTCTGATTCCCCACCTCTGATTCCCCATCTCTGATTCCGCACATCCGATTCCCTGCCTCTGATTCCCCAACTCTGATTCCCCGCCTCTGATTCCCCATCTCTGATTCCCCACCTCTGATTCCCCGTGTCTGATTCCCTGCCTCTGATTCCCCGCCTCTGAATACCAGCCTCTGATTCCCCATATCTGATTCCCCGCCTCTGATTCCCTGCCTCTGATTCCCCGCCTCTGAATACCAGCCTCTGATTCCCCAGCTCTGATTCCCCACCTCTGATTCCCCGCATCTGATTCCCTGCATCTGATTCCCAGCCTCTGATTCCCTGCCTCTGATTCCACACCTCTGATTCCCCACCTCTGATTCCCCATATCTGATTCCCCGCCTCTGTTTCCCCGCCTCTGATTCCCCGCCTCTGTTTCCCCATATCTGATTCCCGGCCTCTGATTCCCCGCCTCTGATTCCCCGCCTCTGATTCCCTGCCTCTGATTCCCCATCTCCGATTCCGCACATCGGATTTCCTGCCTCTGATTCCCCGCCTCTGATTCCCCGCCTCTGATTCCCTGCTTCTGATTCCCAACCTCTGATTCCCCACCTCTGATTCCCCATATCTGATTCCCCGCCTCTGTTTCCCCGCCTCTGATTCCCCGCCTCTGATTCCCCAACTCTGAATCCCCGCCTCTGATTCCCCAGCTCTGATTCCACGCATCTGATTCCCCGTGTTTGATTCCCTGCCTCTGATTCCCTGCCCTGATTCCCCATCTCTGATTCACCGCCTTTAATTCGCCACCTCTGAATCAACATATCTGATTCCCCTCCTCTGTTTCCCCGCCTCTGATTCCCAACCTCTGATTCCACACCTCTGATTCCCCATATCTGATTCCCCGCCTCTGTTTCCCCGCCTCTGATTCCCCGCCACTGTTTCCCCATATCTGATTCCCCACCTCTGATTCTCCTACTCTGCTTCCCCGCCTCTGATTCCCCAGCTCTGATTCCCCACCTCTGATTCCCCGTTTTTGATTCCCTGCCTCTGATTCCCCGCCTCTGATTCCCCATCTCTGATTCACCGCCTTTGATTCGCCACCTCTGTTTCCCCATATCTGATTCCCCACCTCTGTTTCCCCGCCTCTGATTCCCCGCCTCTGATTCCCCATATCTGATTCCCGGGCTCTGATTGCCCACCTCTGATTCCCCGCCTCTGATTCGCCAGCTCTGATTCCCCGCCTCTGATTCCCCGCATCTGATTCCCTGCCTCTGATTCCCCGCCTCTGATTCCCCATCTCTGATTCACCGCCTTTGATTCGCCACCTCTGATTCCCCATATCTGATTCCCCACCTCTGTTTCCCGGCCTCTGATTCCCCGCCTCTGATTCTCCATATCTCATTCCCCGCCTCTGAATCCCCATCTCTGATTCCCGGACTCTGATTCCCCACCTCTGATTCCCGGCCTCTTATTCCCAGCATCTGATTCCCGGCCTCTGATTCCCGGCCTCTGATTCCCCGCTTCTGATTCTGATTCCCTGCCTCTGATTCCCCATCTCTGATTCCGCACATCTGATTCCCTGCCTCTGATTCCCCACCTCTGATTCCCCATATCTGATTCCCCGCCTCTGTTTCCCCGCCTCTGATTCCCCGCCTCTGTTTCCCTATATCTAATTCCCCACCTCTGATGCCCCAACTCTGATTCCCCGCCTCTGATTCCCCAGCTCTGATTCCCCGCCTCTGATTCCCCGCATCCGATTCCCCATATCTGATTCCCCGCCTCTGTTTCCCTGCCTCTGATTCCCCGCCTCTGTTTCCCCATATCTGATTCCCCGCCTCTGATTCCCAACTATGATTCCCCGCCTCTGATTCACCAGCTCTGATTCCCTGCCTCTGATTCCCTGCGTTCTATTCCCTGCCTCTGATTCCCCGCCTGTGATTCCCCATCACTGATTCACCACCTCTTATTCCCCACATCTGATTCCCCATATCTAATTCCCCGCCTCTGTTTGCCCGCCTCTGATTCCCCGCCTCTGTTTCCCCATATCTGATTCCCCGTCTCTGAATCCCCAACTCTGAATCCCTGCCTCTGATTCCCCAGCTCTGATTCCCCGCCTTTGATTCCCCCCGTCTGATTCCCAGCCTCTGAATCCCCGTGTCTGATTTCCTGCCTCTGATTCCCCGCCTCTGATTCCCCATCTCTGATTCACCGCCTCTGATTCCCCACCTCTGATTCCCCATCTCTGATTCCGCACATCCGATTCCCTGCCTCTGATTCCCCAACTCTGATTCCCCGCCTCTGATTCCCCATCTCTGATTCCCCACCTCTGATTCCCCGTGTCTGATTCCCTGCCTCTGATTCCCCGCCTCTGAATACCAGCCTCTGATTCCCCATATCTGATTCCCCGCCTCTGATTCCCTGCCTCTGATTCCCCAGCTCTGATTCCCCGCCTTTGATTCCCCCCGTCTGATTCCCAGCCTCTGAATCCCCGTGTCTGATTTCCTGCCTCTGATTCCCCGCCTCTGATTCCCCATCTCTGATTGACCGCCTCTGATTCCCCATCTCTGATTCCCCACCTCTGATTCCCCGTGTCTGATTCCCCGTGTCTGATTCCCTGCCTCTGATTCCACGCCTCAGATTCCCCATATCTGATTCCCTGCCACTGATTCCCCGCCTCTGATTCCCCATCTCTGATTCACCACCTCTGATCCCGGCCTCTGATTGCCCACGTCTGATTCCCCGCCTCTGATTCGCCAGCTATGATTCCCCCCATCTGATTCCCCGCGTCTGATTCCCCGCCTCTGATTCCCCAACTCTAATACCCCGCCTCTGATTCCCCAGCTCTGATTCCCCTCCTCTGATTCCCCGCATCTGATTCCCTGCCTCTGATTCCCCGCCTCTGATTCCAGGCCTCTGATTCCCAACCTCTGATTCCCCACCTCTGATTCCCAATATCTGATTCCCCGCCTCTGTTTCACCGCCTCTGATTCCCCGCCTCTTGTTTCCCCGCCTGTGATTCCCCAGCTCTGATTCCCCGCCCCTGATTCCCCATATCTGATTCCCATCCTCTGATTGCCCACCTCTGATTCCCCGCCTCTGATTCCCCGCCACTGTTTCCCCATATCTGATTCCCCACCTCTGATTCTCCTACTCTGCTTCCCCGCCTCTGATTCCCCAGCTCTGATTCCCCGCCTCTGATTCCCCGTTTTTGATTCCCTGCCTCTGATTCCCCGCCTCTGATTCCCCATCTCTGATTCACCGCCTTTGATTCGCCACCTCTGTTTCCCCATATCTGATTCCCCACCTCTGTTTCCCCGCCTCTGATTCCCCGCATCTGATTCCCCATATCTGATTCCCGGGCTCTGATTGCCCACCTCTGATTCCCCGCCTCTGATTCGCCAGCTCTGATTCCCCGCCTCTGATTCCCCGCATCTGATTCCCTGCCTCTGATTCCCCGCCTCTGATTCCGCATCTCTGATTCACCGCCTTTGATTCGCCACCTCTGATTCCCCATATCTGATTCCCCACCTCTGTTTCCCGGCCTCTGATTCCCCGCCTCTGATTCTCCATATCTCATTCCCCGCCTCTGAATCCCCATCTCTGATTCCCGGACTCTGATTCCCCACCTCTGATTCCCGGCCTCTTATTCCCAGCATCTGATTCCCGGCCTCTGATTCCCGGCCTCTGATTCCCCGCTTCTGATTCTGATTCCCTGCCTCTGATTCCCCATCTCTGATTCCGCACATCTGATTCCCTGCCTCTGATTCCCCACCTCTGATTCCCCATATCTGATTCCCCGCCTCTGTTTCCCCGCCTCTGATTCCCCGCCTCTGTTTCCCTATATCTAATTCCCCACCTCTGATGCCCCAACTCTGATTCCCCGCCTCTGATTCCCCAGCTCTGATTCGCCGCCTCTGATTCCCCGCATCCGATTCCCCATATCTGATTCCCCGCCTCTGTTTCCCTGCCTCTGATTCCCCGCCTCTGTTTCCCCATATCTGATTCCCCTCCTCTGATTCCCAACTATGATTCCCCGCCTCTGATTCACCAGCTCTGATTCCCTGCCTCTGATTCCCTGCGTTCTATTCCCTGCCTCTGATTCCCCACCTGTGATTCCCCATCACTGATTCACCACCTCTTATTCCCCACATCTGATTCCCCATATCTAATTCCCCGCCTCTGTTTGCCCGCCTCTGATTCCCCGCCTCTGTTTCCCCATATCTGATTCCCCGTCTCTGAATCCCCAACTCTGAATCCCTGCCTCTGATTCCCCAGCTCTGATTCCCCGCCTTTGATTCCCCCCGTCTGATTCCCAGCCTCTGAATCCCCGTGTCTGATTTCCTGCCTCTGATTCCCCGCCTCTGATTCCACATCTCTGATTCACCGCCTCTGATTCCCCACCTCTGATTCCCCATCTCTGATTCCGCACATCCGATTCCCTGCCTCTGATTCCCCAACTCTGATTCCCCGCCTCTGATTCCCCATCTCTGATTCCCCACCTCTGATTCCCCGTGTCTGATTCCCTGCCTCTGATTCCCCGCCTCTGAATACCAGCCTCTGATTCCCCATATCTGATTCCCCGCCTCTGATTCCCTGCCTCTGATTCCCCGCCTCTGAATACCAGCCTCTGATTCCCCAGCTCTGATTCCCCGCCTCTGATTCCCCGCATCTGATTCCCTGCATCTGATTCCCAGCCTCTGATTCCCTGCCTCTGATTCCACACCTCTGATTCCCCACCTCTGATTCCCCATATCTGATTCCCCGCCTCTGTTTCCCCGCCTCTGATTCCCCGCCTCTGTTTCCCCATATCTGATTCCCGGCCTCTGATTCCCCGCCTCTGATTCCCCGCCTCTGATTCCCTGCCTCTGATTCCCCATCTCCGATTCCGCACATCGGATTTCCTGCCTCTGATTCCCCGCCTCTGATTCCCCGCCTCTGATTCCCTGCTTCTGATTCCCAACCTCTGATTCCCCACCTCTGATTCCCCATATCTGATTCCCCGCCTCTGTTTCCCCGCCTCTGATTCCCCGCCTCTGATTCCCCAACTCTGAATCCCCGCCTCTGATTCCCCAGCTCTGATTCCACGCCTCTGATTCCCCGTGTTTGATTCCCTGCCTCTGATTCCCTGCCCTGATTCCCCATCTCTGATTCACCGCCTTTAATTCGCCACCTCTGAATCAACATATCTGATTCCCCTCCTCTGTTTCCCCGCCTCTGATTCCCAACCTCTGATTCCACACCTCTGATTCCCCATATCTGATTCCCCGCCTCTGTTTCCCCGCCTCTGATTCCCCGCCACTGTTTCCCCATATCTGATTCCCCACCTCTGATTCTCCTACTCTGCTTCCCCGCCTCTGATTCCCCAGCTCTGATTCCCCGCCTCTGATTCCCCGTTTTTGATTCCCTGCCTCTGATTCCCCGCCTCTGATTCCCCATCTCTGATTCACCGCCTTTGATTCGCCACCTCTGTTTCCCCATATCTGATTCCCCACCTCTGTTTCCCCGCCTCTGATTCCCCGCCTCTGATTCCCCATATCTGATTCCCGGGCTCTGATTGCCCACCTCTGATTCCCCGCCTCTGATTCGCCAGCTCTGATTCCCCGCCTCTGATTCCCCGCATCTGATTCCCTGCCTCTGATTCCCCGCCTCTGATTCCCCATCTCTGATTCACCGCCTTTGATTCGCCACCTCTGATTCCCCATATCTGATTCCCCACCTCTGTTTCCCGGCCTCTGATTCCCCGCCTCTGATTCTCCATATCTCATTCCCCGCCTCTGAATCCCCATCTCTGATTCCCGGACTCTGATTCCCCACCTCTGATTCCCGGCCTCTTATTCCCAGCATCTGATTCCCGGCCTCTGATTCCCGGCCTCTGATTCCCCGCTTCTGATTCTGATTCCCTGCCTCTGATTCCCCATCTCTGATTCCGCACATCTGATTCCCTGCCTCTGATTCCCCACCTCTGATTCCCCATATCTGATTCCCCGCCTCTGTTTCCCCGCCTCTGATTCCCCGCCTCTGTTTCCCTATATCTAATTCCCCACCTCTGATGCCCCAACTCTGATTCCCCGCCTCTGATTCCCCAGCTCTGATTCCCCGCCTCTGATTCCCCGCATCCGATTCCCCATATCTGATTCCCCGCCTCTGTTTCCCTGCCTCTGATTCCCCGCCTCTGTTTCCCCATATCTGATTCCCCGCCTCTGATTCCCAACTATGATTCCCCGCCTCTGATTCACCAGCTCTGATTCCCTGCCTCTGATTCCCTGCGTTCTATTCCCTGCCTCTGATTCCCCGCCTGTGATTCCCCATCACTGATTCACCACCTCTTATTCCCCACATCTGATTCCCCATATCTAATTCCCCGCCTCTGTTTGCCCGCCTCTGACTCCCCGCCTCTGTTTCCCCATATCTGATTCCCCGTCTCTGAATCCCCAATTCTGAATCCCTGCCTCTGATTCCCCAGCTCTGATTCCCCGCCTTTGATTCCCCCCGTCTGATTCCCAGCCTCTGGATCCCCGTGTCTGATTTCCTGCCTCTGATTCCCCGCCTCTGATTCCCCATCTCTGATTCACCGCCTCTGATTCCCCACCTCTGATTCCCCATCTCTGATTCCGCACATCCGATTCCCTGCCTCTGATTCCCCAACTCTGATTCCCCGCCTCTGATTCCCCATCTCTGATTCCCCACCTCTGATTCCCCGTGTCTGATTCCCTGCCTCTGATTCCCCGCCTCTGAATACCAGCCTCTGATTCCCCATATATGATTCCCCGCCTCTGATTCCCTGCCTCTGATTCCCCAGCTCTGATTCCCCGCCTTTGATTCCCCCCGTCTGATTCCCAGCCTCTGAATCCCCGTGTCTGATTTCCTGCCTCTGATTCCCCGCCTCTGATTCCCCATCTCTGATTCACCGCCTCTGATTCCCCATCTCTGATTCCCCACCTCTGATTCCCCGTGTCTGATTCCCCGTGTCTGATTCCCTGCCTCTGATTCCACGCCTCAGATTCCCCATATCTGATTCCCTGCCACTGATTCCCCGCCTCTGATTCCCCATCTCTGATTCACCACCTCTGATTCCCGGCCTCTGATTGCCCACCTCTGATTCCCCGCCTCTGATTCGCCAGCTATGATTCCCCCCCATCTGATTCCCCGCGTCTGATTCCCCGCCTCTGATTCCCCAACTCTAATACCCCGCCTCTGATTCCCCAGCTCTGATTCCCCTCCTCTGATTCCCCGCATCTGATTCCCTGCCTCTGATTCCCCGCCTCTGATTCCAGGCCTCTGATTCCCAACCTCTGATTCCCCACCTCTGATTCCCAATATCTGATTCCCCGCCTCTGTTTCACCGCCTCTGATTCCCCGCCTCTTGTTTCCCCGCCTGTGATTCCCCAGCTCTGATTCCCCGCCCCTGATTCCCCATATCTGATTCCCATCCTCTGATTGCCCACCTCTGATTCCCCGCCTCTGATTCGCCAGCTCTGATTCCCCGCCTCTGATTCCCCGCATCTGATTCCCTGCCTCTGATTCCCGCCTCTGATTCCCCATCTCTGATTCCCCGCCTGTGATTCCCCAGCTCTGATTCCCCACCTCTGATTCCCCAGCTCTGATTCCCAGCCTCTGATTCCCCGTGTTTGATCCCCTGCCTCTGATTACCTTCCTCTGATTCCCGGCCACTGATACCCCGCTTCTGATTCTGATTCCCTGCCTCTGATTCCCCATCTCTGATTCACCACATTTGAATCCCCGCCTATGTTTCCACGCCTCTGATTCCCCGCCTGTGATTCCCCAGCTCTGATTCCCCGCCCCTGATTCCCCATATCTGATTCCCATCCTCTGATTGCCCACCTCTGATTCCCCGCCTCTGATTCGCCAGCTCTGATTCCCCGCCTCTGATTCCCCGCATCTGATTCCCTGCCTCTGATTCCCGCCTCTGATTCCCCATCTCTGATTCCCCGCCTGTGATTCCCCAGCTCTGATTCCCCACCTCTGATTCCCCAGCTCTGATTCCCAGCCTCTGATTCCCCGTGTTTGATCCCCTGCCTCTGATTACCTTCCTCTGATTCCCGGCCACTGATACCCCGCTTCTGATTCTGATTCCCTGCCTCTGATTCCCCATCTCTGATTCACCACATTTGAATCCCCGCCTCTGTTTCCACGCCTCTCATTCCCTGCCTCTGATTCCCAACCTCTGATTCCCCACCCCTGATTCCCCATATCTGATTCCCCGCCTCTGTTTCCCTGCCTCTGATTCCCCGCCCCTGTTTCCCCATATCTGATTCCCCGCCTCTGATCCCCAACTCTGATTCCCCGCCTCTGATTCCCCAGCTCTGATTCCCCGCCTCTGATTCCCCGTGTTTGATTCCCTGCCTCTGATTCCCCGCCTCTGATTCCCCATCTCTGATTCACCGCCTTTGATTCGCCACCTCTGATTCCCCATATCTGATTCCCCACCTCTGTTACCCCGCCTCTGATTCCCCGCCTCTGATTCCCCATATATCATTCCCCGCCTCTGAATCCCCATCTCTGATTCCCGGACTCTGATTCCCCACCTCTGATTCCCGGCCTCTTATTCCCGGCATCTGAATCCCGGCCTCTGATTCCCGGCCTCTGATTCCCCGCTTCTGATTCTGATTCCCTGCCTCTGATTCCCCATCTCTGATTCCGCACATCTGATTCCCTGCCTCTGATTCCCCACCTCTGATTCCCCATATCTGATTCCCCGCCTCTGTTTCCCCGCCTCTGATTCCCCGCCTCTGTTTCCCCATATCTAATTCCCCACCTCAGATGCCCCAACTCTGATACCCCGCCTCTGATTCCCCAGCTCTGATTCCCCGCCTCTGATTCCCCGCATCCGATTCCCCATATCTGATTCCCCGCCTCTGTTTCCCCGCCTTTGATTCCCCGCCTCTGTTTCCCCATATCTGATTCCCCGCCTCTGATTCCCAACTATGATTCCCCGCCTCTGATTCCCCAGCTCATATTCCCCGCCTCTGATTCCCCACGTTCTATTCCCTGCCTCTGATTCCCCGCCTGTGATTCCCCATCTCTGATTCACCACCTCTGATTCCCCAACTCTGATTCCCCATATCTAATTCCCCGCCTCTGTTTGCCCGCCTCTGATTCCCCGCCTCTGTTTCCCCATATCTGATTCCCCGTGTCTGATTCCCTGCCTCTGATTCCCCGCCTATGATTCCCCGCCTCTGATTCCCTGCCACTGATTCCCTGCCCCTGATATCCCACCTCTGATTCTCCATATCTGATTCCCTGCCTCTGTTTCCCCGCCTCTGATTCCCCGCCTCTGATTCCCCATATTTGATTCCCCGCCTCTGATTCCCCAACTCTGATTCCCCGCCTCTGATTCCCCAGCTCTGAATCCCCGCCTCTGATTCCCCGCGTCTGTTTCCCTGCCTCTGATTCCCCGCCTCTGTTTCCCCATATCTAAGTCACCGACTCTGATTCCCCAACTCTGATTCCCCACCTCTGATTCCCCAGCTCTGATTCCCCGCCTCTGATTCCCCGCATCTGATTCCCTGCATCTGATTCCCAGCCTCTGATTCCCTGCCTCCGATTCCCAAACTCTGATTCCCCACCTCTGATTCCTCATATCTGATTCCCCGCCTCTGTTTCCCCGCCTCTGATTCCCCGCCTCTGTTTCCCCATATCTGATTCCCGGCCTCTGATTCTCCGCCTCTGATTCCCCGCCTCTGATTCCCTGCCTCTGATTCCCCATCTCCGATTCCGCACATCGGATTCCCTGCCTCTGATTCCCCGCCTCTGATTCCCCGCCTCTGATCCCCTGCTTCTGATTCCCAACCTCTGATTCCCCACCTCTGATTCCCCATATCTGATTCCCCGCCTCTGTTTCCCCGCCTCTGATTCCCCGCCTCTGATTCCCCAACTCTGAATCCCCGCCTCTGATTCGCCAGCTCTGATTCCCCGCCTCTGATTCCCCGTGTTTGATTCCCTGCCTCTGATTCCCTGCCCTGATTCCCCATCTCTGATACACCGCCTTTAATTCCCCCACCGCTGATTCCCCATATCTGATTCCCCGCCTCTGTTTCCCCATCTCTGATTCCCCGCCTCTGTTTCGCCATATCTAATTCCACGCCTCTGATTCCCCAACTCTGATTCCCCGCCTCTGATTCCCCAGCTCTGATTCCCTGCCTCTGATTCCCCGCATCTGATTCCCTGCCTCTGATTCCCCGCCTCTGATTCCCTGCCTCTGATTCCCAACCTCTGATTCCCCACCTCTGAATCCACATATCTGATTCCCCGCCTCTGTTTCCCCGCCTCTGATTCCCCGCCTCTGTTTTCCCATATCTGATTCCCCGCCTCTGATTCCCCAACTCTGATTCCCCTCCTCTGATTCGCCAGCTATGATTCCCCGCCTCTGATTCCCTGCATCTGATTCCCTGCATCTGATTCCCCGCCTCTGATTCCCCTTCTCTGATTCTCCACCTCTGATTCCCCACCTCTGATTCCCCATCTCTGATTCTGCTCATCCGATTCCCTGCCTCTGATTCCCCGCCTCTGATTCCCCGCCTCTGATTCCCTGCCTCTGATTCGCAACCTCTAATTCCCCACCTCTGATTCACCGCCTCTGTTTCCCCGCATCTGATTCCCCGCCTCTGATTCCCAATATTAGATTCCCCGCCTCTGATTCCCCATCTCTGATTCCCGGACTCATTCCCCAACTCTGATTCCCCACCTCTGATTCCCCATATTTGATTCCCCTCCTCTGATTTCCCATCTCTGATTCCCGGACTCTGATTCTCTACCTCTGATTTCCCCGCCTCTGAATCCCCAGCTCTGATTTCCCGCCTCTGATTCCCCACCTGTGATACAACATATCTGATTCCCGGCCTCTGTTTCCCCGCCTCTGATTCCTCACCTCTGATTCACCATATCTGATTCCCCGCCTCTGATTCCCCACCACTGATTCCCCTCCTCTGATTCGCCAGTTATGATTGCCCGCCTCTGATTCCCCGTTTCTGATTCCCTGCCTCTGATTCCCCGCCTCTGATTCCCCATGTCTGACTCACCACCTCTGATTCCCCACCTCTGATACCCCATCTCTGATTCCGCACATCCGATTCCCTGCCTCTGATTCCCCGCCTCTGATTCCCCGCCTCTGATTCCCTGCCTCTGATTCGCAACCTCTTATTCCCCACCTCTGATTCCCCATATCTGATTCCCCGCCTCTGTTTCCCCGCCTCTGATTGGCACCTCTGATACCCCGCCTCTGATTCCCCATCTCTAATTCATCACATCTGATTCCCCACCTCTGCTTCCCCATCTCCGATTCTCTACCTCTGATTCGCCACCTCTGATTCCCAATATCTGATTCACCGCCTCTGTTTCCCTGCCTCTGATTCCCCGCCTCTGATTCCCCATATCTGATTCACCGCCTCTGTTTCCCTGCCTCTGATTCCCCGCCTCTGATTCCCCATATCTGATTCCCCACCTCTGTTTCCCGGCCTCTGATTCCCAATCCCTGATTCACCGCCTCTGACTCCCAGTGTCTGATTCCCTGCCTCTGATTCCCCGCCTCTGAATCCCCTCCTCTGATTCCCTGCCACTGATTCCCCGCCCCTGATTCCCCACCTCTGATACCCCATATCTGATTCCCCGCCTCTGTTTCCCCGCCTCTGATTCCCCACCTCTGATTCCCCATATCTGATTCCCTGCCTCTGATTCCCCAACTCTGACTCCCCGCCTCTGATTCCCCAGCTCTGATTCCCCGCCTCTGATTCCCCACCTCTGATCCAACATATCTGATTCCCCGCCTCTGTTTCCCCGCCACTGATTCCCCACCTCTGATTCCCCATATCTGATTCCCCGCCTATGATTCCCCACCTCTGATTCCCCGCCTCTGATTCGCCAGCTATGATTCCCCTCCTCTGGTTCCCCGCATCTGATTCCCCGCCTCTGATTCCCCGTGTCTGACCCTGCCTCTGATTCCACGCCTTTGATTCCCCATCTCTGATTCACCACCTCTGATTCCCCACCTCTGATTCCCCATCTCTGATTCTGCACATCCGATTCCCTGCCTCTGATTCCCCGCCTCTGATTCCCCGCCTCTGATTCCCTGCCTCTGATTCGCAACCTGTTATTCCCCACCTCTGATTCCCCATATCTGATTCCCCGCCTCTGTTTCCCTGCCTCTGATTCCCCGCCTCTGTTTCCCCATATCTGATTCCCCGCCTCTGTTTCACCGCCTCTGATTGGCACCTCTGATACCCCGCCTCTGATTCCCCATCTCTAATTCATCACATCTGATTCCCCATCTCTGCTTCCCCATCTCTGATTCTCTACCTCTGATTCGCAACCTCTGATTCCGAATATCTGATTCACCGCCTCTGTTTCCCCGCTTCTGATTCCCCGCCTCTGATTCCCCATATCTGATTCCCCGCCTCTGATTCCCCATCTCTGATTCCCCAGCTCTGATTCCCCATCTCTGCTTCCCCATCTCTGATTCTCTACCTCTGATTCGCAACCTCTGATTCCGAATATCTGATTCACCGCCTCTGTTTCCCCGCTTCTGATTCCCCGCCTCTGTTTCCCTGCCTCTGATTCCCCGCCTCTGTTTCCCCATATCTGATTCCTCGCCTCTGTTTCACCGCCTCTGATTGGCACCTCTGATACCCCGCCTCTGATTCCCCATCTCTAATTCATCACATCTGATTCCCCATCTCTGCTTCCCCATCTCTGATTCTCTACCTCTGATTCGCAACCTCTGATTCCGAATATCTGATTCACCGCCTCTGTTTCCCCGCTTCTGATTCCCCGCCTCTGATTCCCCATATCTGATACCCCGCCTCTGATTCCCCATCTCTAATTCATCACATCTGATTCCCCATCTCTGCTTCCCCATCTCTGATTCTCTACCTCTGATTCGCAACCTCTGATTCCGAATATCTGATTCACCGCCTCTGTTTCCCTGCTTCTGATTCCCCGCCTCTGATTCCCCATATCTGATTCCCCGCCTCTGATTCCCCATCTCTGATTCCCCAGCTCTGATTCCCCTCCTCTGATTCCCCGCATCTGATTCCCTGCCTCTGATTCCCCGCCTCTGATTCCAGGCCTCTGATTCCCAACCTCTGATTCCCCACCTCTGATTCCCAATATCTGATTCCCCGCCTCTGTTTCACCGCAGCTGATTCCCCGCCTCTGTTTCCCCGCCTGTGATTCCCCAGCTCTGATTCCCCGCCCCTGATTCCCCACATCTGATTCCCATCCTCTGATTGCCCACCTCTGATTCCCCGCCTCTGATTCGCCAGCTCTGATTCCCCGCCTCTGATTCCCCGCATCTGATTCCCTGCCTCTGATTCCCGCCTCTGATTCCCCATCTCTGATTCCCCGCCTGTGATTCCCCAGCTCTGATTCCCCACCTCTGATTCCCCAGCTCTGATTCCCAGCCTCTGATTCCCCGTGTTTGATCCCCTGCCTCTGATTACCTTCCTCTGATTCCCGGCCACTGATACCCCGCTTCTGATTCTGATTCCCTGCCTCTGAGTCCCCATCTCTGATTCACCACATTTGAATCCCCGCCTCTGTTTCCACGCCTCTGATTCCCTGCCTCTGATTCCCAACCTCTGATTCCCCACCCCTGATTCCCCATATCTGATTCCCCGCCTCTGTTTCCCTGCCTCTGATTCCCCGCCCCTGTTTCCCCATATCTGATTCCCCGCCTCTGATTCCCCAACTCTGATTCCCCGCCTCTGATTCCCCAGCTCTGATTCCCCGCCTCTGATTCCCCGTGTTTGATTCCCTGCCTCTGATTCCCCGCCTCTGATTCCCCATCTCTGATTCACCGCCTTTGATTCGCCACCTCTGATTCCCCATATCTGATTCCCCACCTCTGTTACCCCGCCTCTGATTCCCCGCCTCTGATTCCCCATATATCATTCCCCGCCTCTGAATCCCCATCTCTGATTCCCGGACTCTGATTCCCCACCTCTGATTCCCGGCCTCTTATTCCCGGCATCTGAATCCCGGCCTCTGATTCCTGGCCTCTGATTCCCCGCTTCTGATTCTGATTCCCAGCCTCTGATTCCCCATCTCTGATTCCGCACATCTGATTCCCTGCCTCTGATTCCCCACCTCTGATTCCCCATATCTGATTCCCCGCCTCTGTTTCCCCGCCTCTGATTCCCCGCCTCTGTTTCCCCATATCTAATTCCCCACCTCAGATGCCCCAACTCTGATACCCCGCCTCTGATTCCCCAGCTCTGATTCCCCGCCTCTGATACCCCGCATCCGATTCCCCATATCTGATTCCCCGCCTCTGTTTCCCCGCCTTTGATTCCCCGCCTCTGTTTCACCATATCTGATTCCCCGCCTCTGATTCCCAACTATGATTCCCCGCCTCTGATTCCCCAGCTCATATTCCCCGCCTCTGATTCCCCACGTTCTATTCCCTGCCTCTGATTCCCCGCCTGTGATTCCCCATCTCTGATTCACCACCTCTGATTCCCCAACTCTGATTCCCCATATCTCATTCCCCGCCTCTGTTTGCCCGCCTCTGATTCCCCGCCTCTGTTTCCCCATATCTGATTCCCCGTGTCTGATTCCCTGCCTCTGATTCCCCGCCTATGATTCCCCGCCTCTGATTCCCTGCCACTGATTCCCTGCCCCTGATATCCCACCTCTGATTCTCCATATCTGATTCCCTGCCTCTGTTTCCCCGCCTCTGATTCCCCGCCTCTGATTCCCCATATTTGATTCCCCGCCTCTGATTCCCCAACTCTGATTCCCCGCCTCTGATTCCCCAGCTCTGAATCCCCGCCTCTGATTCCCCGCGTCTGTTTCCCTGCCTCTTATTCCCCGCCTCTGTTTCCCCATATCTAAGTCACCGACTCTGATTCCCCAACTCTGATTCCCCACCTCTGATTCCCCAGCTCTGATTCCCCGCCTCTGATTCCCCGCATCTGATTCCCTGCATCTGATTCCCAGCCTCTGATTCCCTGCCTCCGATTCCCAAACTCTGATTCCCCACCTCTGATTCCTCATATCTGATTCCCCGCCTCTGTTTCCCCGCCTCTGATTCCCCGCCTCTGTTTCCCCATATCTGATTCCCGGCCTCTGATTCTCCGCCTCTGATTCCCCGCCTCTGATTCCCTGCCTCTTATTCCCCATCTCCGATTCCGCACATCGGATTCCCTGCCTCTGATTCCCCGCCTCTGATTCCCCGCCTCTGATTCCCTGCTTCTGATTCCCAACCTCTGATTCCCCACCTCTGATTCCCCATATCTGATTCCCCGCCTCTGTTTCCCCGCCTCTGATTCCCCGCCTCTGATTCCCCAACTCTGAATCCCCGCCTCTGATTCGCCAGCTCTGATTCCCCGCCTCTGATTCCCCGTGTTTGATTCCCTGCCTCTGATTCCCTGCCCTGATTCCCCATCTCTGATACACCGCCTTTAATTCCCCCACCGCTGATTCCCCATATCTGATTCCCCGCCTCTGTTTCCCCATCTCTGATTCCCCGCCTCTGTTTCGCCATATCTAATTCCACGCCTCTGATTCCCCAACTCTGATTCCCCGCCTCTGATTCCCCAGCTCTGATTCCCTGCCTCTGATTCCCCGCATCTGATTCCCTGCCTCTGATTCCCCGCCTCTGATTCCCCACCTCTGAATCCACATATCTGATTCCCCGCCTCTGTTTCCCCGCCTCTGATTCCCCGCCTCTGTTTTCCCATATCTGATTCCCCGCCTCTGATTCCCCAACTCTGATTCCCCTCCTCTGATTCGCCAGCTATGATTCCCCGCCTCTGATTCCCTGCATCTGATTCCCTGCATCTGATTCCCCGCCTCTGATTCCCCTTCTCTGATTCTCCACCTCTGATTCCCCACCTCTGATTCCCCATCTCTGATTCTGCTCATCCGATTCCCTGCCTCTGATTCCCCGCCTCTGATTCCCCGCCTCTGATTCCCTGCCTCTGATTCGCAACCTCTAATTCCCCACCTCTGATTCACCGCCTCTGTTTCCCCGCATCTGATTCCCCGCCTCTGATTCCCAATATTAGATTCCCCGCCTCTGATTCCCCATCTCTGATTCCCGGACTCATTCCCCAACTCTGATTCCCCACCTCTGATTCCCCATATTTGATTCCCCTCCTCTGATTTCCCATCTCTGATTCCCGGACTCTGATTCTCTACCTCTGATTTCCCCGCCTCTGAATCCCCAGCTCTGATTTCCCGCCTCTGATTCCCCACCTGTGATACAACATATCTGATTCCCGGCCTCTGTTTCCCCGCCTCTGATTCCTCACCTCTGATTCACCATATCTGATTCCCCGCCTCGGATTCCCCACCACTGATTCCCCTCCTCTGATTCGCCAGTTATGATTGCCCGCCTCTGATTCCCCGTTTCTGATTCCCTGCCTCTGATTCCCCGCCTCTGATTCCCCATGTCTGACTCACCACCTCTGATTCCCCACCTCTGATACCCCATCTCTGATTCCGCACATCCGATTCCCTGCCTCTGATTCCCCGCCTCTGATTCCCCGCCTCTGATTCCCTGCCTCTGATTCGCAACCTCTTATTCCCCACCTCTGATTCCCCATATCTGATTCCCCGCCTCTGTTTCCCCGCCTCTGATTGGCACCTCTGATACCCCGCCTCTGATTCCCCATCTCTAATTCATCACATCTGATTCCCCACCTCTGCTTCCCCATCTCCGATTCTCTACCTCTGATTCGCCACCTCTGATTCCCAATATCTGATTCACCGCCTCTGTTTCCCTGCCTCTGATTCCCCGCCTCTGATTCCCCATATCTGATTCACCGCCTCTGTTTCCCTGCCTCTGATTCCCCGCCTCTGATTCCCCATATCTGATTCCCCACCTCTGTTTCCCGGCCTCTGATTCCCAATCCCTGATTCACCGCCTCTGACTCCCAGTGTCTGATTCCCTGCCTCTGATTCCCCGCCTCTGAATCCCCTCCTCTGATTCCCTGCCACTGATTCCCCGCCCCTGATTCCCCACCTCTGATACCCCATATCTGATTCCCCGCCTCTGTTTCCCCGCCTCTGATTCCCCACCTCTGATTCCCCATATCTGATTCCCTGCCTCTGATTCCCCAACTCTGACTCCCCGCCTCTGATTCCCCAGCTCTGATTCCCCGCCTCTGATTCCCCACCTCTGATCCAACATATCTGATTCCCCGCCTCTGTTTCCCCGCCACAGATTCCCCACCTCTGATTCCCCATATCTGATTCCCCGCCTATGATTCCCCACCTCTGATTCCCCGCCTCTGATTCGCCAGCTATGATTCCCCTCCTCTGGTTCCCCGCATCTGATTCCCCGCCTCTGATTCCCCGTGTCTGACCCTGCCTCTGATTCCACGCCTTTGATTCCCCATCTCTGATTCACCACCTCTGATTCCCCACCTCTGATTCCCCATCTCTGATTCTGCACATCCGATTCCCTGCCTCTGATTCCCAGCCTCTGATTCCCCGCCTCTGATTCCCTGCCTCTGATTCGCAACCTGTTATTCCCCACCTCTGATTCCCCATATCTGATTCCCCGCCTCTGTTTCCCTGCCTCTGATTCCCCGCCTCTGTTTCCCCATATCTGATTCCCCGCCTCTGTTTCACCGCCTCTGATTGGCACCTCTGATACCCCGCCTCTGATTCCCCATCTCTAATTCATCACATCTGATTCCCCATCTCTGCTTCCCCATCTCTGATTCTCTACCTCTGATTCGCAACCTCTGATTCCGAATATCTGATTCACCGCCTCTGTTTCCCCGCTTCTGATTCCCCGCCTCTGATTCCCCATATCTGATTCCCCGCCTTTGATTCCCCATCTCTGATTCCCCAGCTCTGATTCCCCATCTCTGCTTCCCCATCTCTGATTCTCTACCTCTGATTCGCAACCTCTGATTCCGAATATCTGATTCACCGCCTCTGTTTCCCCGCTTCTGATTCCCCGCCTCTGTTTCCCTGCCTCTGATTCCCCGCCTCTGTTTCCCCATATCTGATTCCTCGCCTCTGTTTCACCGCCTCTGATTGGCACCTCTGATACCCCGCCTCTGATTCCCCATCTCTAATTCATCACATCTGATTCCCCATCTCTGCTTCCCCATCTCTGATTCTCTACCTCTGATTCGCAACCTCTGATTCCGAATATCTGATTCACCGCCTCTGTTTCCCCGCTTCTGATTCCCCGCCTCTGATTCCCCATATCTGATACCCCGCCTCTGATTCCCCATCTCTAATTCATCACATCTGATTCCCCATCTCTGCTTCCCCATCTCTGATTCTCTACCTCTGATTCGCAACCTCTGATTCCGAATATCTGATTCACCGCCTCTGTTTCCCCGCTTCTGATTCCCCGCCTCTGATTCCCCATATCTGATTCCCCGCCTCTGATTCCCCATCTCTGATTCCCCAGCTCTGATTCCCCTCCTCTGATTCCCCGCATCTGATTCCCTGCCTCTGATTCCCCGCCTCTGATTCCAGGCCTCTGATTCCCAACCTCTGATTCCCCACCTCTGATTCCCAATATCTGATTCCCCGCCTCTGTTTCACCGCAGCTGATTCCCCGCCTCTGTTTCCCCGCCTGTGATTCCCCAGCTCTGATTCCCCGCCCCTGATTCCCCACATCTGATTCCCATCCTCTGATTGCCCACCTCTGATTCCCCGCCTCTGATTCGCCAGCTCTGATTCCCCGCCTCTGATTCCCCGCATCTGATTCCCTGCCTCTGATTCCCGCCTCTGATTCCCCATCTCTGATTCCCCGCCTGTGATTCCCCAGCTCTGATTCCCCACCTCTGATTCCCCAGCTCTGATTCCCAGCCTCTGATTCCCCGTGTTTGATCCCCTGCCTCTGATTACCTTCCTCTGATTCCCGGCCACTGATACCCCGCTTCTGATTCTGATTCCCTGCCTCTGAGTCCCCATCTCTGATTCACCACATTTGAATCCCCGCCTCTGTTTCCACGCCTCTGATTCCCTGCCTCTGATTCCCAACCTCTGATTCCCCACCCCTGATTCCCAATATCTGATTCCCCGCCTCTGTTTCCCTGCCTCTGATTCCCCGCCCCTGTTTCCCCATATCTGATTCCCCGCCTCTGATTCCCCAACACTGATTCCCCGCCTCTGATTCCCCAGCTCTGATTCCCCGCCTCTGATTCCCCGTGTTTGATTCCCTGCCTCTGATTCCCCGCCTCTGATTCCCCATCTCTGATTCACCGCCTTTGATTCGCCACCTCTGATTCCCCATATCTGATTCCCCACCTCTGTTACCCCGCCTCTGATTCCCCGCCTCTGATTCCCCATATATCATTCCCCGCCTCTGAATCCCCATCTCTGATTCCCGGACTCTGATTCCCCACCTCTGATTCCCGGCCTCTTATTCCCGGCATCTGAATCCCGGCCTCTGATTCCTGGCCTCTGATTCCCCGCTTCTGATTCTGATTCCCAGCCTCTGATTCCCCATCTCTGATTCCGCACATCTGATTCCCTGCCTCTGATTCCCCACCTCTGATTCCCCATATCTGATTCCCCGCCTCTGTTTCCCCGCCTCTGATTCCCCGCCTCTGTTTCCCCATATCTAATTCCCCACCTCAGATGCCCCAACTCTGATACCCCGCCTCTGATTCCCCAGCTCTGATTCCCCGCCTCTGATACCCCGCATCCGATTCCCCATATCTGATTCCCCGCCTCTGTTTCCCCGCCTTTGATTCCCCGCCTCTGTTTCACCATATCTGATTCCCCGCCTCTGATTCCCAACTATGATTCCCCGCCTCTGATTCCCCAGCTCTGATTCCCCGCCTCTGATTCCCCGCGTTCTATTCCCTGCCTCTGATTCCCCGCCTGTGATTCCCCATCTCTGATTCACCACCTCTGATTCCCCACCTCTGATTCCCCATATCTAATTCCCCGCCTCTGTTTGCCCGCCTCTGATTCCCCGCCTCTGTTTCCCCATATCTGATTCCCCGTGTCTGATTCCCTGCCTCTGATTCCCCGCCTATGATTCCCCGCCTCTGATTCCCTGCCACTGATTCCCTGCCCCTGATACCCCACCTCTGATTCCCCATATCTGATTCCCTGCCTCTGTTTCCCCGCCTCTGATTCCCCGCCTCTGATTCCCCATATCTGATTCCCCGCCTCTGATTCCCCAACTCTGATTCCCCGCCTCTGATTCCCCAGCTCTGAATCCCCGCCTCAGATTCCCCGCGTCTGTTTCCCCGCCTCTGATTCCCCGCCTCTGTTTCCCCATATCTAAGTCCCCGACTCTGATTCCCCAACTCTGATTCCCCACCTCTGATTCCCCAGCTCTCATTCCCCGCCTCTGATTCCCCGCATCTGATTCCCTGCATCTGATTCCCAGCCTCTGATTCCCTGCCTCCGATTCCCAACCTCTGATTCCCCACCTCTGATTCCCCATATTTGATTCCCCGCCTCTGTTTCCCCGCCTCTGATTCCCCGCCTCTGTTTCCCCATATCTGATTCCCGGCCTCTGATTCTCCGCCTCTGATTCCCCGCCTCTGATTCCCTGCCTCTGATTCCCCATCTCCGATTCCGCACATCGGATTCCCTGCCTCTGATTCCCCGCCTCTGATTCCCCGCCTCTGTTTCGCCATATCTAATTCCACGCCTCTGATTCCCCAACTCTGATTCCCCGCCTCTGATTCCCCAGCTCTGATTCCCTGCCTCTGATTCCCCGCATCTGATTCCCTGCCTCTGATTCCCCGCCTCTGATTCCCTTCCTCTGTTTCGCCATATCTAATTCCACGCCTTTGATTCCCCAACTCTGATTCCCCGCCTCTGATTCCCCAGCTCTGATTCCCTGCCTCTGATTCCCCGCATCTGATTCCCTGCCTCTGATTCCCCGCCTCTGATTCCCCGCCTCTGTTTCGCCATATCTAATTCCACGCCTCTGATTCCCCAACTCTGATTCCCCGCCTCTGATTCCCCAGCTCTGATTCCCTGCCTCTGATTCCCCGCATCTGATTCCCTGCCTCTGATTCCCCACCTCTGAATCCCCATATCTGATTCCCCGCCTCTGTTTCCCCGCCTCTGATTCCCCGCCTCTGTTTCCCCATATCTGATTCCCCGCCTCTGATTCCCCAACTCTGATTCCCCTCCTCTGATTCGCCAGCTATGATTCCCCGCCTCTGATTCCCTGCATCTGATTCCCTGCATCTGATTCCCCGCCTCTGATTCCCCTTCTCTGATTCTCCACCTCTGATTCCCCACCTCTGATTCCCCATCTCTGATTCTGCTCATCCGATTCCCTGCCTCTGATTCCCCGCCTCTGATTCCCCGCCTCTGATTCCCTGCCTCTGATTCGCAACCTCTAATTCCCCACCTCTGATTCCCCATATCTGATTCCCCGCCTCTGTTTCCCTGCCTCTGATTCCCGGCCTCTGTTTCCCCATATCTGATTCCCCTCCTCTGATTCCCCAACTCTGATTCCCCGCCTCTGATACCCCGCCTCTGATTCCCCATCTCTAATTCATCACATCTGATTCCCCACCTCTGCTTCCCCATCTCTGATTCTCTACCTCTGATTCGCCACCTCTGATTGCCCATATCTGATTCACCGCCTCTGTTTCCCCGCATCTGATTCCCCGCCTCTGATTCCCCATATTTGATTCCCCGCCTCTGATTCCCCATCTCTGATTCCCGGACTCATACCCCAACTCTGATTCCCCACCTCTGATTCCCCATATTTGATTCCCCTCCTCTGATTTCCCATCTCTGATTCCCGGACTCTGATTCCCCAACTCTGATTTCCCCGCCTCTGAATCCCCAGCTCTTATTTCCCGCCTCTGATTCCCCACCTGTGATACAACATATCTGATTCCCGGCCTCTGTTTCCCCGCCTCTGATTCCTCACCTCTGATTCACCATATCTGATTCCCCGCCTCTGATTCCCCACCACTGATTCCCCTCCTCTGATTCGCCAGTTATGATTGCCCGCCTCTGATTCCCCGTTTCTGATTCCCTGCCTCTGATTCCCCGCCACTGATTCCCCATGTCTGACTCACCACCTCTGATTCCCCACCTCTGATACCCCATCTCTGATTCCGCACATCCGATTCCCTGCCTCTGATTCCCCGCCTCTGATTCCCCGCCTCTGATTCCCTGCCTCTGATTCGCAACCTCTTATTCCCCACCTCTGATTCCCCATATCTGATTCCCCGCCTCTGTTTCCCCGCCTCTGATTGGCACCTCTGATACCCCGCCTCTGATTCCCCATCTCTAATTCATCACATCTGATTCCCCACCTCTGCTTCCCCATCTCCGATTCTCTACCTCTGATTCGCCACCTCTGATTCCCAATATCTGATTCACCGCCTCTGTTTCCCCGCATCTGATTCCCCGCCTCTGATTCCCCATATTTGATTCCCCGCCTCTGATTCCCCATCTCTGATTCCCGGACTCATTCCCCAACTCTGATTCCCCACCTCTGATTCCCCATATTTGATTCCCCTCCTCTGATTTCCCATCTCTGATTCCCGGACTCTGATTCCTCAACTCTGATTTCCCCGCCTCTGAATCCCCAGCTCTGATTTCCCGCCTCTGATTCCCCACCTGTGATACAACATATCTGATTCCCGGCCTCTGTTTCCCCGCCTCTGATTCCTCACCTCTGATTCACCATATCTGATTCCCCGCCTCTGATTCCCCACCACTGATTCCCCTCCTCTGATTCGCCAGTTATGATTGCCCGCCTCTGATTCCCCGTTTCTGATTCCCTGCCTCTGATTCCCCGCCTCTGATTCCCCATGTCTGACTCACCACCTCTGATTCCCCACCTCTGATACCCCATCTCTGATTCCGCACATCCGATTCCCTGCCTCTGATTCCCCGCCTCTGATTCCCCGCCTCTGATTCCCTGCCTCTGATTCGCAACTTCTTATTCCCCACCTCTGATTCCCCATATCTGATTCCCCGCCTCTGTTTCCCCGCCTCTGATTGGCACCTCTGATACCCCGCCTCTGATTCCCCATCTCTAATTCATCACATCTGATTCCCCACCTCTGCTTCCCCATCTCCGATTCTCTACCTCTGATTCGCCACCTCTGATTCCCAATATCTGATTCACCGCCTCTGTTTCCCTGTCTCTGATACCCCGCCTCTGATTCCCCATCTCTAATTCATCACATCTGATTCCCCATCTCTGCTTCCCCATCTCTGATTCTCTACCTCTGATTCGCAACCTCTGATTCCGAATATCTGATTCACCGCCTCTGTTTCCCCGCTTCTGATTCCCCGCCTCTGATTCCCCATATCTGATTCCCCGCCTCTGATTCCCCATCTCTGATTCCCCAGCTCTGATTCCCCATCTCTGCTTCCCCATCTCTGATTCTCTACCTCTGATTCGCAACCTCTGATTCCGAATATCTGATTCACCGCCTCTGTTTCCCCGCTTCTGATTCCCCGCCTCTGTTTCCCTGCCTCTGATTCCCCGCCTCTGTTTCCCCATATCTGATTCCTCGCCTCTGTTTCACCGCCTCTGATTGGCACCTCTGATACCCCGCCTCTGATTCCCCATCTCTAATTCATCACATCTGATTCCCCATCTCTGCTTCCCCATCTCTGATTCTCTACCTCTGATTCGCAACCTCTGATTCCGAATATCTGATTCACCGCCTCTGTTTCCCCGCTTCTGATTCCCCGCCTCTGATTCCCCATATCTGATACCCCGCCTCTGATTCCCCATCTCTAATTCATCACATCTGATTCCCCATCTCTGCTTCCCCATCTCTGATTCTCTACCTCTGATTCGCAACCTCTGATTCCGAATATCTGATTCACCGCCTCTGTTTCCCTGCTTCTGATTCCCCGCCTCTGATTCCCCATATCTGATTCCCCGCCTCTGATTCCCCATCTCTGATTCCCCAGCTCTGATTCCCCTCCTCTGATTCCCCGCATCTGATTCCCTGCCTCTGATTCCCCGCCTCTGATTCCAGGCCTCTGATTCCCAACCTCTGATTCCCCACCTCTGATTCCCAATATCTGATTCCCCGCCTCTGTTTCACCGCAGCTGATTCCCCGCCTCTGTTTCCCCGCCTGTGATTCCCCAGCTCTGATTCCCCGCCCCTGATTCCCCACATCTGATTCCCATCCTCTGATTGCCCACCTCTGATTCCCCGCCTCTGATTCGCCAGCTCTGATTCCCCGCCTCTGATTCCCCGCATCTGATTCCCTGCCTCTGATTCCCGCCTCTGATTCCCCATCTCTGATTCCCCGCCTGTGATTCCCCAGCTCTGATTCCCCACCTCTGATTCCCCAGCTCTGATTCCCAGCCTCTGATTCCCCGTGTTTGATCCCCTGCCTCTGATTACCTTCCTCTGATTCCCGGCCACTGATACCCCGCTTCTGATTCTGATTCCCTGCCTCTGAGTCCCCATCTCTGATTCACCACATTTGAATCCCCGCCTCTGTTTCCACGCCTCTGATTCCCTGCCTCTGATTCCCAACCTCTGATTCCCCACCCCTGATTCCCCATATCTGATTCCCCGCCTCTGTTTCCCTGCCTCTGATTCCCCGCCCCTGTTTCCCCATATCTGATTCCCCGCCTCTGATTCCCCAACTCTGATTCCCCGCCTCTGATTCCCCAGCTCTGATTCCCCGCCTCTGATTCCCCGTGTTTGATTCCCTGCCTCTGATTCCCCGCCTCTGATTCCCCATCTCTGATTCACCGCCTTTGATTCGCCACCTCTGATTCCCCATATCTGATTCCCCACCTCTGTTACCCCGCCTCTGATTCCCCGCCTCTGATTCCCCATATATCATTCCCCGCCTCTGAATCCCCATCTCTGATTCCCGGACTCTGATTCCCCACCTCTGATTCCCGGCCTCTTATTCCCGGCATCTGAATCCCGGCCTCTGATTCCTGGCCTCTGATTCCCCGCTTCTGATTCTGATTCCCAGCCTCTGATTCCCCATCTCTGATTCCGCACATCTGATTCCCTGCCTCTGATTCCCCACCTCTGATTCCCCATATCTGATTCCCCGCCTCTGTTTCCCCGCCTCTGATTCCCCGCCTCTGTTTCCCCATATCTAATTCCCCACCTCAGATGCCCCAACTCTGATACCCCGCCTCTGATTCCCCAGCTCTGATTCCCCGCCTCTGATACCCCGCATCCGATTCCCCATATCTGATTCCCCGCCTCTGTTTCCCCGCCTTTGATTCCCCGCCTCTGTTTCACCATATCTGATTCCCCGCCTCTGATTCCCAACTATGATTCCCCGCCTCTGATTCCCCAGCTCATATTCCCCGCCTCTGATTCCCCACGTTCTATTCCCTGCCTCTGATTCCCCGCCTGTGATTCCCCATCTCTGATTCACCACCTCTGATTCCCCAACTCTGATTCCCCATATCTAATTCCCCGCCTCTGTTTGCCCGCCTCTGATTCCCCGCCTCTGTTTCCCCATATCTGATTCCCCGTGTCTGATTCCCTGCCTCTGATTCCCCGCCTATGATTCCCCGCCTCTGATTCCCTGCCACTGATTCCCTGCCCCTGATATCCCACCTCTGATTCTCCATATCTGATTCCCTGCCTCTGTTTCCCCGCCTCTGATTCCCCGCCTCTGATTCCCCATATTTGATTCCCCGCCTCTGATTCCCCAACTCTGATTCCCCGCCTCTGATTCCCCAGCTCTGAATCCCCGCCTCTGATTCCCCGCGTCTGTTTCCCTGCCTCTTATTCCCCGCCTCTGTTTCCCCATATCTAAGTCACCGACTCTGATTCCCCAACTCTGATTCCCCACCTCTGATTCCCCAGCTCTGATTCCCCGCCTCTGATTCCCCGCATCTGATTCCCTGCATCTGATTCCCAGCCTCTGATTCCCTGCCTCCGATTCCCAAACTCTGATTCCCCACCTCTGATTCCTCATATCTGATTCCCCGCCTCTGTTTCCCCGCCTCTGATTCCCCGCCTCTGTTTCCCCATATCTGATTCCCGGCCTCTGATTCTCCGCCTCTGATTCCCCGCCTCTGATTCCCTGCCTCTTATTCCCCATCTCCGATTCCGCACATCGGATTCCCTGCCTCTGATTCCCCGCCTCTGATTCCCCGCCTCTGATTCCCTGCTTCTGATTCCCAACCTCTGATTCCCCACCTCTGATTCCCCATATCTGATTCCCCGCCTCTGTTTCCCCGCCTCTGATTCCCCGCCTCTGATTCCCCAACTCTGAATCCCCGCCTCTGATTCGCCAGCTCTGATTCCCCGCCTCTGATTCCCCGTGTTTGATTCCCTGCCTCTGATTCCCTGCCCTGATTCCCCATCTCTGATACACCGCCTTTAATTCCCCCACCGCTGATTCCCCATATCTGATTCCCCGCCTCTGTTTCCCCATCTCTGATTCCCCGCCTCTGTTTCGCCATATCTAATTCCACGCCTCTGATTCCCCAACTCTGATTCCCCGCCTCTGATTCCCCAGCTCTGATTCCCTGCCTCTGATTCCCCGCATCTGATTCCCTGCCTCTGATTCCCCGCCTCTGATTCCCCACCTCTGAATCCACATATCTGATTCCCCGCCTCTGTTTCCCCGCCTCTGATTCCCCGCCTCTGTTTTCCCATATCTGATTCCCCGCCTCTGATTCCCCAACTCTGATTCCCCTCCTCTGATTCGCCAGCTATGATTCCCCGCCTCTGATTCCCTGCATCTGATTCCCTGCATCTGATTCCCCGCCTCTGATTCCCCTTCTCTGATTCTCCACCTCTGATTCCCCACCTCTGATTCCCCATCTCTGATTCTGCTCATCCGATTCCCTGCCTCTGATTCCCCGCCTCTGATTCCCCGCCTCTGATTCCCTGCCTCTGATTCGCAACCTCTAATTCCCCACCTCTGATTCACCGCCTCTGTTTCCCCGCATCTGATTCCCCGCCTCTGATTCCCAATATTAGATTCCCCGCCTCTGATTCCCCATCTCTGATTCCCGGACTCATTCCCCAACTCTGATTCCCCACCTCTGATTCCCCATATTTGATTCCCCTCCTCTGATTTCCCATCTCTGATTCCCGGACTCTGATTCTCTACCTCTGATTTCCCCGCCTCTGAATCCCCAGCTCTGATTTCCCGCCTCTGATTCCCCACCTGTGATACAACATATCTGATTCCCGGCCTCTGTTTCCCCGCCTCTGATTCCTCACCTCTGATTCACCATATCTGATTCCCCGCCTCTGATTCCCCACCACTGATTCCCCTCCTCTGATTCGCCAGTTATGATTGCCCGCCTCTGATTCCCCGTTTCTGATTCCCTGCCTCTGATTCCCCGCCTCTGATTCCCCATGTCTGACTCACCACCTCTGATTCCCCACCTCTGATACCCCATCTCTGATTCCGCACATCCGATTCCCTGCCTCTGATTCCCCGCCTCTGATTCCCCGCCTCTGATTCCCTGCCTCTGATTCGCAACCTCTTATTCCCCACCTCTGATTCCCCATATCTGATTCCCCGCCTCTGTTTCCCCGCCTCTGATTGGCACCTCTGATACCCCGCCTCTGATTCCCCATCTCTAATTCATCACATCTGATTCCCCACCTCTGCTTCCCCATCTCCGATTCTCTACCTCTGATTCGCCACCTCTGATTCCCAATATCTGATTCACCGCCTCTGTTTCCCTGCCTCTGATTCCCCGCCTCTGATTCCCCATATCTGATTCACCGCCTCTGTTTCCCTGCCTCTGATTCCCCGCCTCTGATTCCCCATATCTGATTCCCCACCTCTGTTTCCCGGCCTCTGATTCCCAATCCCTGATTCACCGCCTCTGACTCCCAGTGTCTGATTCCCTGCCTCTGATTCCCCGCCTCTGAATCCCCTCCTCTGATTCCCTGCCACTGATTCCCCGCCCCTGATTCCCCACCTCTGATACCCCATATCTGATTCCCCGCCTCTGTTTCCCCGCCTCTGATTCCCCACCTCTGATTCCCCATATCTGATTCCCTGCCTCTGATTCCCCAACTCTGACTCCCCGCCTCTGATTCCCCAGCTCTGATTCCCCGCCTCTGATTCCCCACCTCTGATCCAACATATCTGATTCCCCGCCTCTGTTTCCCCGCCACAGATTCCCCACCTCTGATTCCCCATATCTGATTCCCCGCCTATGATTCCCCACCTCTGATTCCCCGCCTCTGATTCGCCAGCTATGATTCCCCTCCTCTGGTTCCCCGCATCTGATTCCCCGCCTCTGATTCCCCGTGTCTGACCCTGCCTCTGATTCCACGCCTTTGATTCCCCATCTCTGATTCACCACCTCTGATTCCCCACCTCTGATTCCCCATCTCTGATTCTGCACATCCGATTCCCTGCCTCTGATTCCCAGCCTCTGATTCCCCGCCTCTGATTCCCTGCCTCTGATTCGCAACCTGTTATTCCCCACCTCTGATTCCCCATATCTGATTCCCCGCCTCTGTTTCCCTGCCTCTGATTCCCCGCCTCTGTTTCCCCATATCTGATTCCCCGCCTCTGTTTCACCGCCTCTGATTGGCACCTCTGATACCCCGCCTCTGATTCCCCATCTCTAATTCATCACATCTGATTCCCCATCTCTGCTTCCCCATCTCTGATTCTCTACCTCTGATTCGCAACCTCTGATTCCGAATATCTGATTCACCGCCTCTGTTTCCCCGCTTCTGATTCCCCGCCTCTGATTCCCCATATCTGATTCCCCGCCTTTGATTCCCCATCTCTGATTCCCCAGCTCTGATTCCCCATCTCTGCTTCCCCATCTCTGATTCTCTACCTCTGATTCGCAACCTCTGATTCCGAATATCTGATTCACCGCCTCTGTTTCCCCGCTTCTGATTCCCCGCCTCTGTTTCCCTGCCTCTGATTCCCCGCCTCTGTTTCCCCATATCTGATTCCTCGCCTCTGTTTCACCGCCTCTGATTGGCACCTCTGATACCCCGCCTCTGATTCCCCATCTCTAATTCATCACATCTGATTCCCCATCTCTGCTTCCCCATCTCTGATTCTCTACCTCTGATTCGCAACCTCTGATTCCGAATATCTGATTCACCGCCTCTGTTTCCCCGCTTCTGATTCCCCGCCTCTGATTCCCCATATCTGATACCCCGCCTCTGATTCCCCATCTCTAATTCATCACATCTGATTCCCCATCTCTGCTTCCCCATCTCTGATTCTCTACCTCTGATTCGCAACCTCTGATTCCGAATATCTGATTCACCGCCTCTGTTTCCCCGCTTCTGATTCCCCGCCTCTGATTCCCCATATCTGATTCCCCGCCTCTGATTCCCCATCTCTGATTCCCCAGCTCTGATTCCCCTCCTCTGATTCCCCGCATCTGATTCCCTGCCTCTGATTCCCCGCCTCTGATTCCAGGCCTCTGATTCCCAACCTCTGATTCCCCACCTCTGATTCCCAATATCTGATTCCCCGCCTCTGTTTCACCGCAGCTGATTCCCCGCCTCTGTTTCCCCGCCTGTGATTCCCCAGCTCTGATTCCCCGCCCCTGATTCCCCACATCTGATTCCCATCCTCTGATTGCCCACCTCTGATTCCCCGCCTCTGATTCGCCAGCTCTGATTCCCCGCCTCTGATTCCCCGCATCTGATTCCCTGCCTCTGATTCCCGCCTCTGATTCCCCATCTCTGATTCCCCGCCTGTGATTCCCCAGCTCTGATTCCCCACCTCTGATTCCCCAGCTCTGATTCCCAGCCTCTGATTCCCCGTGTTTGATCCCCTGCCTCTGATTACCTTCCTCTGATTCCCGGCCACTGATACCCCGCTTCTGATTCTGATTCCCTGCCTCTGAGTCCCCATCTCTGATTCACCACATTTGAATCCCCGCCTCTGTTTCCACGCCTCTGATTCCCTGCCTCTGATTCCCAACCTCTGATTCCCCACCCCTGATTCCCAATATCTGATTCCCCGCCTCTGTTTCCCTGCCTCTGATTCCCCGCCCCTGTTTCCCCATATCTGATTCCCCGCCTCTGATTCCCCAACACTGATTCCCCGCCTCTGATTCCCCAGCTCTGATTCCCCGCCTCTGATTCCCCGTGTTTGATTCCCTGCCTCTGATTCCCCGCCTCTGATTCCCCATCTCTGATTCACCGCCTTTGATTCGCCACCTCTGATTCCCCATATCTGATTCCCCACCTCTGTTACCCCGCCTCTGATTCCCCGCCTCTGATTCCCCATATATCATTCCCCGCCTCTGAATCCCCATCTCTGATTCCCGGACTCTGATTCCCCACCTCTGATTCCCGGCCTCTTATTCCCGGCATCTGAATCCCGGCCTCTGATTCCTGGCCTCTGATTCCCCGCTTCTGATTCTGATTCCCAGCCTCTGATTCCCCATCTCTGATTCCGCACATCTGATTCCCTGCCTCTGATTCCCCACCTCTGATTCCCCATATCTGATTCCCCGCCTCTGTTTCCCCGCCTCTGATTCCCCGCCTCTGTTTCCCCATATCTAATTCCCCACCTCAGATGCCCCAACTCTGATACCCCGCCTCTGATTCCCCAGCTCTGATTCCCCGCCTCTGATACCCCGCATCCGATTCCCCATATCTGATTCCCCGCCTCTGTTTCCCCGCCTTTGATTCCCCGCCTCTGTTTCACCATATCTGATTCCCCGCCTCTGATTCCCAACTATGATTCCCCGCCTCTGATTCCCCAGCTCTGATTCCCCGCCTCTGATTCCCCGCGTTCTATTCCCTGCCTCTGATTCCCCGCCTGTGATTCCCCATCTCTGATTCACCACCTCTGATTCCCCACCTCTGATTCCCCATATCTAATTCCCCGCCTCTGTTTGCCCGCCTCTGATTCCCCGCCTCTGTTTCCCCATATCTGATTCCCCGTGTCTGATTCCCTGCCTCTGATTCCCCGCCTATGATTCCCCGCCTCTGATTCCCTGCCACTGATTCCCTGCCCCTGATACCCCACCTCTGATTCCCCATATCTGATTCCCTGCCTCTGTTTCCCCGCCTCTGATTCCCCGCCTCTGATTCCCCATATCTGATTCCCCGCCTCTGATTCCCCAACTCTGATTCCCCGCCTCTGATTCCCCAGCTCTGAATCCCCGCCTCAGATTCCCCGCGTCTGTTTCCCCGCCTCTGATTCCCCGCCTCTGTTTCCCCATATCTAAGTCCCCGACTCTGATTCCCCAACTCTGATTCCCCACCTCTGATTCCCCAGCTCTCATTCCCCGCCTCTGATTCCCCGCATCTGATTCCCTGCATCTGATTCCCAGCCTCTGATTCCCTGCCTCCGATTCCCAACCTCTGATTCCCCACCTCTGATTCCCCATATTTGATTCCCCGCCTCTGTTTCCCCGCCTCTGATTCCCCGCCTCTGTTTCCCCATATCTGATTCCCGGCCTCTGATTCTCCGCCTCTGATTCCCCGCCTCTGATTCCCTGCCTCTGATTCCCCATCTCCGATTCCGCACATCGGATTCCCTGCCTCTGATTCCCCGCCTCTGATTCCCCGCCTCTGTTTCGCCATATCTAATTCCACGCCTCTGATTCCCCAACTCTGATTCCCCGCCTCTGATTCCCCAGCTCTGATTCCCTGCCTCTGATTCCCCGCATCTGATTCCCTGCCTCTGATTCCCCGCCTCTGATTCCCTTCCTCTGTTTCGCCATATCTAATTCCACGCCTTTGATTCCCCAACTCTGATTCCCCGCCTCTGATTCCCCAGCTCTGATTCCCTGCCTCTGATTCCCCGCATCTGATTCCCTGCCTCTGATTCCCCGCCTCTGATTCCCCGCCTCTGTTTCGCCATATCTAATTCCACGCCTCTGATTCCCCAACTCTGATTCCCCGCCTCTGATTCCCCAGCTCTGATTCCCTGCCTCTGATTCCCCGCATCTGATTCCCTGCCTCTGATTCCCCACCTCTGAATCCCCATATCTGATTCCCCGCCTCTGTTTCCCCGCCTCTGATTCCCCGCCTCTGTTTCCCCATATCTGATTCCCCGCCTCTGATTCCCCAACTCTGATTCCCCTCCTCTGATTCGCCAGCTATGATTCCCCGCCTCTGATTCCCTGCATCTGATTCCCTGCATCTGATTCCCCGCCTCTGATTCCCCTTCTCTGATTCTCCACCTCTGATTCCCCACCTCTGATTCCCCATCTCTGATTCTGCTCATCCGATTCCCTGCCTCTGATTCCCCGCCTCTGATTCCCCGCCTCTGATTCCCTGCCTCTGATTCGCAACCTCTAATTCCCCACCTCTGATTCCCCATATCTGATTCCCCGCCTCTGTTTCCCTGCCTCTGATTCCCGGCCTCTGTTTCCCCATATCTGATTCCCCTCCTCTGATTCCCCAACTCTGATTCCCCGCCTCTGATACCCCGCCTCTGATTCCCCATCTCTAATTCATCACATCTGATTCCCCACCTCTGCTTCCCCATCTCTGATTCTCTACCTCTGATTCGCCACCTCTGATTGCCCATATCTGATTCACCGCCTCTGTTTCCCCGCATCTGATTCCCCGCCTCTGATTCCCCATATTTGATTCCCCGCCTCTGATTCCCCATCTCTGATTCCCGGACTCATACCCCAACTCTGATTCCCCACCTCTGATTCCCCATATTTGATTCCCCTCCTCTGATTTCCCATCTCTGATTCCCGGACTCTGATTCCCCAACTCTGATTTCCCCGCCTCTGAATCCCCAGCTCTTATTTCCCGCCTCTGATTCCCCACCTGTGATACAACATATCTGATTCCCGGCCTCTGTTTCCCCGCCTCTGATTCCTCACCTCTGATTCACCATATCTGATTCCCCGCCTCTGATTCCCCACCACTGATTCCCCTCCTCTGATTCGCCAGTTATGATTGCCCGCCTCTGATTCCCCGTTTCTGATTCCCTGCCTCTGATTCCCCGCCTCTGATTCCCCATGTCTGACTCACCACCTCTGATTCCCCACCTCTGATACCCCATCTCTGATTCCGCACATCCGATTCCCTGCCTCTGATTCCCCGCCTCTGATTCCCCGCCTCTGATTCCCTGCCTCTGATTCGCAACCTCTTATTCCCCACCTCTGATTCCCCATATCTGATTCCCCGCCTCTGTTTCCCCGCCTCTGATTGGCACCTCTGATACCCCGCCTCTGATTCCCCATCTCTAATTCATCACATCTGATTCCCCACCTCTGCTTCCCCATCTCCGATTCTCTACCTCTGATTCGCCACCTCTGATTCCCAATATCTGATTCACCGCCTCTGTTTCCCCGCATCTGATTCCCCGCCTCTGATTCCCCATATTTGATTCCCCGCCTCTGATTCCCCATCTCTGATTCCCGGACTCATTCCCCAACTCTGATTCCCCACCTCTGATTCCCCATATTTGATTCCCCTCCTCTGATTTCCCATCTCTGATTCCCGGACTCTGATTCCTCAACTCTGATTTCCCCGCCTCTGAATCCCCAGCTCTGATTTCCCGCCTCTGATTCCCCACCTGTGATACAACATATCTGATTCCCGGCCTCTGTTTCCCCGCCTCTGATTCCTCACCTCTGATTCACCATATCTGATTCCCCGCCTCTGATTCCCCACCACTGATTCCCCTCCTCTGATTCGCCAGTTATGATTGCCCGCCTCTGATTCCCCGTTTCTGATTCCCTGCCTCTGATTCCCCGCCTCTGATTCCCCATGTCTGACTCACCACCTCTGATTCCCCACCTCTGATACCCCATCTCTGATTCCGCACATCCGATTCCCTGCCTCTGATTCCCCGCCTCTGATTCCCCGCCTCTGATTCCCTGCCTCTGATTCGCAACTTCTTATTCCCCACCTCTGATTCCCCATATCTGATTCCCCGCCTCTGTTTCCCCGCCTCTGATTGGCACCTCTGATACCCCGCCTCTGATTCCCCATCTCTAATTCATCACATCTGATTCCCCACCTCTGCTTCCCCATCTCCGATTCTCTACCTCTGATTCGCCACCTCTGATTCCCAATATCTGATTCACCGCCTCTGTTTCCCTGTCTCTGATTCCCCGCCTCTGATTCCCCATATCTGATTCACCGCCTCTGTTTCCCTGCCTCTGATTCCCCGCCTCTGATTCCCCATATCTGATTCCCCACCTCTGTTTCCCGGCCTCTGATTCCCAATCCCTGATTCACCGCCTCTGACTCCCAGTGTCTGATTCCCTGCCTCTGATTCCCCGCCTCTGAATCCCCTCCTCTGATTCCCTGCCACTGATTCCCCGCCCCTGATTCCCCACCTCTGATACCCCATATCTGATTCCCCGCCTCTGTTTCCCCGCCTCTGATTCCCCACCTCTGATTCCCCATATCTGATTCCCTGCCTCTGATTCCCCAACTCTGATTCCCCGCCTCTGATTCCCCAGCTCTGATTCCCCGCCTCTGATTCCCCACCTCTGATTCCCCATATCTGATTCCCCGCCTATGATTCCCCACCTCTGATTCCCCGCCTCTGATTCGCCAGCTATGATTCCCCTCCTCTGGTTCCCCGCATCTGATTCCCCGCCTCTGATTCCCCGTGTCTGACCCTGCCTCTGATTCCACGCCTTTGATTCCCCATCTCTGATTCACCACCTCTGATTCCCCACCTCTGATTCCCCATCTCTGATTCTGCACATCCGATTCCCTGCCTCTGATTCCCCGCCTCTGATTCCCCGCCTCTGATTCCCTGCCTCTGATTCGCAACCTGTTATTCCCCACCTCTGATTTCCCATATCTGATTCCCCGCCTCTGTTTCCCTGCCTCTGATTCCCCGCCTCTGTTTCCCCATATCTTATTCCCCGCCTCTGTTTCACCGCCTCTGATTGGCACCTCTGATACCCCGCCTCTGATTCCCCATCTCTAATTCATCACATCTGATTCCCCACCTCTGCTTACCCATCTCTGATTCTCTACCTCTGATTCGCAACCTCTGATTCCGAATATCTGATTCACCGCCTCTGTTTCCCCGCTTCTGATTCCCCGCCTCTGATTCCCCATATCTGATTCCCCGCCTCTGATTCCCCATCTCTGATTCCCGGTCTCTGATTCCCCACCTCTGTTTCCCGGCCTCTCATTCCCCATCCCTGATTCACCGCCTCTGATTCCCAGTGTCTGATTCCCTGCTTCTGATTCCCCGCCTCTGAATCCCCTCCTCTGATTCCCTGCCACTGATTCCCCGCCCCTGATTCCCCACCTCTGATACCCCATATCTGATTCCCCGCCTCTGTTTCCCCGCCTCTGATTCCCCACCTCTGATTTCCCATATCTGATTCCACGCCTCTGATTCCCCGCCTCTGATTGGCCGCCTCTGATACCCCGCCTCTGATTCCCCATCTCTAATTCATCACATCTGATTCCCCACCTCTGCTTCCCCATCTCTGATTCTCAACCTCTGATTCTCCACCTCTGATTCCCCATATCTGATTCACCGCCTCTGTTTCCCCATCTCTGATTCCCGGACTCTGATTCCCCAACTCTGATTCCCCGCCTCTGATTCCCCAGCACTGATTTCCCGCCTCTGATTCCCCACCTCTGCTTCCCCATCTCTGATTCTCTACCTCTGATTCGCCACCTCTGATTGCCCATATCTGATTCACCGCCTCTGTTTCCGCGCCTCCGATTCGCCGCCTCTGATTCCCCATATTTGATTCCCCGCCTCTGATTCCCCATCTCTGATTCCCGGACTCTGATTCCCCAACTCTGATTCCCCGCCTCTGATTCCCCATATTTGATTCCCCTCCTCTGATTTCCCATCTCTGATTTCCGGACTCTGATTCCCCAACTCTGATTTCCCCACCTCTGATTCCCCAGCTCTGATTTCCCGCCTCTGATTCCCCACCTCTGATACAACATATCTGATTCCCGGCCTCTGTTTCCCCGCGTCTGATTCCCCACCTCTGATTCACCATATCTGATTCCCCGCCTCTGATTCCCCACCACTGATTCCCCTCCTCTGATTCGCCAGTTATGATTGCCCGCCTCTGATACCCCGTTTCTGATTCCCTGCCTCTGATTCCCCGCCTCTGATTCCCCATCTCTGACTCACCACCTCTGATTCCCCACCTCTGATACCCCATCTCTGATTCCGTACATCCGATTCCCTGCCTATGATTCCCCACCTCTGATTCCCCGCCTCTGATTCCCCATATCTGATTCCCTGCCTCTGTTTCCCCGCCTCTGATTCCCCACCTCTGTTTCCCCATATCTGATTCCCCGCCTCTGATTCCCCAACTCTAATACCCTGCCTCTGATTCCCCAGCTCTGATTCCCCGCCTCTGATTCCCCGCATCTGATTCCCTGCCTCTGATTCCCCGCCTCTGATTCCAGGACTCTGATTCCCAGCATCTGATTCCGGCCTCTGATTCCCGGCCTCTGATTCCCTGCTTCTGATTCTGATTCCCTGCCTCTGATTCCCCATCTCTGATTCCGCACATCTGATTCCCTGCCTCTGATTCCCCACCTCTGATTCCCCATATCTGATTCCCCGCCTCTGTTTCCCCACCTCTGATTCCCCGCCTCTGTTTCCCCATATCTGATTCCCCGCCTCTGATTCCCCAACTCTGATTCCCCTCCTCTACTTCGCCAGCTATGGTTCCCCGCCTCTGATTCCCTGCGTCTGATTCCATGCCTCTGATTCCCAGCCTCTGATTCCCCTTCTCTGATTCACCACCTCTGAATCCCCACCTCTGATTCCCCATCTCTGATTCCGCACATCCGATTCCCTGCCTCTGATTCCCCGCCTCTGATTCCCCGCCTCTGATTCGCAACCTCTAATTCCCCACCTCTGATTCCCCATATCTGATTCCCCGCCTCTGTTTCCCTGCCTCTGATTCCCGGCCTCTGTTTCCCCATATCTGATTCCCCTCCTCTGATTCCCCAACTCTGATTCCCCGCCTCTGAATCCCCAGCTTTGATTCCCCGTCTTTTATTCCCGGCCTCTGATTCCCTGCCACTGATTCCCCGCCCCTGATTCCCCACCTCTGATTCCCCATATCTGATTCCATGCCTCTGTTTCCCCACCTCTGATTCCCGGCCTCTTATTCCCAGCATCTGATTCCCGGCCAATGATTCCCTGCCTCTGATTCCCCGCCTCTGATTCCCCAACTCTGATTCCCCGCCTCTGATTCCCCAGCTCTGATTCCCCGACTCTGATTCCCGGAGTCCGATTCCCTGCCTCTGATTCCCCGCCTCTGATTCCCCATCTCTGATTCCCCGCCTCCGATTCCCCATGTCTGATTCCCTGCCTCTGATTCCCCGCCTCTGATTCCCCGCCTCTGATTCCCTGCCACTGATTCCCTGCCCCTGATTCCCCAATTCTCATTCCCCATATCTGATTCCCCGCCTCTGTTTCCCCGCCTCTGATTCCCCGCCTCTGATTCCCCATATCTGATTCCCTGCCTCTGATTCCCCAACTCTGATTCACCGCCTCTGATTCCCCAGCTCTGAATCCCCGCCTCTGATTCCCCGCGTCTGATTCCCTGCCTCTGATTCCCCGCCTTGATTCCCCATCTCTGATTCACAACCTCTGATTCCCCACCTCTGATTCCCTATATTTGATTCCCCGCCTCTGTTTCCCCGCCTCTGATTCCCCGCCTCTGATTCCCCAGCTCTGATACCCGCCTCTGATTCCCCGCGTCTGTTTCCCCGCCTCTGATTCCCTGCCTCTGTTTCCCCATATCTAAGTCCCCGACTCTGATTCCCCAACTCTGATTCCCCACCTCTGATTCCCCAGCTCTGATTCCCCGCCTCTGATTCCCCGCCTCTGTTTAGCCGCCTCTGATTCCCCGCCTCTGATTCCCCAACTCTGAATCCCCGCCTCTGATTCCCCAGCTCTGATTCCACGCCTCTGATTCCCCGTGTTTGATTCCCTGCCTCTGATTCCCTGCCCTGATTCCCCATCTCTGATTCACCGCCTTTAATTCGCCACCTCTGAATCAACATATCTGATTCCCCTCCTCTGTTTCCCCGCCTCTGATTCCCAACCTCTGATTCCACACCTCTGATTCCCCATATCTGATTCCCCGCCTCTGTTTCCCCGCCTCTGATTCCCCGCCACTGTTTCCCCATATCTGATTCCCCACCTCTGATTCTCCTACTCTGCTTCCCCGCCTCTGATTCCCCAGCTCTGATTCCCCGCCTCTGATTCCCCGTTTTTGATTCCCTGCCTCTGATACCCCGCCTCTGATTCCCCATCTCTGATTCACCGCCTTTGATTCGCCACCTCTGTTTCCCCATATCTGATTCCCCACCTCTGTTTCCCCGCCTCTGATTCCCCGCCTCTGATTCCCCATATCTGATTCCCGGGCTCTGATTGCCCACCTCTGATTCCCCGCCTCTGATTCGCCAGCTCTGATTCCCCGCCTCTGATTCCCCGCATCTGATTCCCTGCCTCTGATTCCCCGCCTCTGATTCCCCATCTCTGATACACCGCCTTTGATTCGCCACCTCTGATTCCCCATATCTGATTCCCCACCTCTGTTTCCCGGCCTCTGATTCCCCGCCTCTGATTCTCCATATCTCATTCCCCGCCTCTGAATCCCCATCTCTGATTCCCGGACTCTGATTCCCCACCTCTGATTCCCGGCCTCTTATTCCCAGCATCTGATTCCCGGCCTCTGATTCCCGGCCTCTGATTCCCCGCTTCTGATTCTGATTCCCTGCCTCTGATTCCCCATCTCTGATTCCGCACATCTGATTCCCTGCCTCTGATTCCCCACCTCTGATTCCCCATATCTGATACCCCGCCTCTGTTTCCCCGCCTCTGATTCCCCGCCTCTGTTTCCCTATATCTAATTCCCCACCTCTGATGCCCCAACTCTGATTCCCCGCCTCTGATTCCCCAGCTCTGATTCCCCGCCTCTGATTCCCCGCATCCGATTCCCCATATCTGATTCCCCGCCTCTGTTTCCCTGCCTCTGATTCCCCGCCTCTGTTTCCCCATATCTGATTCCCCGCCTCTGATTCCCAACTATGATTCCCCGCCTCTGATTCACCAGCTCTGATTCCCTGCCTCTGATTCCCTGCGTTCTATTCCCTGCCTCTGATTCCCCGCCTGTGATTCCCCATCACTGATTCACCACCTCTTATTCCCCACATCTGATTCCCCATATCTAATTCCCCGCCTCTGTTTGCCCGCCTCTGATTCCCCGCCTCTGTTTCCCCATATCTGATTCCCCGTCTCTGAATCCCCAACTCTGAATCCCTGCCTCTGATTCCCCAGCTCTGATTCCCCGCCTTTGATTCCCCCCGTCTGATTCCCAGCCTCTGAATCCCCGTGTCTGATTTCCTGCCTCTGATTCCCCGCCTCTGATTCCCCATCTCTGATTCACCGCCTCTGATTCCCCACCTCTGATTCCCCATCTCTGATTCCGCACATCCGATTCCCTGCCTCTGATTCCCCAACTCTGATTCCCCGCCTCTGATTCCCCATCTCTGATTCCCCACACTGATTCCCCGTGTCTGATTCCCTGCCTCTGATTCCCCGCCTCTGAATACCAGCCTCTGATTCCCCATATCTGATTCCCCGCCTCTGATTCCCTGCCTCTGATTCCCCAGCTCTGATTCCCCGCCTTTGATTCCCCCCGTCTGATTCCCAGCCTCTGAATCCCCGTGTCTGATTTCCTGCCTCTGATTCCCCGCCTCTGATTCCCCATCTCTGATTCACCACCTCTGATTCCCCATCTCTGATTCCCCACCTCTGATTCCCCGTGTCTGATTCCCCGTGTCTGATTCCCTGCCTCTGATTCCACGCCTCAGATTCCCCATATCTGATTCCCTGCCACTGATTCCCCGCCTCTGATTCCCCATCTCTGATTCACCACCTCTGATTCCCGGCCTCTGATTGCCCACCTCTGATTCCCCGCCTCTGATTCGCCAGCTATGATTCCCCCCCATCTGATTCCCCGCATCTGATTCCCCGCCTCTGATTCCCCAACTCTAATACCCCGCCTCTGATTCCCCAGCTCTGATTCCCCTCCTCTGATTCCCCGCACCTGATTCCCTGCCTCTGATTCCCCGCCTCTGATTCCAGGCCTCTGATTCCCAACCTCTGATTCCCCACCTCTGATTCCCAATATCTGATTCCCCGCCTCTGTTTCACCGCCTCTGATTCCCCGCCTCTTGTTTCCCCGCCTGTGATTCCCCAGCTCTGATTCCCCGCCCCTGATTCCCCATACCTGATTCCCATCCTCTGATTGCCCACCTCTGATTCCCCGCCTCTGATTCGCCAGCTCTGATTCCCCGCCTCTGATTCCCCGCATCTGATTCCCTGCCTCTGATTCCCGCCTCTGATTCCCCATCTCTGATTCCCCGCCTGTGATTCCCCAGCTCTGATTCCCCACCTCTGATTCCCCAGCTCTGATTCCCAGCCTCTGATTCCCCGTGTTTGATCCCCTGCCTCTGATTACCTTCCTCTGATTCCCGGCCACTGATACCCCGCTTCTGATTCTGATTCCCTGCCTCTGATTCCCCATCTCTGATTCACCACATTTGAATCCCCGCCTCTGTTTCCACGCCTCTGATTCCCCGCCTGTGATTCCCCAGCTCTGATTCCCCGCCCCTGATTCCCCATATCTGATTCCCATCCTCTGATTGCCCACCTCTGATTCCCCGCCTCTGATTCGCCAGCTCTGATTCCCCGCCTCTGATTCCCCGCATCTGATTCCCTGCCTCTGATTCCCGCCTCTGATTCCCCATCTCTGATTCCCCGCCTGTGATTCCCCAGCTCTGATTCCCCACCTCTGATTCCCCAGCTCTGATTCCCAGCCTCTGATTCCCCGTGTTTGATCCCCTGCCTCTGATTACCTTCCTCTGATTCCCGGCCACTGATACCCCGCTTCTGATTCTGATTCCCTGCCTCTGATTCCCCATCTCTGATTCACCACATTTGAATCCCCGCCTCTGTTTCCACGCCTCTGATTCCCTGCCTCTGATTCCCAACCTCTGATTCCCCACCCCTGATTCCCCATATCTGATTCCCCGCCTCTGTTTCCCTGCCTCTGATTCCCCGCCCCTGTTTCCCCATATCTGATTCCCCGCCTCTGATTCCCCAACTCTGATTCCCCGCCTCTGATTCCCCAGCTCTGATTCCCCGCCTCTGATTCCCCGTGTTTGATTCCCTGCCTCTGATTCCCCGCCTCTGATTCCCCATCTCTGATTCACCGCCTTTGATTCGCCACCTCTGATTCCCCATATCTGATTCCCCACCTCTGTTACCCCGCCTCTGATTCCCCGCCTCTGATTCCCCATATATCATTCCCCGCCTCTGAATCCCCATCTCTGATTCCCGGACTCTGATTCCCCACCTCTGATTCCCGGCCTCTTATTCCCGGCATCTGAATCCCGGCCTCTGATTCCCGGCCTCTGATTCCCCGCTTCTGATTCTGATTCCCTGCCTCTGATTCCCCATCTCTGATTCCGCACATCTGATTCCCTGCCTCTGATTCCCCACCTCTGATTCCCCATATCTGATTCCCCGCCTCTGTTTCCCCGCCTCTGATTCCCCGCCTCTGTTTCCCCATATCTAATTCCCCACCTCAGATGCCCCAACTCTGATACCCCGCCTCTGATTCCCCAGCTCTGATTCCCCGCCTCTGATTCCCCGCATCCGATTCCCCATATCTGATTCCCCGCCTCTGTTTCCCCGCCTTTGATTCCCCGCCTCTGTTTCCCCATATCTGATTCCCCGCCTCTGATTCCCAACTATGATTCCCCGCCTCTGATTCCCCAGCTCATATTCCCCGCCTCTGATTCCCCGCGTTCTATTCCCTGCCTCTGATACCCCGCCTGTGATTCCCCATCTCTGATTCACCACCTCTGATTCCCCAACTCTGATTCCCCATATCTAATTCCCCGCCTCTGTTTGCCCGCCTCTGATTCCCCGCCTCTGTTTCCCCATATCTGATTCCCCGTGTCTGATTCCCTGCCTCTGATTCCCCGCCTATGATTCCCCGCCTCTGATTCCCTGCCACTGATTCCCTGCCCCTGATATCCCACCTCTGATTCCCCATATCTGATTCCCTGCCTCTGTTTCCCCGCCTCTGATTCCCCGCCTCTGATTCCCCATATTTGATTCCCCGCCTCTGATTCCCCAACTCTGATTCCCCGCCTCTGATTCCCCAGCTCTGAATCCCCGCCTCTGATTCCCCGCGTCTGTTTCCCTGCCTCTGATTCCCCGCCTCTGTTTCCCCATATCTAAGTCCCCGACTCTGATTCCCCAACTCTGATTCCCCACCTCTGATTCCCCAGCTCTGATTCCCCGCCTCTGATTCCCCGCATCTGATTCCCTGCATCTGATTCCCAGCCTCTGATTCCCTGCCTCCGATTCCCAACCTCTGATTCCCCACCTCTGATTCCTCATATCTGATTCCCCGCCTCTGTTTCCCCGCCTCTGATTCCCCGCCTCTGTTTCCCCATATCTGATTCCCGGCCTCTGATTCTCCGCCTCTGATTCCCCGCCTCTGATTCCCTGCCTCTGATTCCCCATCTCCGATTCCGCTCATCGGATTCCCTGCCTCTGATTCCCCGCCTCTGATTCCCCGCCTCTGATTCCCTGCTTCTGATTCCCAACCTCTGATTCCCCACCTCTGATTCCCCATATCTGATTCCCCGCCTCTGTTTCCCCGCCTCTGATTCCCCGCCTCTGATTCCCCAACTCTGAATCCCCGCCTCTGATTCGCCAGCTCTGATTCCCCGCCTCTGATTCCCCGTGTTTGATTCCCTGCCTCTGATTCCCTGCCCTGATTCCCCATCTCTGATACACCGCCTTTAATTCCCCCACCGCTGATTCCCCATATCTGATTCCCCGCCTCTGTTTCCCCGTCTCTGATTCCCCGCCTCTGTTTCGCCATATCTAATTCCACGCCTCTGATTCCCCAACTCTGATTCCCCGCCTCTGATTCCCCAGCTCTGATTCCCTGCCTCTGATTCCCCGCATCTGATTCCCTGCCTCTGATTCCCCGCCTCTGATTCCCTGCCTCTGATTCCCAACCTCTGATTCCCCACCTCTGAATCCACATATCTGATTCCCCGCCTCTGTTTCCCCGCCTCTGATTCCCCGCCTCTGTTTTCCCATATCTGATTCCCCGCCTCTGATTCCCCAACTCTGATTCCCCTCCTCTGATTCGCCAGCTATGATTCCCCGCCTCTGATTCCCTGCATCTGATTCCCTGCATCTGATTCCCCGCCTCTGATTCCCCTTCTCTGATTCTCCACCTCTGATTCCCCACCTCTGATTCCCCATCTCTGATTCTGCTCATCCGATTCCCTGCCTCTGATTCCCCGCCTCTGATTCCCCGCCTCTGATTCCCTGCCTCTGATTCGCAACCTCTAATTCCCCACCTCTGATTCACCGCCTCTGTTTCCCCGCATCTGATTCCCCGCCTCTGATTCCCCATATTTGATTCCCCGCCTCTGATTCCCCATCTCTGATTCCCGGACTCATTCCCCAACTCTGATTCCCCACCTCTGATTCCCCATATTTGATTCCCCTCCTCTGATTTCCCATCTCTGATTCCCGGACTCTGATTCTCTACCTCTGATTTCCCCGCTTCTGAATCCCCAGCTCTGATTTCCCGCCTCTGATTCCCCACCTGTGATACAACATATCTGATTCCCGGCCTCTGTTTCCCCGCCTCTGATTCCTCACCTCTGATTCACCATATCTGATTCCCCGCCTCTGATTCCCCACCACTGATTCCCCTCCTCTGATTCGCCAGTTATGATTGCCCGCCTCTGATTCCCCGTTTCTGATTCCCTGCCTCTGATTCCCCGCCTCTGATTCCCCATGTCTGACTCACCACCTCTGATTCCCCACCTCTAATACCCCATCTCTGATTCCGCACATCCGATTCCCTGCCTCTGATTCCCCGCCTCTGATTCCCCGCCTCTGATTCCCTGCCTCTGATTCGCAACCTCTTATTCCCCACCTCTGATTCCCCATATCTGATTCCCCGCCTCTGTTTCCCCGCCTCTGATTGGCACCTCTGATACCCCGCCTCTGATTCCCCATCTCTAATTCATCACATCTGATTCCCCACCTCTGCTTCCCCATCTCCGATTCTCTACCTCTGATTCGCCACCTCTGATTCCCAATATCTGATTCACCGCCTCTGTTTCCCTGCCTCTGATTCCCCGCCTCTGATTCCCCATATCTGATTCACCGCCTCTGTTTCCCTGCCTCTGATTCCCCGCCTCTGATTCCCCATATCTGATTCCCCACCTCTGTTTCCCGGCCTCTGATTCCCAATCCCTGATTCACCGCCTCTGACTCCCAGTGTCTGATTCCCTGCCTCTGATTCCCCGCCTCTGAATCCCCTCCTCTGATTCCCTGCCACTGATTCCCCGCCCCTGATTCCCCACCTCTGATACCCCATATCTGATTCCCCGCCTCTGTTTCCCCGCCTCTGATTCCCCACCTCTGATTCCCCATATCTGATTCCCTGCCTCTGATTCCCCAACTCTGATTCCCCGCCTCTGATTCCCCAGCTCTGATTCCCCGCCTCTGATTCCCCACCTCTGATCCAACATATCTGATTCCCCGCCTCTGTTTCCCCGCCACTGATTCCCCACCTCTGATTCCCCATATCTGATTCCCCGCCTATGATTCCCCACCTCTGATTCCCCGCCTCTGATCCGCCAGCTATGATTCCCCTCCTCTGGTTCCCCGCATCTGATTCCCCGCCTCTGATTCCCCGTGTCTGACCCTGCCTCTGATTCCACGCCTTTGATTCCCCATCTCTGATTCACCACCTCTGATTCCCCACCTCTGATTCCCCATCTCTGATTCTGCACATCCGATTCCCTGCCTCTGATTCCCCGCCTCTGATTCCCCGCCTCTGATTCCCTGCCTCTGATTCGCAACCTGTTATTCCCCACCTCTGATTCCCCATATCTGATTCCCCGCCTCTGTTTCCCTGCCTCTGATTCCCCGCCTCTGTTTCCCCATATCTGATTCCCCGCCTCTGTTTCACCGCCTCTGATTGGCACCTCTGATACCCCGCCTCTGATTCCCCATCTCTAATTCATCACATCTGATTCCCCATCTCTGCTTCCCCATCTCTGATTCTCTACCTCTGATTCGCAACCTCTGATTCCGAATATCTGATTCACCGCCTCTGTTTCCCCGCTTCTGATTCCCCGCCTCTGATTCCCCATATCTGATTCCCCGCCTCTGATTCCCCATCTCTGATTCCCCAGCTCTGATTCCCCATCTCTGCTTCCCCATCTCTGATTCTCTACCTCTGATTCGCAACCTCTGATTCCGAATATCTGATTCACCGCCTCTGTTTCCCCGCTTCTGATTCCCCGCCTCTGTTTCCCTGCCTCTGATTCCCCGCCTCTGTTTCCCCATATCTGATTCCTCGCCTCTGTTTCACCGCCTCTGATTGGCACCTCTGATAACCCGCCTCTGATTCCCCATCTCTAATTCATCACATCTGATTCCCCATCTCTGCTTCCCCATCTCTGATTCTCTACCTCTGATTCGCAACCTCTGATTCCGAATATCTGATTCACCGCCTCTGTTTCCCCGCTTCTGATTCCCCGCCTCTGATTCCCCATATCTGATACCCCGCCTCTGATTCCCCATCTCTAATTCATCACATCTGATTCCCCATCTCTGCTTCCCCATCTCTGATTCTCTACCTCTGATTCGCAACCTCTGATTCCGAATATCTGATTCACCGCCTCTGTTTCCCCGCTTCTGATTCCCCGCCTCTGATTCCCCATATCTGATTCCCCGCCTCTGATTCCCCATCTCTGATTCCCCAGCTCTGATTCCCCTCCTCTGATTCCCCGCATCTGATTCCCTGCCTCTGATTCCCCGCCTCTGATTCCAGGCCTCTGATTCCCAACCTCTGATTCCCCACCTCTGATTCCCAATATCTGATTCCCCGCCTCTGTTTCACCGCCTCTGATTCACCGCCTCTGTTTCCCCGCCTGTGATTCCCCAGCTCTGATTCCCCGCCCCTGATTCCCCACATCTGATTCCCATCCTCTGATTGCCCACCTCTGATTCTCCGCCTCTGATTCGTCAGCTCTGATTCCCCGCCTCTGATTCCCCGCATCTGATTCCCTGCCTCTGATTCCCGCCTCTGATTCCCCATCTCTGATTCCCCGCCTGTGATTCCCCAGCTCTGATTCCCCACCTCTGATTCCCCAGCTCTGATTCCCAGCCTCTGATTCCCCGTGTTTGATCCCCTGCCTCTGATTACCTTCCTCTGATTCCCGGCCACTGATACCCCGCTTCTGATTCTGATTCCCTGCCTCTGAGTCCCCATCTCTGATTCACCACATTTGAATCCCCGCCTCTGTTTCCACGCCTCTGATTCCCTGCCTCTGATTCCCAACCTCTGATTCCCCACCCCTGATTCCCCATATCTGATTCCCCGCCTCTGATTCCCCAGCTCTGATTCCCCGCCTCTGATTCCCCATGTTTGATTCCCTGCCTCTGATTCCCCGCCTCTGATTCCCCATCTCTGATTCACCGCCTTTGATTCGCCACCTCTGATTCCCCATATCTGATTCCCCACCTCTGTTACCCCGCCTCTGATTCCCCGCCTCTGATTCCCCATATATCATTCCCCGCCTCTGAATCCCCATCTCTGATTCCCGGACTCTGATTCCCCACCTCTGATTCCCGGCCTCTTATTCCCGGCATCTGAATCCCGGCCTCTGATTCCTGGCCTCTGATTCCCCGCTTCTGATTCTGATTCCCTGCCTCTGATTCCCCATCTCTGATTCCGCACATCTGATTCCCTGCCTCTGATTCCCCACCTCTGATTCCCCATATCTGATTCCCCGCCTCTGTTTCCCCGCCTCTGATTCCCCGCCTCTGTTTCCCCATATCTAATTCCCCACCTCAGATGCCCCAACTCTGATACCCCGCCTCTGATTCCCCAGCTCTGATTCCCCGCCTCTGATTCCCCGCATCCGATTCCCCATATCTGATTCCCCGCCTCTGTTTCCCCGCCTTTGATTCCCCGCCTCTGTTTCCCCATATCTGATTCCCCGCCTCTGATTCCCAACTATGATTCCCCGCCTCTGATTCCCCAGCTCTGATTCCCCGCCTCTGATTCCCCGCGTTCTATTCCCTGCCTCTGATTCCCCGCCTGTGATTCCCCATCTCTGATTCACCACCTCTGATTCCCCACCTCTGATTCCCCATATCTAATTCCCCGCCTCTGTTTGCCCGCCTCTGATTCCCCGCCTCTGTTTCCCCATATCTGATTCCCCGTGTCTGATTCCCTGCCTCTGATTCCCCGCCTATGATTCCCCGCCTCTGATTCCCTGCCACTGATTCCCTGCCCCTGATACCCCACCTCTGATTCCCCATATCTGATTCCCTGCCTCTGTTTCCCCGCCTCTGATTCCCCGCCTCTGATTCCCCATATCTGATTCCCCGCCTCTGATTCCCCAACTCTCATTCCCCGCCTCTGATTCCCCAGCTCTGAATCCCCGCCTCTGATTCCCCGCGTCTGTTTCCCCGCCTCTGATTCCCCGCCTCTGTTTCCCCATATCTAAGTCCCCGACTCTGATTCCCCAACTCTGATTCCCCACCTCTGATTCCCCAGCTCTCATTCCCCGCCTCTGATTCCCCGCATCTGATTCCCTGCATCTGATTCCCAGCCTCTGATTCCCTGCCTCCGATTCCCAACCTCTGATTCCCCACCTCTGATTCCCCATATTTGATTCCCCGCCTCTGTTTCCCCGCCTCTGATTCCCCGCCTCTGTTTCCCCATATCTGATTCCCGGCCTCTGATTCTCCGCCTCTGATTCCCCGCCTCTGATTCCCTGCCTCTGATTCCCCATCTCCGATTCCGCACATCGGATTCCCTGCCTCTGATTCCCCGCCTCTGATTCCCCGCCTCTGTTTCGCCATATCTAATTCCACGCCTCTGATTCCCCAACTCTGATTCCCCGCCTCTGATTCCCCAGCTCTGATTCCCTGCCTCTGATTCCCCGCATCTGATTCCCTGCCTCTGATTCCCCGCCTCTGATTCCCTTCCTCTGATTCCCAACCTCTGATTCCCCACCTCTGAATCCCCATATCTGATTCCCCGCCTCTGTTTCCCCGCCTCTGATTCCCCGCCTCTGTTTCCCCATATCTGATTCCCCGCCTCTGATTCCCCAACTCTGATTCCCCTCCTCTGATTCGCCAGCTATGATTCCCCGCCTCTGATTCCCTGCATCTGATTCCCTGCATCTGATTCCCCGCCTCTGATTCCCCTTCTCTGATTCTCCACCTCTGATTCCCCACCTCTGATTCCCCATCTCTGATCCTGCTCATCCGATTCCCTGCCTCTGATTCCCCGCCTCTGATTCCCCGCCTCTGATTCCCTGCCTCTGATTCGCAACCTCTAATTCCCCACCTCTGATTCCCCATATCTGATTCCCCGCCTCTGTTTCCCTGCCTCTGATTCCCGGCCTCTGTTTCCCCATATCTGATTCCCCTCCTCTGATTCCCCAACTCTGATTCCCCGCCTCTGATACCCCGCCTCTGATTCCCCATCTCTAATTCATCACATCTGATTCCCCACCTCTGCTTCCCCATCTCTGATTCTCTACCTCTGATTCGCCGCCTCTGATTGCCCATATCTGATTCACCGCCTCTGTTTCCCCGCATCTGATTCCCCGCCTCTGATTCCCCATATTTGATTCCCCGCCTCTGATTCCCCATCTCTGATTCCCGGACTCATTCCCCAACTCTGATTCCCCACCTCTGATTCCCCATATTTGATTCCCCTCCTCTGATTTCCCATCTCTGATTCCCGGACTCTGATTCCCCAACTCTGATTTCCCCGCCTCTGAATCCCCAGCTCTGATTTCCCGCCTCTGATTCCCCACCTGTGATACAACATATCTGATTCCCGGCCTCTGTTTCCCCGCCTCTGATTCCTCACCTCTGATTCACCATATCTGATTCCCCGCCTCTGATTCCCCACCACTGATTCCCCTCCTCTGATTCGCCAGTTATGATTGCCCGCCTCTGATTCCCCGTTTCTGATTCCCTGCCTCTGATTCCCCGCCTCTGATTCCCCATGTCTGACTCACCACCTCTGATTCCCCACCTCTGATACCCCATCTCTGATTCCGCACATCCGATTCCCTGCCTCTGATTCCCCGCCTCTGATTCCCCGCCTCTGATTCCCTGCCTCTGATTCGCAACCTCTTATTCCCCACCTCTGATTCCCCATATCTGATTCCCCGCCTCTGTTTCCCCGCCTCTGATTGGCACCTCTGATACCCCGCCTCTGATTCCCCATCTCTAATTCATCACATCTGATTCCCCACCTCTGCTTCCCCATCTCCGATTCTCTACCTCTGATTCGCCACCTCTGATTCCCAATATCTGATTCACCGCCTCTGTTTCCCCGCATCTGATTCCCCGCCTCTGATTCCCCATATTTGATTCCCCGCCTCTGATTCCCCATCTCTGATTCCCGGACTCATTCCCCAACTCTGATTCCCCACCTCTGATTCCCCATATTTGATTCCCCTCCTCTGATTTCCCATCTCTGATTCCCGGACTCTGATTCCCCAACTCTGATTTCCCCGCCTCTGAATCCCCAGCTCTGATTTCCCGCCTCTGATTCCCCACCTGTGATACAACATATCTGATTCCCGGCCTCTGTTTCCCCGCCTCTGATTCCTCACCTCTGATTCACCATATTTGATTCCCCGCCTCTGATTCCCCACCACTGATTCCCCTCCTCTGATTCGCCAGTTATGATTGCCCGCCTCTGATTCCCCGTTTCTGATTCCCTGCCTCTGATTCCCCGCCTCTGATTCCCCATGTCTGACTCACCACCTCTGATTCCCCACCTCTGATACCCCATCTCTGATTCCGCACATCCGATTCCCTGCCTCTGATTCCCCGCCTCTGATTCCCCGCCTCTGATTCCCTGCCTCTGATTCGCAACTTCTTATTCCCCACCTCTGATTCCCCATATCTGATTCCCCGCCTCTGTTTCCCCGCCTCTGATTGGCACCTCTGATACCCCGCCTCTGATTCCCCATCTCTAATTCATCACATCTGATTCCCCACCTCTGCTTCCCCATCTCCGATTCTCTACCTCTGATTCGCCACCTCTGATTCCCAATATCTGATTCACCGCCTCTGTTTCCCTGTCTCTGATTCGCCGCCTCTGATTCCCCATATCTGATTCACCGCCTCTGTTTCCCTGCCTCTGATTCCCCGCCTCTGATTCCCCATATCTGATTCCCCACCTCTGTTTCCCGGCCTCTGATTCCCAATCCCTGATTCACCGCCTCTGACTCCCAGTGTCTGATTCCCTGCCTCTGATTCCCCGCCTCTGAATCCCCTCCTCTGATTCCCTGCCACTGATTCCCCGCCCCTGATTCCCCACCTCTGATATCCCATATCTGATTCCCCGCCTCTGTTTCCCCGCCTCTGATTCCCCACCTCTGATTCCCCATATCTGATTCCCTGCCTCTGATTCCCCAACTCTGATTCCCCGCCTCTGATTCCCCAGCTCTGATTCCCCGCCTCTGATTCCCCACCTCTGATCCAACATATCTGATTCCCCGCCTCTGTTTCCCCGCCACTGATTCCCCACCTCTGATTCCCCATATCTGATTCCCCGCCTATGATTCCCCACCTCTGATTCCCCGCCTCTGATTCGCCAGCTATGATTCCCCTCCTCTGGTTCCCCGCATCTGATTCCCCGCCTCTGATTCCCCGTGTCTGACCCTGCCTCTGATTCCACGCCTTTGATTCCCCATCTCTGATTCACCACCTCTGATTCCCCACCTCTGATTCCCCATCTCTGATTCTGCACATCCGATTCCCTGCCTCTGATTCCCTGCCTCTGATTCGCAACCTGTTATTCCCCACCTCTGATTCCCCATATCTGATTCCCCGCCTCTGTTTCCCTGCCTCTGATTCCCCGCCTCTGTTTCCCCATATCTTATTCCCCGCCTCTGTTTCACCGCCTCTGATTGGCACCTCTGATACCCCGCCTCTGATTCCCCATCTCTAATTCATCACATCTGATTCCCCACCTCTGCTTACCCATCTCTGATTCTCTACCTCTGATTCGCAACCTCTGATTCCGAATATCTGATTCACCGCCTCTGTTTCCCCGCTTCTGATTCCCCGCCTCTGATTCCCCATATCTGATTCCCCGCCTCTGATTCCCCATCTCTGATTCCCGGTCTCTGATTCCCCACCTCTGTTTCCCGGCCTCTCATTCCCCATCCCTGATTCACCGCCTCTGATTCCCAGTGTCTGATTCCCTGCTTCTGATTCCCCGCCTCTGAATCCCCTCCTCTGATTCCCTGCCACTGATTCCCCGCCCCTGATTCCCCACCTCTGATACCCCATATCTGATTCCCCGCCTCTGTTTCCCCGCCTCTGATTCCCCACCTCTGATTTCCCATATCTGATTCCACGCCTCTGATTCCCCGCCTCTGATTGGCCGCCTCTGATACCCCGCCTCTGATTCCCCATCTCTAATTCATCACATCTGATTCCCCACCTCTGCTTCCCCATCTCTGATTCTCAACCTCTGATTCTCCACCTCTGATTCCCCATATCTGATTCACCGCCTCTGTTTCCCCGCCTCTGATTCCCCGCCTCTGATTCCCCATATTTGATTCCCCGCCTCTGATTCCCCATCTCTGATTCCCGGACTCTGATTCCCCAACTCTGATTCCCCGCCTCTGATTCCCCAGCACTGATTTCCCGCCTCTGATTCCCCAACTCTGCTTCCCCATCTCTGATTCTCTACCTCTGATTCGCCACCTCTGATTGCCCATATCTGATTCACCGCCTCTGTTTCCCCGCCTCTGATTCCCCTCCTCTGATTCCCCATATTTGATTCCCCGCCTCTGATTCCCCATCTCTGATTCCCGGACTCTGATTCCCCAACTCTGATTCCCCGCCTCTGATTCCCCATATTTGATTCCCCTCCTCTGATTTCCCATCTCTGATTCCCGGACTCTGATTCCCCAACTCTGATTTCCCCGCCTCTGATTCCCCAGCTCTGATTTCCCGCCTCTGATTCCCCACCTCTGATACAACATATCTGATTCCCGGCCTCTGTTTCCCCGCGTCTGATTCCCCACCTCTGATTCACCATATCTGATTCCCCGCCTCTGATTCCCCACCACTGATTCCCCTCCTCTGATTCGCTAGTTATGATTGCCCGCCTCTGATACCCCGTTTCTGATTCCCTGCCTCTGATTCCCCGCCTCTGATTCCCCATCTCTGACTCACCACCTCTGATTCCCCACCTCTGATACCCCGCCTCTGATTCCCCATATCTGATTCCCTGCCTCTGTTTCCCCGCCTCTGATTCCCCACCTCTGTTTCCCCATATCTGATTCCCCGCCTCTGATTCCCCAACTCTAATACCCTGCCTCTGATTCCCCAGCTCTGATTCCCCGCCTCTGATTCCCCGCATCTGATTCCCTGCCTCTAATTCCCCGCCTCTGATTCCCGGCCTCTGATTCCCTGCTTCTGATTCTGATTCCCTGCCTCTGATTCCCCATCTCTGATTCCGCACATCTGATTCCCTGCCTCTGATTCCCCACCTCTGATTCCCCATATCTGATTCCCCGCCTCTGTTTCCCCGCCTCTGATTCCCCGCCTCTGTTTCCCCATATCTGATTCCCCGCCTCTGATTCCCCAACTCTGATTCCCCGCCTCTCTTTCCCCAGCTCTGATTCCCCACCTCTGATTCCCCAGCTCTGATTCCCTGCCACTGATTCCCCAACTCTGATTCCCCGCCTCTGTTTCCCCAGCTCTGATTCCCCACCTCTGATTCCCCAGCTCTGATTCCCTGCCTCTGAATCCCCAACTCTGATTCCCTGCCTCTGATTAACCAGCTCTGATTCCCCGCCTTTGATTCCCCCCGTCTGATTCCCAGCCTCTGAATCCCCGTCTGATTTCTTGCCTCTGATTCCCCGCCTCTGATTCCCCATCTCTGATTCACTGCCTCTGATTCCCCACATCTGATTCCCCATCTCTGATTCCGCACAACCGATTCCCTGCCTCTGATTCCCCGACTCTGATTCCCCACCTCTGATTCCCCAGCTCTGATTCCCCGCCTCCTATTCCCCGCGTCAGATTCCCTGCCTGTGATTCCCCGCCTCTGATTCCCCATCTCTGATTCCCCACCTCTGATTCCCCGTGTCTGATTCCCTTCCTTTGATTCCCCGCCTCTGATTCCCCGCCTCTGATTCCCTGCCACTGATTCCCCGCCCCTGATTCCCCACATCTGATTCCCCATATCTTATTCCCCGCCTCTGTTTCCCCCCCTCTGATTCCCAGCCTCTGATTCCCCATATCTGATTCCCCGCCTCTGATTCCCCATATCTGATTCCCCGCCTCTATTTCCCCATATCTGCTTCGCCGCCTCTGATTCCCCAACTCTGATTCCCCGCCTCTGATTCCCCAGCTCTGATTTCCCGCCTCTGATTCCCGGCATCCGATTCCCTGCCTCTGATTCCCCGCCTCTGATTCCCCGCCTCTGATTCCCCGCCTCTGATTCCCCGTGTCTGATTCCCTGCCTCTGATTCCCCAGCTCTGAATCCCCGCATCTGATTCCCCGCATCTGATTCCCTGCCTCTGATTCCCCGCCTCTGATTCCCCACCTCTGATTCCCCATATCTGATTCCCCGCCTCTGTTTCCCCAGCTCTGATTCCCCACCTCTGATTCCCCAGCTCTGATTCCCTGCCACTGATTCCCCGCCCCTGATTCCCCTTCTCTGATTCACCACCTCTGAATCCCCACCTCTGATTCCCCATCTCTGATTCCGCACATCCGATTCCCTGCCTCTGATTCCCCGCCTCTGATTCCCCGCCTCTGATTCGCAACCTCTAATTCCCCACCTCTGATTCCCCATATCTGATTCCCCGCCTCTGTTTCCCTGCCTCTGATTCCCGGCCTCTGTTTCCCCATATCTGATTCCCATCCTCTGATTCCCCAACTCTGATTCCCCGCCTCTGAATCCCCAGCTTTGATTCCCCGTCTTTTATTCCCGGCCTCTGATTCCCTGCCACTAATTCCCCGCCCCTGATTCCCCACCTCTGATTCCCCATATCTGATTCCCCGCCTCTGTTTCCCCACCTCTGATTCCCGGCCTCTTATTCCCAGCATCTGATTCCCGGCCAATGATTCCCTGCCTCTGATTCCCCGCCTCTGATTCCCCATCTCTGATTCCCCGCCTCTGATTCCCCGTGTCTGATTCCCTGCCTCTGATTCCCCGCCTCTGATTCCCCGCGTCTGATTCCCTGCCACTGATTCCCTGCCCCTGATTCCCCACCTCTGATTCCCCATATCTGATTCCCCGCCTCTGTTTCCCCAACTCTGATTCCCTTCCTCTAATTCGCCAGCTATGATTCCCCGCCTCTGATTCCCTGCCACTGATTCCCTGCCCCTGATTCCCCACCTCTGATTCCCCATATATGATTCCCCGCCTCTGATTCCCCAACTCTGATTCCCCTCCTCTAATTCGCCAGCTATGATTCCCCGCCTCTTATTCCCTGCGTCTGATTCCCTGCCTCTGATTCCCAGCCTCTGATTCCCCTTCTCTGATTCACCACCTCTGAATCCCCACCTCTGATTCCCCATCTCTGATTCCGCACATCCGATTCCCTGCCTCTGATTCCCCGCCTCTGATTCCCCGCCTCTGATTCCCCGCCTCTGATTCCCCGCGTCTGATTCCCTGCCACTGATTTTCTGCCCCTGATTCCCCACCTCTGATTCCCCATCTCTGATTCCCCGCCTCTGTTTCCCCACCTCTGATTCCCCGCCTCTGTTTCCCCATATCTGATTCCCCGCCTCTGATTCCCCAACTCTGATTCCCCTCCTCTAATTCGCCAGCTATGATTCCCCGCCTCTGATTCCCTGCATCTGATTCCCTGCCTCTGATTCCCAGCCTCTGATTCCCCTTCTCTGATTCACCACCTCTGAATCCCCACCTCTGATTCCCCATCTCTGATTCCGCACATCCGATTCCCTGCATCTGATTCCCCGCCTTTTATTCCCGGCCTCTGATTCCCTGCCACTGATTCCCTGCTTCTGATTCTGATTCCCTGCCTCTGATTCCCCATCTCTGATTCCGCACATCTGATTCCCTGCCTCTGATTCCCCACCTCTGATTCCCCATATCTGATTCCCCGCCTCTGTTTCCCCGCCTCTGATTCCCCGCCTCTGTTTCCCCATCTCTGATTCCCCGCCTCTGATTCCCCAACTCTGATTCCCCTCCTCTAATTCGCCAGCTATGATTCCCCGCCTCTGATTCCCTGCGTCTGATTCCCTGCTTCTGATTCCCAGCCTCTGATTCCCCTTCTCTGATTCACCACCTCTGAATCCCCACCTCTGATTCCCCATCTCTGATTCCGCACATCCGATTCCCTGCCAATGATTCCCCGCCTCTGATTCCCCGCCTCTGATACGCAACCTCTAATTCCCCACCTCTGATTCCCCATATCTGATTCCCCGCCTCTGTTTCCCTGCCTCTGATTCCCGGCCTCTGTTTCCCCATATCTGATTCCCCTCCTCTGATTCCCCAACTCTGATTCCCCGCCTCTGATTCCCCAGCTCTGATTCCCCGCCTTTTATTCCCGGCCTCTGATTCCCTGCCACTGATTCCCCGCCCCTGATTCCCCACCTCTGATTCCCCATATCTGATTCCCCGCCTCTGTTTCCCCAGCTCTGATTCCCCACCTCTGATTCCCCAGCTCTGATTCCCTGCCACTGATTCCCCACCCCTGATTCCCCACCTCTGATTCCCCATACCTGATTCCCCGCCTCTGTTTCCCCAGCTCTGATTCCCTGCCTCTGATTCCCTGCCCTGATTCCCCATCTCTGTTTCACCGCCTTTGATTCGCCACCTCTGATTCCCCATATCTGATTCCCCGCCTCTGTTTCCCCGCCTCTGATTCCCTGCCTCTGATTCCCAACCTCTGATTCCACACCTCTGATTCCCCATATATGATTCCCCGCCTCTATTTCCCCATATCTGATTCCCCGCCTCTGATTCCCCAACTCTGATTCCCCGCCTCTGATTCCCCAGCTCTGATTCCCCGCCTCTGATTCCCGGCGTCCGATTCCCTGCCTCTGATTCCCCGCCTCTGATTCGCCATCTCTGATTCCCCGCCTCTGATTCCCCGTGTCTGATTCCCTGCCTCTGATTCCCCGCCTCAGATTCCCCGCCTCTGATTCCCTGCCACTGATTCCCTGCCCCTGATTCCCCACCTCTGATTCCCCATATCTGATTCCCCGCCTCTGTTTCCCCGCCTCTGATTCCCCATATCAGATTCCCTGCCTCTGATTCCACAACTCTGATTCCCCGCCTCTGATTCCCCAGCTCTGAATCCCCGCTTCTGATTCCCCGCGTCTGATTCCCTCCCTCTGATTCACAACCTCTGATTCCCCACCTCTGATTCCCCATATCTGATTCCCTGCCTCTGCTTCCCCGCCTCTGATTCCCCGCCTCTGATTCCCCATATCTGATTCCCCGGCTCTGATTGCCCACCTCTGATTCCCCGCCTCTGATTCGCCAGCTCTGATTCCCCGCCTCTGAATCCCCGCATCTGATTCCCTGCCTCTGATTCCCCGCCTCTGATTCCCCATCTCTGATTCACCGCCTTTGATTCGCCACCTCTGATTCCCCATATCTGATTCCCCACCTCTGTTTCCCCGCCTCTGATTCTCCGCCTCTGATTCTCCATATCTCATTCCCCGCCTCTGAATCCCCATCTCTGATTCCCGGACTCTGATTCCCCACCTCTGATTCCCGGCCTCTTATTCCCAGCATCTGATTCCCGGCCTCTGATTCCCGGCCTCTGATTCCCCGCTTCTGATTCTGATTCCCTGCCTCTGATTCCCCATCTCTGATTCCGCACATCTGATTCCCTGCCTCTGATTCCCCACCTCTGATTCCCCATATCTGATTCCCCGCCTCTGTTTCCCCGCCTCTGATTCCCCACCTCTGTTTCCCCATATCTAATTCCCCACCTCTTATGCCCCAATTCTGATTCCCCGCCTCTGATTCCCCAGCTCTGATTCCCCGCCTCTGATTCCCCGCATTCGATTCCCCATGTCTGATTCCCCGACTCTGTTTCCCCGCCTCTGATTCCCCGCCTCTGTTTCCCCATATCTGATTCCCCGCCTCTGATTCCCCAGCTCTGATTCCCTGCCTCTGATTCCCCGCGTTCTATTCGCTGCCTCTGATCCCCCGCCTGTGATTCCCCATCTCTGATTCACCACCTCTGATTCCCCACCTCTGATTCCCCATATCTAATTCCCCGCCTCTGCTTGCCCGCCTCTCATTCCCCGCCTCTGTTTCCCCATATCTGATTCCCCGCCTCTGAATCCCCAACTCTGATTCCCTGCCTCTGATTCACCAGCTCTGATTCCACGCCTTTGATTCCCCCCGTCTGATTCCCAGCCTCTGAATCCCCGTCTGATTTCTTGCCTCTGATTCCCCGCCTCTGATTCCCCATCTCTGATTCACTGCCTCTGATTCCCCACATCTGATTCCCCATCTCTGATTCCGCACAACCGATTCCCTGCCTCTGATTCCCCGACTCTGATTCCCCACCTCTGATTCCCCAGCTCTGATTCCCCGCCTCTGATTCCCCGCGTCTGATTCCCTGCCTGTGATTCCCCGCCTCTGATTCCCCATCTCTGATTCCCCACCTCTGATTCCCCGTGTCTGATTCCCTTCCTTTGATTCCCCGCCTCTGATTCCCCGCCTCTGATTCCCTGCCACTGATTCCCCGCCCCTGATTCCCCACATCTGATTCCCCATATCTTATTCCCCGCCTCTGTTTCCCCCCCTCTGATTCCCAGCCTCTGATTCCCCATATCTGATTCCCCGCCTCTGATTCCCCATATCTTATTCCCCGCCTCTATTTCCCCATATCTGCTTCGCCGCCTCTGATTCCCCAACTCTGATTCCCCGCCTCTGATTCCCCAGCTCTGATTTCCCGCCTCTGATTCCCGGCATCCGATTCCCTGCCTCTGATTCCCCGCCTCTGATTCCCCGCCTCTGATTCCCCGCCTCTGATTCCCCGTGTCTGATTCCCTGCCTCTGATTCCCCAGCTCTGAATCCCCGCCTCTGATTCCCCGCATCTGATTCCCTGCCTCTGATTCCCCGCCTCTGATTCCCCACCTCTGATTCCCCATATCTGATTCCCCGCCTCTGTTTCCCCAGCTCTGATTCCCCACCTCTGATTCCCCAGCTCTGATTCCCTGCCACTGATTCCCCGCCCCTGATTCCCCACTTCTGATTCCCCATATCTGATTCCCCGCCTCTGTTTCCCCAGCTCTGATTCCCTGCCTCTGATTCCCTGCCCTGATTCCCCATCTCTGTTTCACCGCCTTTGATTCGCCACCTCTGATTCCCCATATCTGATTCCCCGCCTCTGTTTCCCCGCCTCTGATTCCCTGCCTCTGATTCCCAACCTCTGATTCCACACCTCTGATTCCCCATATATGATTCCCCGCCTCTATTTCCCCATATCTGATTCCCCGCCTCTGATACCCCAACTCTGATTCCCCGCCTCTGATTCCCCAGCTCTGATTCCCCGCCTCTGATTCCCGGCGTCCGATTCCCTGCCTCTGAATCCCCGCCTCTGATTCGCCATCTCTGATTCCCCGCCGCTGATTCCCCGTGTCTGATTCCCTGCCTCTGATTCCCCGCCTCAGATTCCCCGCCTCTGATTCCCTGCCACTGATTCCCTGCCCCTGATTCCCCACCTCTGATTCCCCATATCTGATTCCCCACCTCTGTTTCTCCGCCTCTGATTCCCCGCCTCTGATTCCCCATATAAGATTCCCTGCCTCTGATTCCACAACTCTGATTCCCCGCCTCTAATTCCCCAGCTCTGAATCCCCGCCTCTGATTCCCCGCGTCTGATTCCCTCCCTCTGATTCACAACCTCTGATTCCCCACCTCTGATTCCCCATATCTGATTCCCCGCCTCTGTTTCCCCGCCTCTGATTCCCCGCCTCTGATTCCCCATATCTGATTCCCCGGCTCTGATTGCCCACCTCTGATTCCCCGCCTCTGATTCGCCAGCTCTGATTCCCCGCCTCTGAATCCCCGCATCTGATTCCCTGCCTCTGATTCCCCGCCTCTGATTCCCCATCTCTGATTCACCGCCTTTGATTCGCCACCTCTGATTCCCCATATCTGATTCCCCACCTCTGTTTCCCCGCCTCTGATTCTCCGCCTCTGATTCTCCATATCTCATTCCCCGCCTCTGAATCCCCATCTCTGATTCCCGGACTCTGATTCCCCACCTCTGATTCCCGGCCTCTTATTCCCAGCATCTGATTCCCGGCCTCTGATTCCCGGCCTCTGATTCCCCACCTCTGATTCCCCATATCTGATTCCCCGCCTCTGTTTCCCCGCCTCTGATTCCCCGCCTCTGTTTCCCCATATCTAATTCCCCACCTCTTATGCCCCAATTCTGATTCCCCGCCTCTGATTCCCCAGCTCTGATTCCCCGCCTCTGATTCCCCGCATCCGATTCCCCATGTCTGATTCCCCGCCTCTGTATCCCCGCCTCTGATTCCCCGCCTCTGTTTCCCCATATCTGATTCCCCGCCTCTGATTCCCCGGCTCTGATTCCCTGCCTCTGATTCCCCGCGTTCTATTCGCTGCCTCTGATCCCCCGCCTGTGATTCCCCATCTCTGATTCACCACCTCTGATTCCCCACCTCTGATTCCCCATATCTAATTCCCCGCCTCTGCTTGCCCGTCTCTCATTCCCCGCCTCTGTTTCCCCATATCTGATTCCCCGCCTCTGAATCCCCAACTCTGATTCCCTGCCTCTGATTCACCAGCTCTGATTCCCCGCCTTTGATTCCCCCCGTCTGATTCCCAGCCTCTGAATCCCCGTCTGATTTCTTGCCTCTGATTCCCCGCCTCTGATTCCCCATCTCTGATTCACTGCCTCTGATTCCCCACATCTGATTCCCCATCTCTGATTCCGCACAACCGATTCCCTGCCTCTGATTCCCCGACTCTGATTCCCCACCTCTGATTCCCCAGCTCTGATTCCCCGCCTCTGATTCCCCGCGTCTGATTCCCTGCCTGTGATTCCCCGCCTCTGATTCCCCATCTCTGATTCCCCACCTCTGATTCCCCGTGTCTGATTCCCTTCCTTTGATTCCCCGCCTCTGATTCCCCGCCTCTGATTCCCTGCCACTGATTCCCCGCCCCTGATTCCCCACATCTGATTCCCCATATCTTATTCCCCGCCTCTGTTTCCCCCCCTCTGATTCCCAGCCTCTGATTCCCCATATCTGATTCCCCGCCTCTGATTCCCCATATCTGATTCCCCGCCTCTATTTCCCCATATCTGCTTCGCCGCCTCTGATTCCCCAACTCTGATTCCCCGCCTCTGATTCCCCGCCTCTGATTCCCCGTGTCTGATTCCCTGCCTCTGATTCCCCAGCTCTGAATCCCCGCCTCTGATTCCCCGCATCTGATTCCCTGCCTCTGATTCCCCGCCTCTGATTCCCCACCTCTGATTCCCCATATCTGATTCCCCGCCTCTGTTTCCCCAGCTCTGATTCCCCACCTCTGATTCCCCAGCTCTGATTCCCTGCCACTGATTCCCCGCCCCTGATTCCCCACCTCTGATTCCCCATATCTGATTCCCCGCCTCTGTTTCCCCAGCTCTGATTCCCTGCCTCTGATTCCCTGCCCTGATTCCCCATCTCTGTTTCACCGCCTTTGATTCGCCACCTCTGATTCCCCATATCTGATTCCCCGCCTCTGTTTCCCCGCCTCTGATTCCCTGCCTCTGAATCCCAACCTCTGATTCCACACCTCTGATTCCCCATATATGATTCCCCGCCTCTATTTCCCCATATCTGATTCCCCGCCTCTGATTCCCCAACTCTGATTCCCCGCCTCTGATTCCCCAGCTCTGATTCCCCGCCTCTGATTCCCGGCGTCCGATTCCCTGCCTCTGATTCCCCGCCTCTGATTCGCCATCTCTGATTCCCCGCCTCCGATTCCCCGTGTCTGATTCCCTGCCTCTGATTCCCCGCCTCAGATTCCCCGCCTCTGATTCCCTGCCACTGATTCCCTGCCCCTGATTCCCCACCTCTGATTCCCCATATCTGATTCCCCGCCTCTGTTTCTCCGCCTCTGATTCCCCGCCTCTGATTCCCCATATCAGATTCCCTGCCTCTGATTCCACAACTCTGATTCCCCGCCTCTAATTCCCCAGCTCTGAATCCCCGCCTCTGATTCCCCGCGTCTGATTCCCTCCCTCTGATTCACAACCTCTGATTCCCCACCTCTGATTCCCCATATCTGATTCCCCGCCTCTGTTTCCCCGCCTCTGATTCCCCGCCTCTGATTCCCCATATCTGATTCCCCGGCTCTGATTGCCCACCTCTGATTCCCCGCCTCTGATTCGCCAGCTCTGATTCCCCGCCTCTGAATCCCCGCATCTGATTCCCTGCCTCTGATTCCCCGCCTCTGATTCCCCATCTCTGATTCACCGCCTTTGATTCGCCACCTCTGATTCCCCATATCTGATTCCCCACCTCTGTTTCCCCGCCTCTGATTCTCCGCCTCTGATTCTCCATATCTCATTCCCCCCCTCTGAATCCCCATCTCTGATTCCCGGACTCTGATTCCCCACCTCTGATTCCCGGCCTCTTATTCCCAGCATCTGATTCCCGGCCTCTGATTCCCGGCCTCTGATTCCCCGCTTCTGATTCTGATTCCCTGCCTCTGATTCCCCATCTCTGATTCCGCACATCTGATTCCCTGCCTCTGATTCCCCACCTCTGATTCCCCATATCTGATTCCCCGCCTCTGTTTCCCCGCCTCTGATTCCCCGCCTCTGTTTCCCCATATCTAATTCCCCACCTCTTATGCCCCAATTCTGATTCCCAGCCTCTGATTCCCCAGCTCTGATTCCCCGCCTCTGATTCCCCGCATCCGATTCCCCATGTCTGATTCCCCGCCTCTGTTTCCCCGCCTCTGATTCCCCGCCTCTGTTTCCCCATATCTGATTCCCCTCCTCTGATTCCCCAGCTCTGATTCCGTGCCTCTGATTCCCCGCGTTCTATTCGCTGCCTCTGATCCCCCGCCTGTGATTCCCCATCTCTGATTCACCACCTCTGATTCCCCACCTCTGATTCCCCATATCTAATTCCCCGCCTCTGCTTGCCTGCCTCTCATTCCCCGCCTCTGTTTCCCCATATCTGATTCCCCGCCTCTGAATCCCCAACTCTGATTCCCTGCCTCTGATTCACCAGCTTTGATTCCCCGCCTTTGATTCCCCCCGTCTGATTCCCAGCCTCTGAATCCCCGTCTGATTTCTTGCCTCTGATTCCCCGCCTCTGATTCCCCATCTCTGATTCACTGCCTCTGATTCCCCACATCTGATTCCCCATCTCTGATTCCGCACAACCGATTCCCTGCCTCTGATTCCCCGACTCTGATTCCCCACCTCTGATTCCCCAGCTCTGATTCCCCGCCTCTGATTCCCCACGTCTGATTCCCTGCCTCTGATTCCCCGCCTCTGATTCCCCATCTCTGATTCCCCACCTCTGATTCCCCGTGTCTGATTCCCTTCCTTTGATTCCCCGCCTCTGATTCCCCGCCTCTGATTCCCTGCCACTGATTCCCCGCCCCTGATTCCCCACATCTGATTCCCCATATCTTATTCCCCGCCTCTGTTTCCCCCCCTCTGATTCCCAGCCTCTGATTCCCCATATCTGATTCCCCGCCTCTGATTCCCCATATCTGATTCCCCGCCTCTATTTCCCCATATCTGCTTCGCCGCCTCTGATTCCCCAACTCTGATTCCCCGCCTCTGATTCCCCAGCTCTGATTTCCCGCCTCTGATTCCCGGCATCCGATTCCCTGCCTCTGATTCCCCGCCTCTGATTCCCCGCCTCTGATTCCCCGCCTCTGATTCCCCGTGTCTGATTCCCTGCCTCTGATTCCCCAGCTCTGAATCCCCGCCTCTGATTCCCCGCATCTGATTCCCTGCCTCTGATTCCCCGCCTCTGATTCCCCATCTGTGATTCACAACCTCTGATGCCCCACCTCTGATTCCCCATTTCTGATTCCCCACCTCTGATTCCCCAGCTCTGATTCCCCGCCTCTGATTCCCCATATCTGATTCCCCGCCTCTGATTCCCCATATCTGATTCCCCGCCTCTGTTTCCCCAGCTCTGATTCCCTGCCTCTGATTCCCTGCCCTGATTCCCCATCTCTGTTTCACCGCCTTTGATTCGCCACCTCTGATTCCCCATATCTGATTCCCCGCCTCTGTTTCCCCGCCTCTGATTCCCTGCCTCTGATTCCCAACCTCTGATTCCACACCTCTGATTCCCCATATATGATTCCCCGCCTCTATTTCCCCATATCTGATTCCCCGCCTCTGATTCCCCAACTCTGATTCCCCGCCTCTGATTCCCCAGCTCTGATTCCCCGCCTCTGATTCCCGGCGTCCGATTCCCTGCCTCTGATTCCCCGCCTCTGATTCGCCATCTCTGATTCCCCGCCTCCGATTCCCCGTGTCTGATTCCCTGCCTCTGATTCCCCGCCTCAGATTCCCCGCCTCTGATTCCCTGCCACTGATTCCCTGCCCCTGATTCCCCACCTCTGATTCCCCATATCTGATTCCCCGCCTCTGTTTCTCCGCCTCTGATTCCCCGCCTCTGATTCCCCATATCAGATTCCCTGCCTCTGATTCCACAACTCTGATTCCCCGCCTCTAATTCCCCAGCTCTGAATCCCCGCCTCTGATTCCCCGCGTCTGATTCCCTCCCTCTGATTCACAACCTCTGATTCCCCACCTCTGATTCCCCATATCTGATTCCCCGCCTCTGTTTCCCCGCCTCTGATTCCCCGCCTCTGATTCCCCATATCTGATTCCCCGGCTCTGATTGCCCACCTCTGATTCCCCGCCTCTGATTCGCCAGCTCTGATTCCCCGCCTCTGAATCCCCGCATCTGATTCCCTGCCTCTGATTCCCCGCCTCTGATTCCCCATCTCTGATTCACCGCCTTTGATTCGCCACCTCTGATTCCCCATATCTGATTCCCCACCTCTGTTTCCCCGCCTCTGATTCTCCGCCTCTGATTCTCCATATCTCATTCCCCGCCTCTGAATCCCCATCTCTGATTCCCGGACTCTGATTCCCCACCTCTGATTCCCGGCCTCTTATTCCCAGCATCTGATTCCCGGCCTCTGATTCCCGGCCTCTGATTCCCCGCTTCTGATTCTGATTCCCTGCCTCTGATTCCCCATCTCTGATTCCGCACATCTTCTTATTCACCACCTCTGATTCCCCACCTCTGATTCCCCATATCAAATTCCCCGCCTCTGTTTGCCCGCCTCTGATTCCCCTCCTCTGTTTCCACATATCTGATTCCCCGCCTCTGAATCCCCAACTCTGATTCCCCACCTCTGATTCACCAGCTCTGATTCCCCGCCTTTGATTCCCCCCGTCTGATTCCCAGCCTCTGAATCCCCGTGTCTGATTTCCTGCCTCTGATTCCCCGCCTCTGATTCCCCATCTCTGATTCACCGCCTCTGATTCCCCACTTCTGACTCCCCAATTCTGATTCCGCACATCCGATTCCCTGCCTCTGATTCCCCGACTCTGATTGCCCACCTCTGATTCCACAGCTCTTATTCCCCGCCTCTGATTCCCCGCGTCTGATTCCCTGCCTCTGATTCCCCGCCTCTGATTCCCCATCTCTGATTCCCCACCTCTGATTCCCCGTCTGATTCCCTGCCTCTGATTCCCCGCCTCTGATTCTCCGCCTCTGATTCCCTGCAACTGATTCCCCGCCCCTGATTCCCCACCTCTAATTCCCCATATCTTATTCCCCGCCTCTGTTTCCCCCCCTCTGATTCCCAGCCTCTGATTCCCCATATCTGATTCCCTGCCTCTGATTCCCCATATCTGATTCCCCGCCTCTATTTCCCCATATCTGCTTCGCCGCCTCTGATTCCCCTACTCTGATTCCCCGCCTCTGATTCCCCAGCTCTGATTCCCCATCTCTGATTCGCCTCTGATTCCCCGCCTCTGATTCCCCATCTCTGATTCCCCACCTCTGATTCCCCGTGTCTGATTCCCTTCCTTTGATTCCCCGCCTCTGATTCCCCGCCTCTGATTCCCTGCCACTGATTCCCCGCCCCTGATTCCCCACATCTGATTCCCCATATCTTATTCCCCGCCTCTGTTTCCCCCCCTCTGATTCCCAGCCTCTGATTCCCCATATCTGATTCCCCGCCTCTGATTCCCCATATCTGATTCCCCGCCTCTATTTCCCCATATCTGCTTCGCCGCCTCTGATTCCCCAACTCTGATTCACCGCCTCTGATTCCCCAGCTCTGATTTCCCGCCTCTGATTCCCGGCATCCGATTCCCTGCCTCTGATTCCCCTCCTCTGATTCCCCGCCTCTGATTCCCCGCCTCTGATTCCCCGTGTCTGATTCCCTGCCTCTGATTCCCCAGCTCTGAATCCCCGCCTCTGATTCCCCGCATCTGATTCCCTGCCTCTGATTCCCCGCCTCTGATTCCCCATCTGTGATTCACAACCTCTGATGCCCCACCTCTGATTCCCCATTTCTGATTCCCCGCCTCTGTTTCCCCGCCTCTGATTCCCCGCCTCTGATTCCCCATATCTGATTCCCCGCCTCTGATTGCCCACCTCTGATTCCCCGCGTCTGATTCCCTGCCTCTGATTCCCCGCCTCTGATTCCCCATCTCTGATTCCGCACATCCGATTCCCTGCCTATGATTCCCCACCTCTGATTCCCCGCCTCTGATTCCCCATATCTGATTCCCTGCCTCTAATACCCCGCCTCTGATTCCCCAGCTCTGATTCCCCGCCTCTGATTCCCCGCATCTGATTCCCTGCCTCTGATTCCCCGCCTCTGATTCCAGGCCTCTGATTCCCAGCATCTGATTCCGGCCTCTGATTCCCTTCCTCTGATTCCCTGCTTCTGATTCTGATTCCCTGCCTCTGATTCCCCATCTCTGATTCCGCACATCTGATTCCTTGCCTCTGATTCCCCACCTCTGATTCCCCATATCTGATTCCCCGCCTGGGTTTCCCCGCCTCTGATTCCCCGCCTCTGTTTCCCAATATCTAAGTCCCCGCCTCTGATTCCCCAAATCTGTTTCCCCACCTCTGATTCCCCAGCTCTGATTCCCCGCCTCTGATTCCCCGCATCTGATTCCCTGATTCTGATTCCAAGCCTCTGATTCCCTGCCTGTGATTCCCAACCTCTGATTCCCCACCTCTGATTCCCCATATCTGATTCCCCGCCTCTGTTTCCCCGCCTCGGATTCCCCGCCTCTGTTTCCCCATATCTGATTCCCGGCCTCTGATTCCCCGCCTCTGTTTCCCCATATCTGATTCCCCGCCTCTGATTCCCCAACTCTGATGCTCCTCCTATGCTCCTCTGATGCTCCTGCTCCTGCTCCTGCTCCTGCTCCTGCTCCTTCTCCTGCTCCTGCTCCTGCTCCTGCTCCTGCTCCTGTTCCTGCTCCTGCTCCTGCTCCTGCACCTCTGATGCTCCTCTGATGCACCTCTGATACTCCTCTGATGCTCCTCTGATGCTCCTCTGATGCTCCTCCTATGCTCCTCTGATGCTCCTGCTCCTGCTCCTGCTCCTGCTCCTGCTCCTGCTCCTGCTCCTGCTCCTGCTCCTGCTCCTGCTCCTGCTCCTGCTCCTGCTCCTGCTCCTGTTCCTGTTTGATGCTCCTCTGATGCTCCTCTGATGCACCTCTGATACTCCTCTGATGCTCCTCTGATACTCCTCTGATGCTCCTCAGATGCTCCTCTGATGCACCTCTGATGCTCCTCTGATGCTCCTCTGATGCTCATGCTCCTACTCCTGCTCCTCTGATGCTCCTCTGATGCTCCTCTGATCCTCCTCTGATGCTCCTCTGATGCTCCTCTGATGCTCCTCTGATGCTCCTCTGATCCTCCTCTGATGCTCCTCTGATGCTCCTCTGATGCTCCTCTGATGCTCCTCTGATGCTCCTCTGATGCTCCTCTGATGCTCCTCTGATGCTCCTCTGAGGCTCCTCTGATGCTCCTCTGATGCTCCTCTGATGCTCCTCTGATGCTCCTCTGATGCTCCTCTGATGCTCCTCTGATGCTCCTCTGATGCTCCTGTGATCCTCCTCTGATGCTCCACTGATGCTCCTCTGATGCTCCACTGATGCTCCTCTGATGCTCCTCTGATGCTCCTCTGATGCTCCTCTGACGCTCCACTGATGCTCCTCTGATGCTCCTCTGATGCTCCTGCTCCTGCTCCTGCTCCTCTGATGCTCCTCTGATGACCTCTGATGCTCCTGCTCCTGCTCCTGCTCCTGCTCCTGCTCCTCTGATGCTCCTCTGATGCTCCTCTGATGCTCCTCTGATGCTCCTCTGATGCTCCTCTGATGCTCCTCTGATGCTCCTCTGATCCTCCTCTGATCCTCCTCTGATGCTCCTCTGATGCTCCTCTGATGCTCCTCTGATGCTCCACTGATGCTCCACTGATGCTCCTCTGATCCTCCTCTGATGCTCCTCTGATGCTCCTCTGATGCTCCTCTGATGCTCCTCTGATGCTCCTGTGATGCTCCTCTGATGCTCCTCTGATGCACCTCTGATGCTCCTCTGATGCTCCTCTGATGCTCCTCTGATGCTCCTCTGATGCTCCTCTGATGCTCCTCTGATGCTCCTCTGATGCTCCTCTGATGCTCCTCTGAGGCTCCTCTGATGCTCCTCTGATGCTCCTCTGATGCTCCTCTGATGCTCCTCTGATGCTCCTCTGATACTCCTCTGATGCTCCTCTGATGCTCCTGTGATGCTCCTCTGATGCTCCTCTGCTGCTCCTCTGATGCTCATCTAATGCTCCTCTGATGCTCATCTGACGCTCCACTGATGCTCCTCTGATGCTCCTCTGATGCTCCTGCTCCTGCTCCTGCTCCTCTGATGCTCCTCTGATGACCTCTGATGCTCCTGCTCCTGCTCCTGCTCCTGCTCCTGCTCCTCTGATGCTCCTCTGATGCTCCTCTGATGCTCCTCTGATGCTCCTCTGATGCTCCTCTGATGCTCCTCTGATCCTCCTCTGATCCTCCTCTGATGCTCCTCTGATGCTCCTCTGATGCTCCTCTGATGCTCCACTGATGCTCCTCTGATCCTCCTCTGATGCTCCTCTGATGCTCCTCTGATGCTCCTCTGATGCTCCTCTGATGCTCCTCTGAGGCTCCTCTGAGGCTCCTCTGAGGCTCCTCTGAGGCTCCTCTGATGCTCCTCTGATGCTCCTCTGATGCTCCTCTGATGCTCCTCTGATGCTCCTCTGATGCTCCTCTGATGCTCCTGTGATGCTCCTCTGATGCTCCTCTGATGCACCTCTGATGCTCCTCTGATGCTCCTCTGATGCTCCTCTGATGCTCCTCTGATGCTCCTCTGATGCTCCTCTGATGCTCCTCTGATGCTCCTCTGAGGCTCCTCTGATGCTCCTCTGATGCTCCTCTGATGCTCCTCTGATGCTCCTCTGATGCTCCTCTGATACTCCTCTGATGCTCCTCTGATGCTCCTGTGATGCTCCTCTGATGCTCCTCTGCTGCTCCTCTGATGCTCATCTGATGCTCCTCTGATTCTCCTCTGATGCTCCTCTGATGCTCCTCTGATGCTCCTCTGATCCACCTCTGATGCTCCTCTGATGCTCCTCTGATGCTCCTCTGCTGCTCCTCTGATGCTCATCTGATGCTCCTCTGATTCTCCTCTGATGCTCCTCTGATGCTCCTCTGATGCTCCTCTTATGCTCCTCTGATCCTCCTCTGATGCTCATCTGATGCTCCTCTGATGCTCCTCTGATGCTCCTCTGATGCTCCTCTGATGCTACTCTGATGCTACTCTGATGCTCCTCTGATGCTCCTCTGATGCTCCTCTGATGCTCCTCTGATCCTCCTCTGATGCTCCTCTGATGATCCTCTGATGCTCCTCTGATGCTCCTCTGATGCTCCTCTGAGGCTCCTCTGATGCTCCTCTGATGCTCCTCTGATGCTCCTCTGATGCTCCTCTGATGCTCCTGTGATGCTCCTCTGATGCTCCTGTGATCCTCCTCTGATGCTCCTCTGATGCTCCTCTGATGCTCCTCTGATCCTCCTCTGATGCTCCTCTGATGCTCCTCTGATGCTCCTCTGATGCTCCTCTGATGCTCCTCTGATGCTCCTCTGATGCTCCTCTGAGGCTCCTCTGAGGCTCCTCTGATTCTCTTCTGATGCTCCTCTGATGCTCCTCTGATGCTCCTCTGATGCTCCTGTGATGCTCCTGTGATGCTCCTCTGATGCTCCTGTGATGCTCCTCTGCTGTTCCTCTGCTGTTCCTCTGATGCTCCTCTGATACTCCTCTGATGCTCCTCTGAGGCTCCTCTGATTCTCCTCTGATGCTCCTCTGATCCTCATCTGATGCTCCTCTGATGCTCCTCTGATGCTCCTCTGATGCTCCTCTGATGCTCCTCTGATCCTCCTCTGATGCTCCTCTGATGCTCCTCTGATGCTCCTCTGATGCTCTTCTGATGCTCCTCTGATGCTCCTCTGATGCTCCTCTGATGCTCCTGCTCCTGCTCCTGCTCCTGCTCCTGCTCCTGCTCCTGCTCCTGCTCCTGCTCCTGCTCCTGCTCCTGCTCCTGCTCCTGCTCCTGCTCCTGCTCCTGCTCCTGCTCCTGCTCCTGCTCCTGCTCCTGCTCCTGTTCCTGCTCCTGCTCCTGCTCCTGCTCCTGCACCTCTGATGCTACTCTGATGCACCTCTGATGCTCCTCTGATGCTCCTCTGATACTCCTCTGATGCTCCTTAGATGCTCCTCTGATGCTCCTCTGATGCTCCTCTGTTGCTCCTCTGATGCCTCTGTGATGCTCCTCTGATGCTCCCCTGATTCTCCTCTGATGCTCCGCTGATGCTCCTCTGATGCTCCTCTGATGATCCTCTGATCCTCCTCTGATGCTCCACTGATGCTCGTCTGATGCTCCTGTGATGCTCCTGTGATGCTCCTCTGATTCTCCTCTGATGCTCCTCTGATGCTCCTCTGATGCTCCTCTGATGCTCCTCTGATGCTCCTCTGATGCTCCTCTGATGCTCCTCTGATGTTCCTCTGATGCTCCTCTGATGCTCCTCTGATGCTCCTGCTCCTGCTCCTGCTCCTGCTCCTGCTCCTGCTCCTGCTCCTGCTCCTGCTCCTGCTCCTGCTCCTGCTCCTGCTCCTGCTCCTGCTCCTGCTCCTGCTCCTGCTCCTGCTCCTGCCCCTGCTCCTGCTCCTGCTACTGCTCCTGCTCCTGCTCCTGCTCCTGCTCCTGCTCCTGCTCCGGCTCCTGCTCCTGCACCTCTGATGCTCCTGCTCCTGCTCGATGCTCCTCTGATGCACCTCTGATGCTCCTCTGATGCTCCTCTGATGCTCCTCTGATGCTCCTCAGATGCTCCTCTGATGCACCTCTGATGCTCCTCTGATGCTCCTCTGATGCTCCTCTGATGCTCCTCAGATGCTCCTCTGATGCACCTCTGATGCTCCTCTGATGCTCCTCTGATGCTCCTCTGATGCTCCTCTGTTGCTCCTCTGATGCTCCTCTGATGCTCCTCTGATGCTCCTCTGATGCTCCAATGATGCTCCAATGATGCTCCTCTGATGCTCCTGTGATGCTCCTCTGATGCTCCTTTGATGCTCCTCTGATGCTCCTCTGATGCTCCTCTGATGCTCCTCTGATGCTCCTCTGATGATTCTCTGATGCTCCTCTGATCCTCCTCTGATCCTCCTCCGATGCTCCTCTGATGCTCCTCTGATGCTCCTCTGATGCTCCTCTGATCCTCCTCTGATGCTCCTCTGATGCTCCTCTGATGCTCCTCTGATGCTCCTCTGTTGCTTCTCTGATGATCCTCTGATGATCCTCTGATGCTCCTCTGATGCTCCTCTGATGCTCCTCTGATGCTCCTCTGATGCTCCTCTGATGCTCCTCTGATGCTCCTCTGAGGCTCCTCTGATGCTCCTCTGATGCTCCTCTGATGCTCCTCTGATGCTCCTCTGATGCTCCTCTGAGGCTCCTCTGAGGCTCCTCTGGGGCTCCGCTGATGCTCCTCTGATGCTCCTCTGATGCTCCTCTGATGCTGCTCTGATGCTCCTCTGATGCTCCTCTGATGCTCCTCTGATGCTCCTGCTCCTGCTCCTGCTCCACTGATGCTCCTCTGATACTCCTCTGATGCTCCTGCTCCTGCTCCTGCTCCTGCTCCTGCTCATCTGATGCTCCTCTGATGCTCCTGCTCCTGATCCTGCTCCTGCTCCTGCTCCTGCTCCTGCTCCTGCTCCTGCTCCTGCTCCTGCTCCTGCTACTGCTCCTCTGATGCTCCTCTGATGCTCCTCTGATGCTCCTCTGATGTTCATCTGATGCTCCTCTGATGCTCCACTGATGCTCCTCTGATGCTCCTCTGATGCTCCTCTGATGCTCCTCTGATGCTCCTCTGATGCTCCTCTGATGCTCCTCTGTTGCTCCTCTGATGCTCCCCTGATGCTCCCCTGATGCTCCTCTGATGCTCCACTGATGCTCTTCTGATGCTCCTCTGATGCTCCTCTGATGATCCTCTGATGCTCCTCTGATGCTCCTCTGAGGCTCCTCTGAGGCTCCTCTGAGGCTCCTCTGATGCTCCTCTGATGCTCCTCTGATGCTCCTCTGATGCTCCTCTGAGGCTCCTCTGAGGCTCCTCTGATTCTCCTCTGATGCTCCTCTGATGCTCCTCTGATGCTCCTCTGATGCTCCTCTGATGCTCCTCTGATGCTCCTCTGATCCTCCTCTGATGCTCCTCTGATGCTCCTCTGATGCTCATCTGATGCTCCTCTGATACTCCTCTGATGCTCCTCAGAGGCTCCTCTGATGCTCCTCTGATGCTCCTCAGATGCTCCTCTGATGCTCCTCTGATGCTCCTCTGATGCTCCTGTGATCCTCCTCTGATGCTCCTGTGCTGCTCCTCTGATGCTCCTCTGATGCTCCTCTGATGCTCCTCTGATGCTCCTCTGATGCTCCTCTGATGCTCCTCTGATCCTCCTCTCATGCTCCTCTGATGCTCCTCTGATGCTCCTCTGATGCTCCTCTGATGCTCCTCTGATGCTCCTCTGAGGCTCCTCTGAGGCTCCTCTGAGGCTCCTCTGATGCTCCTCTGATTCTCCTCTGATTCTCCTCTGATGCTCCTCTGATGCTCCTCTGATGCTCCTCTGATGCTCCTCTGATGCTCCTCTGATGCTCCTGTGATGCTCCTCTGATGCTCCTCTGCTGTTCCTCTGATGCTCCTCTGATGCTCCTCTGAGGCTCCTCTGATGCTCCTCTGATGCTCCTCTGATGCTCCTCTGATGCTCCTCTGATGCTCCTCTGATGCTCCTCTGATGCTCCTCTGATGCTCCTCTGATGCTCCTCTGATGCTCCTCTGATCCTCCTCTGATGCTCCTCTGATGCTCCTCTGATGCTCCTCTGATGCTCCTCTGATGCTCCTCTGATGCTCCTCCTATGCTCCTCTGATGCTCCTGCTCCTGCACCTGCTCCTGCACCTGCTCCTGCTCCTGCTCCTGCTCCTGCTCCTGCTCCTGCTCCTGCTCCTGCTCCTGCTCCTGCTCCTGCTCCTGCTCCTGCTCCTTCTCCTGCTCCTGCTCCTGCTCCTGCTCCTGATCCTGCTCCTGCTCCTGTTCCTGCTCCTGCACCTCTGATGCTCCTCTGATGCACCTCTGATGCTCCTCTGATGCTCCTCTGATACTCCTCTGAATTCCTCAGATGCTCCTCTGATGCTCCTCTGATGCTCCTCTGATGCTCCTGTGCTGCTCCTCTGATGCTCCTCTGATGCTCCTCTGATGCTCCTCTGATGCTCCTCTGAGGCTCCTCTGATGCTCCTCTGATGCTCCTCTGATGCTCCTCTGATGCTCCTCTGATGCTCCTCTGATGCTCCTCTGATGCTCCTCTGATCCTCCTCTGATGCTCCTCTGATGCTCCTCTGATGCTCCTCTGATGCTCCTCTGATGCTCCTCTGAGGCTCCTCTGAGGCTCCTCTGAGGCTCCTCTGATGCTCCTCTGATTCTCCTCTGATGCTCCTCTGATGCTCCTCTGATGCTCCTCTGATGCTCCTCTGATGCTCCTGTGATGCTCCTGTGATGCTCCTCTGACGCTCCTCTGCTGTTCCTCTGATGCTCCTCTGATGCTCCTCTGATGCTCCTCTGAGGCTCCTCTGATGCTCCTCTGATGCTCCTCTGATGCTCCTCTGATGCTCCTCTGATGCTCCTCTGATGCTCCTCTGATGCTCCTCTGATGCTCCTCTGATGCTCCTCTGATCCTCCTCTGATCCTCCTCTGATGCTCCTCTGATGCTCCTCTGATGCTCCTCTGATGCTCCTCTGATGCTCCTCTGATGCTCCTGCTCCTGCTCCTGCTCCTGCTCCTGCTCCTGCTCCTGCTCCTGCTCCTGCTCCTGCTCCTGCTCCTGCTCCTGCTCCTGCTCCTGCTCCTGCTCCTGCTCCTGCTCCTGCTCCTGCTCCTGTTCCTGCTCCTGCTGCTGCTCCTGCTCCTGCACCTCTGATGCTCCTCTGATGCTCCACTGATTCTCCTCAGATGCTCCTCTGATGCTCCTCTGATGCTCCTCTGATGCTCCTCTGATGCTCCTCTGATGCTCCTCTGATGCTCCTGTAATGCTCCTCTGATTCTCCTCTGATGCTCCTCTGATGCTCCTCTGATGCTCCTCTGATGCTCCTCTGATGCTCCTCTGATGCTCCTCTGATGTTCCTCTGATGCTCCTCTGATGCTCCTCTGATGCTCCTGCTCCTGCTCCTGCTCCTGCTCCTGCTCCTGCTCCTGCTCCTGCTCCTGCTCCTGCTCCTGCTCCTGCTCCTGCTCCTGCTCCTGCTCCTGCTCCTGCTCCTGCTCCTGCTCCTGCCCCTGCTCCTGCTCCTGCTCCTGCTCCTGCTCCTGCTCCTGCTCCGGCTCCTGCTCCGGCTTCTGCTCCGGCTCCTGCTCCTGCACCTCTGATGCTCCTGCTCCTGCTCGATGCTCCTCTGATGCACCTCTGATGCTCCTCTGATGCTCCTCTGATGCTCCACTGATTCTCCTCAGATGCTCCTCTGATGCACCTCTGATGCTCCTCTGATGCTCCTATGATGCTCCTCTGATGCTCCTCAGATGCTCCTCTGATGCACCTCTGATGCTCCTCTGATGCTCCTCTGATGCTCCTCTGATGCTCCTCTGATGCTCCTCTGTTGCTCCTCTGATGCTCCTCTGATGCTCCTCTTATGCTCCAATGATGCTCCAATGATGCTCCACTGATGCTCCTGTGATGCTCCTCTGATGCTCCTCTGATGCTCCTCTGATGCTCCTCTGATGCTCCTCTGATGCTCCTCTGATGCTCCTCTGATTCTCCTCTGATCCCGCTCTGATCCTCCTCTGATGCTCCTCTGATGCTCCTCTGATGCTCCTCTGATGCTCCTCTGATGCTCCTCTGATCCTCCTCTGATGCTCCTCTGATGCTCCTCTGATGCTCCTCTGATGCTCCTCTGAGGCTCCTCTGAGGCTCCTCTGATGCTCCTCTGAGGCTCCTCTGATGCTCCTCTGATGCTCCTCTGATGCTCCTCTGATGCTCCTCTGATGCTCCTCTGATGCTCCTGTGATGCTCCTCTGATGCTCCTCTGCTGCTCCTCTGATGCTCATCTGATTCTCCTCTGATGCTCCTCTGATGCTCCTCTGATGCTCCTCTGATGCTCCTCTGATCCTCCTCTGATGCTCCTCTGATGCTCCTCTGATGCTCCTCTGATGCTCCTCTGATGCTCCTCTGATGCTCCTCTGAGGCTCCTCTGATGCTCCTCTGATGCTCCTCTGATGCTCCTCTGATGCTCCTCTGATGCTCCTCTGATGCTCCTGTGATGCTCCTCTGATGCTCCTCTGCTGCTCCTCTGATGCTCATCTGATGCTCCTCTGATTCTCCTCTGATGCTCCTCTGATGCTCCTCTGATGCTGTCTGATGCTCCTCTGATCCTCCTCTGATGCTCCTCTGATGCTCCTCTGATGCTCCTCTGATGCTCCTCTGATGCTCCTCTGATGCTCCACTGATGCTCCTCTGCTGCTCCTCTGATGCTCATCTGATGCTCCTCTGATGCTCCTCTGCTGCTCCTCTGATGCTCCTCTGATGCTCCTCTTATGCTCCTCTGATCCTCCTCTGATGCTCCTCTGATGCTCCTCTGATGCTCCTCTGATGCTCCTCTGATGCTACTCTGATGCTACTCTGATGCTCCTCTGATGCTCCTCTGGTGCTCCTCTGATGCTCCTCTGATGCTCCTCTGATGCTCCTCTGATGCTCCTCTGATCCTCGTCTGATGCTACTCTGATGCTACTCTGATGCTCCTCTGATGCTCCTCTGGTGCTCCTCTGATGCTCCTCTGATGCTCCTCTGATGCTCCTCTGATGCTCCTCTGATCCTCCTCTGATGCTCCTCTGCTGTTCCTCTGATGCTCCTCTGATGCTCCTCTGAGGCTCCTCTGATGCTCCTCTGATGCTCCTCTGATGATCCTCTGATGCTCCTCTGATGCTCCTCTGATGCTCCTCTGATGCTCCTCTGATGCTCCTCGGATGCTCCTCTGATGCTCCTCTGATGCTCCTCTGAGGCTCCTCTGAGGCTCCTCTGGGGCTCCGCTGATGCTCCTCTGATGCTCCTCTGATGCTCCTCTGATGCTGCTCTGATGCTCCTCTGATGCTCCTCTGATGCTCCTCTGATGCTCCTGCTCCTGCTCCTGCTCCACTGATGCTCCTCTGATACTCCTCTGATGCTCCTGCTCCTGCTCCTGCTCCTGCTCCTGCTCATCTGATGCTCCTCTGATGCTCCTGCTCCTGATCCTGCTCCTGCTCCTGCTCCTGCTCCTGCTCCTGCTCCTGCTCCTGCTCCTGCTACTGCTCCTCTGATGCTCCTCTGATGCTCCTCTGATGCTCCTCTGATGTTCCTCTGATGCTCCTCTGATGCTCCACTGATGCTCCTCTGATGCTCCTCTGATGCTCCTCTGATGCTCCTCTGATGCTCCTCTGATGCTCCTCTGTTGCTCCTCTGATGCTCCCCTGATGCTCCTCTGATGCTCCTCTGATGCTCCACTGATGCTCCTCTGATGCTCCTCTGATGCTCCTCTGATGATCCTCTGATGCTCCTCTGATGCTCCTCTGAGGCTCCTCTGAGGCTCCTCTGAGGCTCCTCTGATGCTCCTCTGATGCTCCTCTGATGCTCCTCTGATGCTCCTCTGATGCTCCTCTGAGGCTCCTCTGAGGCTCCTCTGATTCTCCTCTGATGCTCCTCTGATGCTCCTCTGATGCTCCTCTGATGCTCCTCTGATGCTCCTCTGATGCTCCTCTGATCCTCCTCTGATGCTCCTCTGATGCTCCTCTGATGCTCATCTGATGCTCCTCTGATACTCCTCTGATGCTCCTCTGAGGCTCCTCTGATGCTCCTCTGATGCTCCTCAGATGCTCCTCTGATGCTCCTCTGATGCTCCTCTGATGCTCCTGTGATCCTCCTCTGATGCTCCTGTGCTGCTCCTCTGATGCTCCTCTGATGCTCCTCTGATGCTCTTCTGATGCTCCTCTGATGCTCCTCTGATGCTCCTCTGATCCTCCTCTCATGCTCCTCTGATGCTCCTCTGATGCTCCTCTGATGCTCCTCTGATGCTCCTCTGATGCTCCTCTGAGGCTCCTCTGAGGCTCCTCTGAGGCTCCTCTGATGCTCCTCTGATTCTCCTCTGATTCTCCTCTGATGCTCCTCTGATGCTCCTCTGATGCTCCTCTGATGCTCCTCTGATGCTCCTCTGATGCTCCTGTGATGCTCCTCTGATGCTCCTCTGCTGTTCCTCTGATGCTCCTCTGATGCTCCTCTGAGGCTCCTCTGATGCTCCTCTGATGCTCCTCTGATGCTCCTCTGATGCTCCTCTGATGCTCCTCTGATGCTCCTCTGATGCTCCTCTGATGCTCCTCTGATGCTCCTCTGATGCTCCTCTGATCCTCCTCTGATGCTCCTCTGATGCTCCTCTGATGCTCCTCTGATGCTCCTCTGATGCTCCTCTGTGATGCTCCTCCTATGCTCCTCTGATGCTCCTGCTCCTGCACCTGCTCCTGCACCTGCTCCTGCTCCTGCTCCTGCTCCTGCTCCTGCTCCTGCTCCTGCTCCTGCTCCTGCTCCTGCTCCTGCTCCTGCTCCTGCTCCTTCTCCTGCTCCTGCTCCTGCTCCTGCTCCTGATCCTGCTCCTGCTCCTGTTCCTGCTCCTGCACCTCTGATGCTCCTCTGATGCACCTCTGATGCTCCTCTGATGCTCCTCTGATACTCCTCTGAATTCCTCAGATGCTCCTCTGATGCTCCTCTGATGCTCCTCTGATGCTCCTGTGCTGCTCCTCTGATGCTCCTCTGATGCTCCTCTAATGCTCCTCTGATGCTCCTCTGAGGCTCCTCTGATGCTCCTCTGATGCTCCTCTGATGCTCCTCTGATGCTCCTCTGATGCTCCTCTGATGCTCCTCTGATGCTCCTCTGATCCTCCTCTGATGCTCCTCTGATGCTCCTCTGTTGCTCCTCTGATGCTCCTCTGATGCTCCTCTGATGCTCCTCTGATCCTCCTCTGATCCTCCTCTGATGCTCCTCTGATGCTCCTCTGATGCTCCTCTGATGCTCCTCTGATGCTCCTCTGATGCTCCTCTGATGCTCCTCTGATCCTCCTCTGATCCTCCTCTGATGCTCCTCTGATGCTCCTCTGATGCTCCTCTGATGCTCCTCTGATGCTCCTCTGATGCTCCTGCTCCTGCTCCTGCTCCTGCTCCTGCTCCTGCTCCTGCTCCTGCTCCTGCTCTTGCTCCTGCTCCTGCTCCTGCTCCTGCTCCTGCTCCTGCTCCTGCTCCTGCTCCTGCTCCTGCTCCTGCTCCTGCTCCTGTTCCTGCTCCTGCTGCTGCTCCTGCTCCTGCACCTCTGATGCTCCTCTGATGCTCCACTGATTCTCCTCAGATGCTCCTCTGATGCTCCTCTGATGCTCCTCTGATGCTCCTCTGATGCTCCTCTGATGCTCCTCTGATGCTCCTGTAATGCTCCTCTGATTCTCCTCTGATGCTCCTCTGATGCTCCTCTGATGCTCCTCTGATGCTCCTCTGATGCTCCTCTGATGCTCCTCTGATGTTCCTCTGATGCTCCTCTGATGCTCCTCTGATGCTCCTGCTCCTGCTCCTGCTCCTGCTCCTGCTCCTGCTCCTGCTCCTGCTCCTGCTCCTGCTCCTGCTCCTGCTCCTGCTCCTGCTCCTGCTCCTGCTCCTGCTCCTGCTCCTGCCCCTGCTCCTGCTCCTGCTCCTGCTCCTGCTCCTGCTCCTGCTCCGGCTCCTGCTCCGGCTTCTGCTCCGGCTCCTGCTCCTGCACCTCTGATGCTCCTGCTCCTGCTCGATGCTCCTCTGATGCACCTCTGATGCTCCTCTGATGCTCCTCTGATGCTCCACTGATTCTCCTCAGATGCTCCTCTGATGCACCTCTGATGCTCCTCTGATGCTCCTATGATGCTCCTCTGATGCTCCTCAGATGCTCCTCTGATGCACCTCTGATGCTCCTCTGATGCTCCTCTGATGCTCCTCTGATGCTCCTCTGATGCTCCTCTGTTGCTCCTCTGATGCTCCTCTGATGCTCCTCTTATGCTCCAATGATGCTCCAATGATGCTCCACTGATGCTCCTGTGATGCTCCTCTGATGCTCCTCTGATGCTCCTCTGATGCTCCTCTGATGCTCCTCTGATGCTCCTCTGATGCTCCTCTGATGCTCCTCTGATCCTCCTCTGATCCTCCTCTGATGCTCCTCTGATGCTCCTCTGATGCTCCTCTGATGCTCCTCTGATGCTCCTCTGATCCTCCTCTGATGCTCCTCTGATGCTCCTCTGATGCTCCTCTGATGCTCCTCTGAGGCTCCTCTGAGGCTCCTCTGAGGCTCCTCTGATGCTCCTCTGAGGCTCCTCTGATGCTCCTCTGATGCTCCTCTGATGCTCCTCTGATGCTCCTCTGATGCTCCTCTGATGCTCCTGTGATGCTCCTGTGATGCTCCTCTGATGCTCCTCTGCTGCTCCTCTGATGCTCCTCTGATGCTCCTCTGATGCTCCTCTGATCCTCCTCTGATGCTCCTCTGATGCTCCTCTGATGCTCCTCTGATGCTCCTCTGAGGCTCCTCTGAGGCTCCTCTGAGGCTCCTCTGATGCTCCTCTGAGGCTCCTCTGATGCTCCTCTGATGCTCCTCTGATGCTCCTCTGATGCTCCTCTGATGCTCCTCTGATGCTCCTCTGATGCTCCTGTGATGCTCCTCTGATGCTCCTCTGCTGCTCCTCTGATGCTCATCTGATTCTCCTCTGATGCTCCTCTGATGCTGCTCTGATGCTCCTCTGATGCTCCTCTGATGCTCCTCTGATGCTCCTGCTCCTGCTCCTGCTCCACTGATGCTCCTCTGATACTCCTCTGATGCTCCTGCTCCTGCTCCTGCTCCTGCTCCTGCTCATCTGATGCTCCTCTGATGCTCCTGCTCCTGATCCTGCTCCTGCTCCTGCTCCTGCTCCTGCTCCTGCTCCTGCTCCTGCTCCTGCTACTGCTCCTCTGATGCTCCTCTGATGCTCCTCTGATGCTCCTCTGATGTTCCTCTGATGCTCCTCTGATGCTCCACTGATGCTCCTCTGATGCTCCTCTGATGCTCCTCTGATGCTCCTCTGATGCTCCTCTGATGCTCCTCTGATGCTCCTCTGTTGCTCCTCTGATGCTCCCCTGATGCTCCTCTGATGCTCCTCTGATGCTCCACTGATGCTCTTCTGATGCTCCTCTGATGCTCCTCTGATGCTCCTCTGATGCTCCTCTGATGTTCCTCTGATGCTCCTCTGATGCTCCACTGATGCTCCTCTGATGCTCCTCTGATGCTCCTCTGATGCTCCTCTGAGGCTCCTCTGAGGCTCCTCTGAGGCTCCTCTGATGCTCCTCTGAGGCTCCTCTGATGCTCCTCTGATGCTCCTCTGATGCTCCTCTGATGCTCCTCTGATGCTCCTCTGATGCTCCTCTGATGCTCCTGTGATGCTCCTCTGATGCTCCTCTGCTGCTCCTCTGATGCTCATCTGATTCTCCTCTGATGCTCCTCTGATGCTCCTCTGATGCTCCTCTGATGCTCCTCTGATCCTCCTCTGATGCTCCTCTGATGCTCCTCTGATGCTCCTCTGATGCTCCTCTGATGCTCCTCTGAGGCTCCTCTGATGCTCCTCTGATGCTCCTCTGATGCTCCTCTGATGCTCCTCTGATGCTCCTCTGATGCTCCTGTGATGCTCCTCTGATGCTCCTCTGCTGCTCCTCTGATGCTCATCTGATGCTCCTCTGATTCTCCTCTGATGCTCCTCTGATGCTCCAATGATGCTGTCTGATGCTCCTCTGATCCTCCTCTGATGCTCCTCTGATGCTCCTCTGATGCTCCTCTGATGCTCCTCTGATGCTCCTCTGATGCTCCACTGATGCTCCTCTGCTGCTCCTCTGATGCTCATCTGATGCTCCTCTGATGCTCCTCTGCTGCTCCTCTGATGCTCCTCTGATGCTCCTCTTATGCTCCTCTGATCCTCCTCTGATGCTCCTCTGATGCTCCTCTGATGCTCCTCTGATGCTCCTCTGATGCTACTCTGATGCTACTCTGATGCTCCTCTGATGCTCCTCTGGTGCTCCTCTGATGCTCCTCTGATGCTCCTCTGATGCTCCTCTGATGCTCCTCTGATCCTCCTCTGATGCTCCTCTGATGCTCCTTTGATCCTCCTCTGATGCTCCTCTGATGCTCCTCAGAGGCTCCTCTGATGCTCCTCTGATGCTCCTCTGATGCTCCTCTGATGCTCCTCTGATGCTCCTCTGATGCTCCTCTGATGTTCCTCTGATGCTCCTGTGATCCTCCTCTGATGCTCCTCTGATGCTCCTCTGATGCTCCTCTGATCCTCCTCTGATGCTCCTCTGATGAGCCTCTGATGCTCCTCTGATGCTCCTCTGATGCTCCTCTGATGCTCCTCTGATGCTCCACTGATGCTCCTCTGATCCTCCTCTGATGCTCCTCTGATGCTCCTCTGATGCTCCTCTGATGCTCCTCTGATGCTCCTCTGATGCTCCTCTGATGCTCCTCTGATGCTCCACTGATGCTCCTCTGATGCTCCACTGATGCTCCTCTGATGCTCCTCTGATGCTCCTCTGATGCTCCTCTGATGCTCCTCTGATGCTCCTCTGATGCTCCTCTGATGCTCCTCTGATGCTCCTTCTCCTACTCCTGCTCCTCTGATGCTCCTCTGATGACCTCTGATGCTCCTGCTCCTGCTCCTGCTCCTGCTCCTGCTCCTCTGATGCTCCTCTGATGGTCCTGCTCCTGCTCCTGCTCCTTCTCCTGCTCCTGCTCCTGCTCCTGCTCCTGCTCCTCTGATGCTCCTCTGATGCTCCTGCTCCTGCACCTGCTCCTGCTCCTGCACCTGCTCCTGCTCCTGCTCCTGCTCCTGCTCCTCTGATGCTCCTCTGATGCTCCTGCTCCTGCACCTGCTCCTGCTCCTGCTCCTCTGATGCTCCTCTGATGCTCCTCTGATGCTCCTCTGATGCTCCTCTGATGCTCCACTGATGCTCCTCTGATGCTCCTCTGATGCTCCTCTGATGCTCCTCTGATGCTCCTCTGATGCTCCTCTGATGCTCCTCTGATGCTCCTCTGATGCTCCAATGATGCACCTCTGATGCTCCTGTGATGCTCCTGTGATGCTCCTGTGATGCTCCTCTGATGCTCCTCTAATGCTCCTCTGATGCTCCTCTGATGCTGCTCTGATGCTCCTCTGATCCTCCTCTGATCCTCCTTTGATGCTCCTCTGATGCTCCTCTGATGCTCCTCTGATGCTCCTCTGATGCTCCTCTGATGCTCCTCTGATGCTCCTCTGATGCTCCTCTGAGGCTCCTCTGAGGCTCCTCTGAGGCTCCTCTGAGGCTCCTCTGATGCTCCTCTGATGCTCCTCTGATTCTCCTCTGAGGCTCCTCTGATGCTCCTCTGATGCTCCTCTGATGCTCCTGTGATGCTCCTCTGATGCTCCTCTGCTGCTCCTCTGATGCTCATCTGATGCTCCTCTGATGCTCCTCTGATGCTCCTCTGATGCTCCTCTGATGCTCCTCTGATGCTCCTCTGATCCTCCTCTGATGCTCCTCTGATGCCTCTCTGATGCTCCTCTGATGCTCCTCTGATGCTCCTCTGATGCTCCTCTGATGCTCCTCTGATGCTCCTCTGATGCTACTCTGATGCTCCTCTGATGCTCCTCTGATGCTCCTCTGATGCTCCTCTGATGCTCCTCTGATCCTCCTCTGATGCTCCTCTGATGCTCCTCTGATGCTCTACTGATGCTCCTCTGATGCTCCTCTGATGCTCCTCTGAGGCTCCTCTGATGCTCCTCTGATGCTCCTCTGATGCTCCTCTGATGCTCCTCTGATGCTCCTCTGATGATCCTGTGATGCTCCTCTGATGCTCCTGTGATCCTCCTCTGATGCTCCTCTGCTGCTCCTCTGATGCTCCTCTGATGCTCCTCTGATGCTCCTCTGATGCTCCTCTGAGGCTCCTCTGATGCTCCTCTGATGCTCCTCTGATCCTCCTCTGATGCTCCTCTGATGCTGCTCTGATGCTCCTCTGATGCTCCTCTGATGCTCCTCTGATGCTCCTCTGATGCTCCTCTGATCCTCCTCTGATGCTCCTCTGATGCTCCTCTGATGCTCCTCTGATGCTCCTCTGATGCTCCTCTGATGCTCCAATGATGCTCCTCTGATGCTCCTGTGATGCTCCTCTGATGCTCCTCTGATGCTCCTGTGATGCTCCTCTGATGCTCATCTGATGCTCCTCTGCTGTTCCTCTGATGCTCCTCTGATGCTCCAATGATGCTCCTCTGATGCTCCTGTGATGCTCCTCTGATGCTCCTCTGATGCTCCTGTGATGCTCCTCTGATGCTCATCTGATGCTCCTCGCTGTTCCTCTGATGCTCCTCTGATGCTCCTCTGATGCTCCTCTGATGCTCCTCTGAGGCTCCTCTGATGCTCCTCTGATGCTCCTCTGATGCTCCTCTGATGCTCCTCTGATGCTCCTCTGATGCTCCTCTGATGCTCCTGTGATGCTCCTCTGATGCTCCTGTGATCCTCCTCTGATGCTCCTCTGCTGCTCCTCTGATGCTCCTCTGAGGCTCCTCTGATGCACCTCTGATGCTCCTCTGATCCTCCTCTGATGCTCCTCTGATGCTCCTCTGATGCTCCTCTGATGCTCCTCTGATGCTCCTCTGATGCTCCTCTGATGCTCCTCTGATGCTCCTCCTATGCTCCTCTGATGCTCCTGCTCCTGCTCATGCTCCTGCTCCTGCTCCTGCTCCTGCTCCTGCTCCTGCTCCTGCTCCTGCTCATCTGATGCTCCTGCTCCTGCTCCTGCTCCTGCTCCTGCTCCTGCTCCTGCTCCTGCTCCTGCTCCTGCTCCTGCTCCTGCTCCTGCTCCTGCTCCTGCTCCTCTGATGCTCCTCTGATGCTCCTCTGATGCTCCTCTGATTCTCCTCTGAGGCTCCTCTGATGCTCCTCTGATGCTCCTCTGATGCTCCTCTGATGCTCCTGTGATGCTCCTCTGATGCTCCTCTGCTGCTCCTCTGATGCTCATCTGATGCTCCTCTGATGCTCCTCTGATGCTCCTCTGATGCTCCTCTGATGCTCCTCTGATGCTCCTCTGATCCTCCTCTGATGCTCCTCTGATGCCTCTCTGATGCTCCTCTGATGCTCCTCTGATGCTCCTCTGATGCTCCTCTGATGCTCCTCTGATGCTCCTCTGATGCTACTCTGATGCTCCTCTGATGCTCCTCTGATGCTCCTCTGATGCTCCTCTGATGCTCCTCTGATGCTCCTCTGATCCTCCTCTGATGCTCCTCTGATGCTCCTCTGATGCTCTACGGATGCTCCTCTGATGCTCCTCTGATGCTCCTCTGAGGCTCCTCTGATGCTCCTCTGATGCTCCTCTGATGCTCCTCTGATGCTCCTCTGATGCTCCTCTGATGATCCTGTGATGCTCCTCTGATGCTCCTGTGATCCTCCTCTGATGCTCCTCTGCTGCTCCTCTGATGCTCCTCTGATGCTCCTCTGATGCTCCTCTGATGCTCCTCTGAGGCTCCTCTGATGCTCCTCTGATGCTCCTCTGATCCTCCTCTGATGCTCCTCTGATGCTCCTCTGATGCTCCTCTGATGCTCCTCTGATGCTCCTCTGATGCTCCTCTGATGCTCCTCTCATCCTCCTCTGATGCTCCTCTGATGCTCCTCTAATGCTCCTCTGATGCTCCTCTGATGCTCCTCTGATGCTCCTCTGTTGCTCCTCTGATGCTCCCCTGATGCTCCTCTGATGCTCCTCTGATGCTCCACTGATGCTCTTCTGATGCTCCTCTGATGCTCCTCTGATGATCCTCTGATGCTCCTCTGATGCTCCTCTGAGGCTCCTCTGAGGCTCCTCTGAGGCTCCTCTGATGCTCCTCTGATGCTCCTCTGATGCTCCTCTGATGCTCCTCTGATGCTCCTCTGAGGCTCCTCTGAGGCTCCTCTGATTCTCCTCTGATGCTCCTCTGATGCTCCTCTGATGCTCCTCTGATGCTCCTCTGATGCTCCTCTGATGCTCCTCTGATCCTCCTCTGATGCTCCTCTGATGCTCCTCTGATGCTCATCTGATGCTCCTCTGATACTCCTCTGATGCTCCTCTGAGGCTCCTCTGATGCTCCTCTGATGCTCCTCAGATGCTCCTCTGATGCTCCTCTGATGCTCCTCTGATGCTCCTGTGATCCTCCTCTGATGCTCCTGTGCTGCTCCTCTGATGCTCCTCTGATGCTCCTCTGATGCTCCTCTGATGCTCCTCTGATGCTCCTCTGATGCTCCTCTGATCCTCCTCTCATGCTCCTCTGATGCTCCTCTGATGCTCCTCTGATGCTCCTCTGATGCTCCTCTGATGCTCCTCTGAGGCTCCTCTGAGGCTCCTCTGAGGCTCCTCTGATGCTCCTCTGATTCTCCTCTGATTCTCCTCTGATGCTCCTCTGATGCTCCTCTGATGCTCCTCTGATGCTCCTCTGATGCTCCTCTGATGCTCCTGTGATGCTCCTCTGATGCTCCTCTGCTGTTCCTCTGATGCTCCTCTGATGCTCCTCTGAGGCTCCTCTGATGCTCCTCTGATGCTCCTCTGATGCTCCTCTGATGCTCCTCTGATGCTCCTCTGATGCTCCTCTGATGCTCCTCTGATGCTCCTCTGATGCTCCTCTGATCCTCCTCTGATGCTCCTCTGATGCTCCTCTGATGCTCCTCTGATGCTCCTCCTATGCTCCTCTGATGCTCCTGCTCCTGCACCTGCTCCTGCACCTGCTCCTGCTCCTGCTCCTGCTCCTGCTCCTGCTCCTGCTCCTGCTCCTGCTCCTGCTCCTGCTCCTGCTCCTGCTCCTGCTCCTTCTCCTGCTCCTGCTCCTGCTCCTGCTCCTGATCCTGCTCCTGCTCCTGTTCCTGCTCCTGCACCTCTGATGCTCCTCTGATGCACCTCTGATGCTCCTCTGATGCTCCTCTGATACTCCTCTGAATTCCTCAGATGCTCCTCTGATGCTCCTCTGATGCTCCTCTGATGCTCCTGTGCTGCTCCTCTGATGCTCCTCTGATGCTCCTCTGATGCTCCTCTGATGCTCCTCTGAGGCTCCTCTGATGCTCCTCTGATGCTCCTCTGATGCTCCTCTGATGCTCCTCTGATGCTCCTCTGATGCTCCTCTGATGCTCCTCTGATCCTCCTCTGATGCTCCTCTGATGCTCCTCTGATGCTCCTCTGATGCTCCTCTGATGCTCCTCTGATGCTCCTCTGAGGCTCCTCTGAGGCTCCTCTGAGGCTCCTCTGATGCTCCTCTGATTCTCCTCTGATGCTCCTCTGATGCTCCTCTGATGCTCCTCTGATGCTCCTCTGATGCTCCTGTGATGCTCCTGTGATGCTCCTCTGACGCTCCTCTGCTGTTCCTCTGATGCTCCTCTGATGCTCCTCTGATGCTCCTCTGAGGCTCCTCTGATGCTCCTCTGATGCTCCTCTGATGCTCCTCTGATGCTCCTCTGATGCTCCTCTGATGCTCCTCTGATGCTCCTCTGATGCTCCTCTGATGCTCCTCTGATCCTCCTCTGATCCTCCTCTGATGCTCCTCTGATGCTCCTCTGATGCTCCTCTGATGCTCCTCTGATGCTCCTCTGATGCTCCTGCTCCTGCTCCTGCTCCTGCTCCTGCTCCTGCTCCTGCTCCTGCTCCTGCTCCTGCTCCTGCTCCTGCTCCTGCTCCTGCTCCTGCTCCTGCTCCTGCTCCTGCTCCTGCTCCTGCTCCTGTTCCTGCTCCTGCTGCTGCTCCTGCTCCTGCACCTCTGATGCTCCTCTGATGCTCCACTGATTCTCCTCAGATGCTCCTCTGATGCTCCTCTGATGCTCCTCTGATGCTCCTCTGATGCTCCTCTGATGCTCCTCTGATGCTCCTGTAATGCTCCTCTGATTCTCCTCTGATGCTCCTCTGATGCTCCTCTGATGCTCCTCTGATGCTCCTCTGATGCTCCTCTGATGCTCCTCTGATGTTCCTCTGATGCTCCTCTGATGCTCCTCTGATGCTCCTGCTCCTGCTCCTGCTCCTGCTCCTGCTCCTGCTCCTGCTCCTGCTCCTGCTCCTGCTCCTGCTCCTGCTCCTGCTCCTGCTCCTGCTCCTGCTCCTGCTCCTGCTCCTGCTCCTGCTCCTGCTCCTGCCCCTGCACCTGCTCCTGCTCCTGCTCCTGCTCCTGCTCCTGCTCCGGCTTCTGCTCCGGCTCCTGCTCCTGCACCTCTGATGCTCCTGCTCCTGCTCGATGCTCCTCTGATGCACCTCTGATGCTCCTCTGATGCTCCTCTGATGCTCCACTGATTCTCCTCAGATGCTCCTCTGATGCACCTCTGATGCTCCTCTGATGCTCCTATGATGCTCCTCTGATGCTCCTCAGATGCTCCTCTGATGCACCTCTGATGCTCCTCTGATGCTCCTCTGATGCTTCTCTGATGCTCCTCTGATGCTCCTCTGTTGCTCCTCTGATGCTCCTCTGATGCTCCTCTTATGCTCCAATGATGCTCCAATGATGCTCCACTGATGCTCCTGTGATGCTCCTCTGATGCTCCTCTGATGCTCCTCTGATGCTCCTCTGATGCTCCTCTGATGCTCCTCTGATGCTCCTCTGATTCTCCTCTGATCCTCCTCTGATCCTCCTCTGATGCTCCTCTGATGCTCCTCTGATGCTCCTCTGATGCTCCTCTGATGCTCCTCTGATCCTCCTCTGATGCTCCTCTGATGCTCCTCTGATGCTCCTCTGATGCTCCTCTGAGGCTCCTCTGAGGCTCCTCTGAGGCTCCTCTGATGCTCCTCTGAGGCTCCTCTGATGCTCCTCTGATGCTCCTCTGATGCTCCTCTGATGCTCCTCTGATACTCCTCTGATGCTCCTGTGATGCTCCTCTGATGCTCCTCTGCTGCTCCTCTGATGCTCATCTGATTCTCCTCTGATGCTCCTCTGATGCTCCTCTGATGCTCCTCTGATGCTCCTCTGATCCTCCTCTGATGCTCCTCTGATGCTCCTCTGATGCTCCTCTGATGCTCCTCTGATGCTCCTCTGATGCTCCTCTGAGGCTCCTCTGAGGCTCCTCTGATGCTCCTCTGATGCTCCTCTGATGCTCCTCTGATGCTCCTCTGATGCTCCTCTGATGCTCCTCTGATGCTCCTCTGATGCTCCTCTGATGCTCCTCTGATGCTCCTCTGATGCTCCTCTGATGCTCCTCTGATGCTCCTCTGATGCTCCTCTGATCCTCCTCTGATGCTCCTCTGATGCTCCTCTGATGCTCCTCTGATGCTCCTCTGATGCTCCTCTGATGCTCCTCCTATGTTCCTCTGATGCTCCTGCTCCTGCACCTGCTCCTGCACCTGCTCCTGCTCCTGCTCCTGCTCCTGCTCCTGCTCCTGCTCCTGCTCCTGCTCCTGCTCCTGCTCCTGCTCCTGCTCCTGCTCCTTCTCCTGCTCCTGCTCCTGCTCCTGCTCCTGATCCTGCTCCTGCTCCTGTTCCTGCTCCTGCACCTCTGATGCTCCTCTGATGCACCTCTGATGCTCCTCTGATGCTCCTCTGATACTCCTCTGAATTCCTCAGATGCTCCTCTGATGCTCCTCTGATGCTCCTCTGATGCTCCTGTGCTGCTCCTCTGATGCTCCTCTGATGCTCCTCTGATGCTCCTCTGATGCTCCTCTGAGGCTCCTCTGATGCTCCTCTGATGCTCCTCTGATGCTCCTCTGATGCTCCTCTGATGCTCCTCTGATGCTCCTCTGATGCTCCTCTGATCCTCCTCTGATGCTCCTCTGATGCTCCTCTGATGCTCCTCTGATGCTCCTCTGATGCTCCTCTGATGCTCCTCTGAGGCTCCTCTGAGGCTCCTCTGAGGCTCCTCTGATGCTCCTCTGATTCTCCTCTGATGCTCCTCTGATGCTCCTCTGATGCTCCTCTGATGCTCCTCTGATGCTCCTGTGATGCTCCTGTGATGCTCCTGTGATGCTCCTCTGACGCTCCTCTGCTGTTCCTCTGATGCTCCTCTGATGCTCCTCTGATGCTCCTCTGAGGCTCCTCTGATGCTCCTCTGATGCTCCTCTGATGCTCCTCTGATGCTCCTCTGATGCTCCTCTGATGCTCCTCTGATGCTCCTCTGATGCTCCTCTGATGCTCCTCTGATCCTCCTCTGATCCTCCTCTGATGCTCCTCTGATGCTCCTCTGATGCTCCTCTGATGCTCCTCTGATGCTCCTCTGATGCTCCTGCTCCTGCTCCTGCTCCTGCTCCTGCTCCTGCTCCTGCTCCTGCTCCTGCTCCTGCTCCTGCTCCTGCTCCTGCTCCTGCTCCTGCTCCTGCTCCTGCTCCTGCTCCTGCTCCTGCTCCTGCTCCTGCTCCTGTTCCTGCTCCTGCTGCTGCTCCTGCTCCTGCACCTCTGATGCTCCTCTGATGCTCCACTGATTCTCCTCAGATGCTCCTCTGATGCTCCTCTGATGCTCCTCTGATGCTCCTCTTATGCTCCTCTGATGCTCCTCTGATGCTCCTGTAATGCTCCTCTGATTCTCCTCTGATGCTCCTCTGATGCTCCTCTTATGCTCCTCTGATGCTCCTCTGATGCTCCTCTGATGCTCCTCTGATGTTCCTCTGATGCTCCTCTGATGCTCCTCTGATGCTCCTGCTCCTGCTCCTGCTCCTGCTCCTGCTCCTGCTCCTGCTCCTGCTCCTGCTCCTGCTCCTGCTCCTGCTCCTGCTCCTGCTCCTGCTCCTGCTCCTGCTCCTGCTCCTGCTCCTGCCCCTGCTCCTGCTCCTGCTCCTGCTCCTGCTCCTGCTCCTGCTCCGGCTCCTGCTCCGGCTTCTGCTCCGGCTCCTGCTCCTGCACCTCTGATGCTCCTGCTCCTGCTCGATGCTCCTCTGATGCACCTCTGATGCTCCTCTGATGCTCCTCTGATGCTCCACTGATTCTCCTCAGATGCTCCTCTGATGCACCTCTGATGCTCCTCTGATGCTCCTATGATGCTCCTCTGATGCTCCTCAGATGCTCCTCTGATGCACCTCTGATGCTCCTCTGATGCTCCTCTGATGCTCCTCTGATGCTCCTCTGATGCTCCTCTGTTGCTCCTCTGATGCTCCTCTGATGCTCCTCTTATGCTCCAATGATGCTCCAATGATGCTCCACTGATGCTCCTGTGATGCTCCTCTGATGCTCCTCTGATGCTCCTCTGATGCTCCTCTGATGCTCCTCTGATGCTCCTGCTCCGGCTCCTGCTCCGGCTTCTGCTCCGGCTCCTGCTCCTGCACCTCTGATGCTCCTGCTCCTGCTCGATGCTCCTCTGATGCTCCTCTGATGCTCCTCTGATGCTCCTCTGATGCTCCTCTGAGGCTCCTCTGAGGCTCCTCTGATGCTCCTCTGATGCTCCTCTGATGCTCCTCTGATGCTCCTCTGATGCTCCTCTGATGCTCCTCTGATGCTCCTCTGATACTCCTCTGATGCTCCTGTGATGCTCCTCTGATGCTCCTCTGCTGCTCCTCTGATGCTCATCTGATTCTCCTCTGATGCTCCTCTGATGCTCCTCTGATGCTCCTCTGATGCTCCTCTGATCCTCCTCTGATGCTCCTCTGATGCTCCTCTGATGCTCCTCTGATGCTCCTCTGATGCTCCTCTGATGCTCCTCTGAGGCTCCTCTGAGGCTCCTCTGATGCTCCTCTGATGCTCCTCTGATGCTCCTCTGATGCTCCTCTGATGCTCCTCTGATGCTCCTCTGATGCTCCTCTGATGCTCCTCTGATGCTCCTCTGATGCTCCTCTGATGCTCCTCTGATGCTCCTCTGATGCTCCTCTGATGCTCCTCTGATCCTCCTCTGATGCTCCTCTGATGCTCCTCTGATGCTCCTCTGATGCTCCTCTGATGCTCCTCTGATGCTCCTCCTATGTTCCTCTGATGCTCCTGCTCCTGCACCTGCTCCTGCACCTGCTCCTGCTCCTGCTCCTGCTCCTGCTCCTGCTCCTGCTCCTGCTCCTGCTCCTGCTCCTGCTCCTGCTCCTGCTCCTGCTCCTTCTCCTGCTCCTGCTCCTGCTCCTGCTCCTGATCCTGCTCCTGCTCCTGTTCCTGCTCCTGCACCTCTGATGCTCCTCTGATGCACCTCTGATGCTCCTCTGATGCTCCTCTGATACTCCTCTGAATTCCTCAGATGCTCCTCTGATGCTCCTCTGATGCTCCTCTGATGCTCCTGTGCTGCTCCTCTGATGCTCCTCTGATGCTCCTCTGATGCTCCTCTGATGCTCCTCTGAGGCTCCTCTGATGCTCCTCTGATGCTCCTCTGATGCTCCTCTGATGCTCCTCTGATGCTCCTCTGATGCTCCTCTGATGCTCCTCTGATCCTCCTCTGATGCTCCTCTGATGCTCCTCTGATGCTCCTCTGATGCTCCTCTGATGCTCCTCTGATGCTCCTCTGAGGCTCCTCTGAGGCTCCTCTGAGGCTCCTCTGATGCTCCTCTGATTCTCCTCTGATGCTCCTCTGATGCTCCTCTGATGCTCCTCTGATGCTCCTCTGATGCTCCTGTGATGCTCCTGTGATGCTCCTCTGACGCTCCTCTGCTGTTCCTCTGATGCTCCTCTGATGCTCCTCTGATGCTCCTCTGAGGCTCCTCTGATGCTCCTCTGATGCTCCTCTGATGCTCCTCTGATGCTCCTCTGATGCTCCTCTGATGCTCCTCTGATGCTCCTCTGATGCTCCTCTGATGCTCCTCTGATCCTCCTCTGATCCTCCTCTGATGCTCCTCTGATGCTCCTCTGATGCTCCTCTGATGCTCCTCTGATGCTCCTCTGATGCTCCTGCTCCTGCTCCTGCTCCTGCTCCTGCTCCTGCTCCTGCTCCTGCTCCTGCTCCTGCTCCTGCTCCTGCTCCTGCTCCTGCTCCTGCTCCTGCTCCTGCTCCTGCTCCTGCTCCTGCTCCTGCTCCTGCTCCTGTTCCTGCTCCTGCTGCTGCTCCTGCTCCTGCACCTCTGATGCTCCTCTGATGCTCCACTGATTCTCCTCAGATGCTCCTCTGATGCTCCTCTGATGCTCCTCTGATGCTCCTCTTATGCTCCTCTGATGCTCCTCTGATGCTCCTGTAATGCTCCTCTGATTCTCCTCTGATGCTCCTCTGATGCTCCTCTGATGCTCCTCTGATGCTCCTCTGATGCTCCTCTGATGCTCCTCTGATGTTCCTCTGATGCTCCTCTGATGCTCCTCTGATGCTCCTGCTCCTGCTCCTGCTCCTGCTCCTGCTCCTGCTCCTGCTCCTGCTCCTGCTCCTGCTCCTGCTCCTGCTCCTGCTCCTGCTCCTGCTCCTGCTCCTGCTCCTGCTCCTGCTCCTGCCCCTGCTCCTGCTCCTGCTCCTGCTCCTGCTCCTGCTCCTGCTCCGGCTCCTGCTCCGGCTTCTGCTCCGGCTCCTGCTCCTGCACCTCTGATGCTCCTGCTCCTGCTCGATGCTCCTCTGATGCACCTCTGATGCTCCTCTGATGCTCCTCTGATGCTCCACTGATTCTCCTCAGATGCTCCTCTGATGCACCTCTGATGCTCCTCTGATGCTCCTATGATGCTCCTCTGATGCTCCTCAGATGCTCCTCTGATGCACCTCTGATGCTCCTCTGATGCTCCTCTGATGCTCCTCTGATGCTCCTCTGATGCTCCTCTGTTGCTCCTCTGATGCTCCTCTGATGCTCCTCTTATGCTCCAATGATGCTCCAATGATGCTCCACTGATGCTCCTGTGATGCTCCTCTGATGCTCCTCTGATGCTCCTCTGATGCTCCTCTGATGCTCCTCTGATGCTCCTCTGATGCTCCTCTGATTCTCCTCTGATCCTCCTCTGATCCTCCTCTGATGCTCCTCTGATGCTCCTCTGATGCTCCTCTGATGCTCCTCTGATGCTCCTCTGATCCTCCTCTGATGCTCCTCTGATGCTCCTCTGATGCTCCTCTGATGCTCCTCTGAGGCTCCTCTGAGGCTCCTCTGATGCTCCTCTGAGGCTCCTCTGATGCTCCTCTGATGCTCCTCTGATGCTCCTCTGATGCTCCTCTGATGCTCCTCTGATGCTCCTGTGATGCTCCTCTGATGCTCCTCTGCTGCTCCTCTGATGCTCATCTGATTCTCCTCTGATGCTCCTCTGATGCTCCTCTGATGCTCCTCTGATGCTCCTCTGATCCTCCTCTGATGCTCCTCTGATGCTCCTCTGATGCTCCTCTGATGCTCCTCTGATGCTCCTCTGATGCTCCTCTGAGGCTCCTCTGATGCTCCTCTGATGCTCCTCTGATGCTCCTCTGATGCTCCTCTGATGCTCCTCTGATGCTCCTGTGATGCTCCTCTGATGCTCCTCTGCTGCTCCTCTGATGCTCATCTGATGCTCCTCTCATTCTCCTCTGATGCTCCTCTGATGCTCCTCTGATGCTGTCTGATGCTCCTCTGATCCTCCTCTGATGCTCCTCTGATGCTCCTCTGATGCTCCTCTGATGCTCCTCTGATGCTCCTCTGATGCTCCACTGATGCTCCTCTGCTGCTCCTCTGATGCTCATCTGATGCTCCTCTGATGCTCCTCTGCTGCTCCTCTGATGCTCCTCTGATGCTCCTCTTATGCTCCTCTGATCCTCCTCTGATGCTCCTCTGATGCTCCTCTGATGCTCCTCTGATGCTCCTCTGATGCTACTCTGATGCTACTCTGATGCTCCTCTGATGCTCCTCTGGTGCTCCTCTGATGCTCCTCTGATGCTCCTCTGATGCTCCTCTGATGCTCCTCTGATCCTCGTCTGATGCTACTCTGATGCTACTCTGATGCTCCTCTGATGCTCCTCTGGTGCTCCTCTGATGCTCCTCTGATGCTCCTCTGATGCTCCTCTGATGCTCCTCTGATCCTCCTCTGATGCTCCTCTGCTGTTCCTCTGATGCTCCTCTGATGCTCCTCTGAGGCTCCTCTGATGCTCCTCTGATGCTCCTCTGATGCTCCTCTGATGCTCCTCTGATGCTCCTCTGATGCTCCTCTGATGCTCCTCTGATGCTCCTCTGATGCTCCTCTGATGCTCCTCTGATTCTCCTCTGATGCTCCTCTGAGGCTCCTCTGAGGCTCCTCTGGGGCTCCGCTGATGCTCCTCTGATGCTCCTCTGATGCTCCTCTGATGCTGCTCTGATGCTCCTCTGATGCTCCTCTGATGCTCCTCTGATGCTCCTGCTCCTGCTCCTGCTCCACTGATGCTCCTCTGATACTCCTCTGATGCTCCTGCTCCTGCTCCTGCTCCTGCTCCTGCTCATCTGATGCTCCTCTGATGCTCCTGCTCCTGATCCTGCTCCTGCTCCTGCTCCTGCTCCTGCTCCTGCTCCTGCTCCAGCTCCTGCTACTGCTCCTCTGATGCTCCTCTGATGCTCCTCTGATGCTCCTCTGATGTTCCTCTGATGCTCCTCTGATGCTCCACTGATGCTCCTCTGATGCTCCTCTGATGCTCCTCTGATGCTCCTCTGATGCTCCTCTGATGCTCCTCTGATGCTCCTCTGTTGCTCCTCTGATGCTCCCCTGATGCTCCTCTGATGCTCCTCTGATGCTCCACTGATGCTCTTCTGATGCTCCTCTGATGCTCCTCTGATGATCCTCTGATGCTCCTCTGATGCTCCTCTGAGGCTCCTCTGAGGCTCCTCTGAGGCTCCTCTGATGCTCCTCTGATGCTCCTCTGATGCTCCTCTGATGCTCCTCTGATGCTCCTCTGAGGCTCCTCTGAGGCTCCTCTGATTCTCCTCTGATGCTCCTCTGATGCTCCTCTGATGCTCCTCTGATGCTCCTCTGATGCTCCTCTGATGCTCCTCTGATCCTCCTCTGATGCTCCTCTGATGCTCCTCTGATGCTCATCTGATGCTCCTCTGATACTCCTCTGATGCTCCTCTGAGGCTCCTCTGATGCTCCTCTGATGCTCCTCAGATGCTCCTCTGATGCTCCTCTGATGCTCCTCTGATGCTCCTGTGATCCTCCTCTGATGCTCCTGTGCTGCTCCTCTGATGCTCCTCTGATGCTCCTCTGATGCTCCTCTGATGCTCCTCTGATGCTCCTCTGATGCTCCTCTGATCCTCCTCTCATGCTCCTCTGATGCTCCTCTGATGCTCCTCTGATGCTCCTCTGATGCTCCTCTGATGCTCCTCTGAGGCTCCTCTGAGGCTCCTCTGAGGCTCCTCTGATGCTCCTCTGATTCTCCTCTGATTCTCCTCTGATGCTCCTCTGATGCTCCTCTGATGCTCCTCTGATGCTCCTCTGATGCTCCTCTGATGCTCCTGTGATGCTCCTCTGATGCTCCTCTGCTGTTCCTCTGATGCTCCTCTGATGCTCCTCTGAGGCTCCTCTGATGCTCCTCTGATGCTCCTCTGATGCTCCTCTGATGCTCCTCTGATGCTCCTCTGATGATCCTCTGATGCTCCTCTGATGCTCCTCTGATGCTCCTCTGATCCTCCTCTGATGCTCCTCTGATGCTCCTCTGATGCTCCTCTGATGCTCCTCTGATGCTCCTCTGTGATGCTCCTCCTATGCTCCTCTGATGCTCCTGCTCCTGCACCTGCTCCTGCACCTGCTCCTGCTCCTGCTCCTGCTCCTGCTCCTGCTCCTGCTCCTGCTCCTGCTCCTGCTCCTGCTCCTGCTCCTGCTCCTGCTCCTTCTCCTGCTCCTGCTCCTGCTCCTGCTCCTGATCCTGCTCCTGCTCCTGTTCCTGCTCCTGCACCTCTGATGCTCCTCTGATGCACCTCTGATGCTCCTCTGATGCTCCTCTGATACTCCTCTGAATTCCTCAGATGCTCCTCTGATGCTCCTCTGATGCTCCTCTGATGCTCCTGTGCTGCTCCTCTGATGCTCCTCTGATGCTCCTCTAATGCTCCTCTGATGCTCCTCTGAGGCTCCTCTGATGCTCCTCTGATGCTCCTCTGATGCTCCTCTGATGCTCCTCTGATGCTCCTCTGATGCTCCTCTGATGCTCCTCTGATCCTCCTCTGATGCTCCTCTGATGCTCCTCTGTTGCTCCTCTGATGCTCCTCTGATGCTCCTCTGATGCTCCTCTGATCCTCCTCTGATCCTCCTCTGATGCTCCTCTGATGCTCCTCTGATGCTCCTCTGATGCTCCTCTGATGCTCCTCTGATGCTCCTCTGATGCTCCTCTGATCCTCCTCTGATCCTCCTCTGATGCTCCTCTGATTCTCCTCTGATGCTCCTCTGATGCTCCTCTGATGCTCCTCTGATGCTCCTGCTCCTGCTCCTGCTCCTGCTCCTGCTCCTGCTCCTGCTCCTGCTCCTGCTCTTGCTCCTGCTCCTGCTCCTGCTCCTGCTCCTGCTCCTGCTCCTGCTCCTGCTCCTGCTCCTGCTCCTGCTCCTGCTCCTGTTCCTGCTCCTGCTGCTGCTCCTGCTCCTGCACCTCTGATGCTCCTCTGATGCTCCACTGATTCTCCTCAGATGCTCCTCTGATGCTCCTCTGATGCTCCTCTGATGCTCCTCTGATGCTCCTCTGATGCTCCTCTGATGCTCCTGTAATGCTCCTCTGATTCTCCTCTGATGCTCCTCTGATGCTCCTCTGATGCTCCTCTGATGCTCCTCTGATGCTCCTCTGATGCTCCTCTGATGTTCCTCTGATGCTCCTCTGATGCTCCTCTGATGCTCCTGCTCCTGCTCCTGCTCCTGCTCCTGCTCCTGCTCCTGCTCCTGCTCCTGCTCCTGCTCCTGCTCCTGCTCCTGCTCCTGCTCCTGCTCCTGCTCCTGCTCCTGCTCCTGCTCCTGCCCCTGCTCCTGCTCCTGCTCCTGCTCCTGCTCCTGCTCCTGCTCCGGCTCCTGCTCCGGCTTCTGCTCCGGCTCCTGCTCCTGCACCTCTTATGCTCCTGCTCCTGCTCGATGCTCCTCTGATGCACCTCTGATGCTCCTCTGATGCTCCTCTGATGCTCCACTGATTCTCCTCAGATGCTCCTCTGATGCACCTCTGATGCTCCTCTGATGCTCCTATGATGCTCCTCTGATGCTCCTCAGATGCTCCTCTGATGCACCTCTGATGCTCCTCTGATGCTCCTCTGATGCTCCTCTGATGCTCCTCTGATGCTCCTCTGTTGCTCCTCTGATGCTCCTCTGATGCTCCTCTTATGCTCCAATGATGCTCCAATGATGCTCCACTGATGCTCCTGTGATGCTCCTCTGATGCTCCTCTGATGCTCCTCTGATGCTCCTCTGATGCTCCTCTGATGCTCCTCTGATGCTCCTCTGATGCTCCTCTGATCCTCCTCTGATCCTCCTCTGATGCTCCTCTGATGCTCCTCTGATGCTCCTCTGATGCTCCTCTGATGCTCCTCTGATCCTCCTCTGATGCTCCTCTGATGCTCCTCTGATGCTCCTCTGATGCTCCTCTGAGGCTTCTCTGAGGCTCCTCTGAGGCTCCTCTGATGCTCCTCTGAGGCTCCTCTGATGCTCCTCTGATGCTCCTCTGATGCTCCTCTGATGCTCCTCTGATGCTCCTCTGATGCTCCTCTGATGCTCCTCTGATGCTCCTCTGCTGCTCCTCTGATGCTCATCTGATTCTCCTCTGATGCTCCTCTGATGCTCCTCTGATGCTCCTCTGATGCTCCTCTGATCCTCCTCTGATGCTCCTCTGATGCTCCTCTGATGCTCCTCTGATGCTCCTCTGATGCTCCTCTGAGGCTCCTCTGATGCTCCTCTGATGCTCCTCTGATGCTCCTCTGATGCTCCTCTGATGCTCCTCTGATGCTCCTGTGATGCTCCTCTGATGCTCCTCTGCTGCTCCTCTGATGCTCATCTGATGCTCCTCTGATTCTCCTCTGATGCTCCTCTGATGCTCCTCTGATGCTGTCTGATGCTCCTCTGATCCTCCTCTGATGCTCCTCTGATGCTCCTCTGATGCTCCTCTGATGCTCCTCTGATGCTCCTCTGATGCTCCACTGATGCTCCTCTGCTGCTCCTCTGATGCTCATCTGATGCTCCTCTGATGCTCCTCTGCTGCTCCTCTGATGCTCCTCTGATGCTCCTCTTATGCTCCTCTGATCCTCCTCTGATGCTCCTCTGATGCTCCTCTGATGCTCCTCTGATGCTCCTCTGATGCTACTCTGATGCTACTCTGATGCTCCTCTGATGCTCCTCTGGTGCTCCTCTGATGCTCCTCTGATGCTCCTCTGATGCTCCTCTGATGCTCCTCTGATCCTCCTCTGATGCTCCTCTGATGCTCCTTTGATCCTCCTCTGATGCTCCTCTGATGCTCCTCAGAGGCTCCTCTGATGCTCCTCTGATGCTCCTCTGATGCTCCTCTGATGCTCCTCTGATGCTCCTCTGATTCTCCTCTGATGTTCCTCTGATGCTCCTGTGATCCTCCTCTGATGCTCCTCTGATGCTCCTCTGATGCTCCTCTGATCCTCCTCTGATGCTCCTCTGATGAGCCTCTGATGCTCCTCTGATGCTCCTCTGATGCTCCTCTGATGCTCCTCTGATGCTCCACTGATGCTCCTCTGATCCTCCTCTGATGCTCCTCTGATGCTCCTCTGATGCTCCTCTGATGCTCCTCTGATGCTCCTCTGATGCTGTTCTGATGCTCCTCTGATGCTCCACTGATGCTCCTCTGATGCTCCACTGATGCTCCTCTGATGCTCCTCTGATGCTCCTCTGATGCTCCTCTGATGCTCCTCTGATGCTCCTCTGATGCTCCTCTGATGCTCCTCTGATGCTCCTTCTCCTACTCCTGCTCCTCTGATGCTCCTCTGATGACCTCTGATGCTCCTGCTCCTGCTCCTGCTCCTGCTCCTGCTCCTCTGATGCTCCTCTGATGGTCCTGCTCCTGCTCCTGCTCCTTCTCCTGCTCCTGCTCCTGCTCCTGCTCCTGCTCCTCTGATGCTCCTCTGATGCTCCTGCTCCTGCACCTGCTCCTGCTCCTGCACCTGCTCCTGCTCCTGCTCCTGCTCCTGCTCCTCTGATGCTCCTCTGATGCTCCTGCTCCTGCACCTGCTCCTGCTCCTGCTCCTCTGATGCTCCTCTGATGCTCCTCTGATGCTCCTCTGATGCTCCTCTGATGCTCCACTGATGCTCCTCTGATGCTCCTCTGATGCTCCTCTGATGCTCCTCTGATGCTCCTCTGATGCTCCTCTGATGCTCCTCTGATGCTCCTCTGATGCTCCAATGATGCACCTCTGATGCTCCTGTGATGCTCCTGTGATGCTCCTGTGATGCTCCTCTGATGCTCCTCTAATGCTCCTCTGATGCTCCTCTGATGCTGCTCTGATGCTCCTCTGATCCTCCTCTGATCCTCCTCTGATGCTCCTCTGATGCTCCTCTGATGCTCCTCTGATGCTCCTCTGATGCTCCTCTGATGCTCCTCTGATGCTCCTCTGATGCTCCTCTGAGGCTCCTCTGAGGCTCCTCTGAGGCTCCTCTGAGGCTCCTCTGATGCTCCTCTGATGCTCCTCTGATTCTCCTCTGAGGCTCCTCTGATGCTCCTCTGATGCTCCTCTGATGCTCCTGTGATGCTCCTCTGATGCTCCTCTGCTGCTCCTCTGATGCTCATCTGATGCTCCTCTGATGCTCCTCTGATGCTCCTCTGATGCTCCTCTGATGCTCCTCTGATGCTCCTCTGATCCTCCTCTGATGCTCCTCTGATGCCTCTCTGATGCTCCTCTGATGCTCCTCTGATGCTCCTCTGATGCTCCTCTGATGCTCCTCTGATGCTCCTCTGATGCTACTCTGATGCTCCTCTGATGCTCCTCTGATGCTCCTCTGATGCTCCTCTGATGCTCCTCTGATCCTCCTCTGATGCTCCTCTGATGCTCCTCTGATGCTCTACTGATGCTCCTCTGATGCTCCTCTGATGCTCCTCTGAGGCTCCTCTGATGCTCCTCTGATGCTCCTCTGATGCTCCTCTGATGCTCCTCTGATGCTCCTCTGATGATCCTGTGATGCTCCTCTGATGCTCCTGTGATCCTCCTCTGATGCTCCTCTGCTGCTCCTCTGATGCTCCTCTGATGCTCCTCTGATGCTCCTCTGATGCTCCTCTGAGGATCCTCTGATGCTCCTCTGATGCTCCTCTGATCCTCCTCTGATGCTCCTCTGATGCTGCTCTGATGCTCCTCTGATGCTCCTCTGATGCTCCTCTGATGCTCCTCTGATGCTCCTCTGATCCTCCTCTGATGCTCCTCTGATGCTCCTCTGATGCTCCTCTGATGCTCCTCTGATGCTCCTCTGATGCTCCAATGATGCTCCTCTGATGCTCCTGTGATGCTCCTCTGATGCTCCTCTGATGCTCCTGTGATGCTCCTCTGATGCTCATCTGATGCTCCTCTGCTGTTCCTCTGATGCTCCTCTGATGCTCCAATGATGCTCCTCTGATGCTCCTGTGATGCTCCTCTGATGCTCCTCTGATGCTCCTGTGATGCTCCTCTGATGCTCATCTGATGCTCCTCGCTGTTCCTCTGATGCTCCTCTGATGCTCCTCTGATGCTCCTCTGATGCTCCTCTGAGGCTCCTCTGATGCTCCTCTGATGCTCCTCTGATGCTCCTCTGATGCTCCTCTGATGCTCCTCTGATGCTCCTCTGATGCTCCTGTGATGCTCCTCTGATGCTCCTGTGATCCTCCTGTGATGCTCCTCTGCTGCTCCTCTGATGCTCCTCTGAGGCTCCTCTGATGCACCTCTGATGCTCCTCTGATCCTCCTCTGATGCTCCTCTGATGCTCCTCTGATGCTCCTCTGATGCTCCTCTGATGCTCCTCTGATGCTCCTCTGATGCTCCTCTGATGCTCCTCCTATGCTCCTCTGATGCTCCTGCTCCTGCTCATGCTCCTGCTCCTGCTCCTGCTCCTGCTCCTGCTCCTGCTCCTGCTCCTGCTCATCTGATGCTCCTGCTCCTGCTCCTGCTCCTGCTCCTGCTCCTGCTCCTGCTCCTGCTCCTGCTCCTGCTCCTGCTCCTGCTCCTGCTCCTGCTCCTGCTCCTCTGATGCTCCTCTGATGCTCCTCTGATGCTCCTCTGATTCTCCTCTGAGGCTCCTCTGATGCTCCTCTGATGCTCCTCTGATGCTCCTCTGATGCTCCTGTGATGCTCCTCTGATGCTCCTCTGCTGCTCCTCTGATGCTCATCTGATGCTCCTCTGATGCTCCTCTGATGCTCCTCTGATGCTCCTCTGATGCTCCTCTGATCCTCCTCTGATGCTCCTCTGATGCCTCTCTGATGCTCCTCTGATGCTCCTCTGATGCTCCTCTGATGCTCCTCTGATGCTCCTCTGATGCTCCTCTGATGCTACTCTGATGCTCCTCTGATGCTCCAACTCTGATTCCCCGCCTCTGATTCCCCAGCTCTGATTCCCCGCCTCTGATTCCCTGCATCCGATTCCCCATATCTGATTCCCCGCCTCTGTTTCACCGCCTCTGATTCCCCGCCTCTGTTTCCCCATATCTGATTCCCGCCTCTGATTCCCAACTATGAATCCCTTCCTCTGATCCCCCAGCTCTGATTCCCTGCCTCTGATTCCCCGCGTTCTATTCCCTGCCTCTGATTCCCCGCCTGTGACTCCCCATCACTGATTCACCACCTCTGATTCCCTACCTCTGATTCCCCATATCTAATTCCCCGCCTCTGTTTGCCCGCCTCTGATTCCCCGCCTCTGTTTCCCCATATCTGATTCCCCGCCTCTGAATCCCCAACTCTGATTCCCTGCCTCAGATTCCCCAGCTCTGATTCCCCGCCTTTGATTCCCCCCGTCTGATTCCCAGCCTCTGAATCCCCGTGTCTGATTTCCTGCCTCTGATTCCCCGCCTCTGATTCCCCATCTCTGATTCACCGCCTCTGATTCCCCACCTCTGATTCCCCCTCTCTGATTCCGCACATCCAATTCCCTGCCTCTGATTCCCCAACTCTGATTCCCCACCTCTGATTCCCCAGCTCTGATTCCCCGCCTCTGATTCCCTGCCTCTTATTCCCGATATCTGATTCCCCGCCTCTGATTCCCCAACTCTGATTCCCCGCTTCTGATTCCCCAGCTCTGAATCCCCGCCTCTGATTCCCCGCGTCTGATTCCCTGCCTCTGATTCCCCGCCTCTGATTACCCATCTGTGATTCACGACCTCTGATGCCCCACCTCTGATTCCCCATATCTGATTCCCTGCCGCTGTTTCCCCGCCTCTGATTCCCCACCTCTGTTTCCCCATATCTGATTCCCCGCCTCTGATTCCCCAACTCTAATACCCCGCCTCTGATTCCCCAGCTCTGATTCCCCGCCTCTGATTCCCCGCATCTGATTCCCTGCCTCTGATTCCCCGCCTCTGATTCCAGGCCTCTGATTCCCAGCATCTGATTCCGGCCTCTGATTCCCGGCCTCTGATTCCCTGCTTCTGATTCTGATTCCCTGCCTCTGATTCCCCATCTCTGATTCCGCACATCTGATTCCCTGTCTCTGATTCCCCACCTCTGATTCCCCATATCTGATTCCCCGCCTCTGTTTCCCCGCCTCTGATTCGCCGCCTCTGTTTCCCAATATCTAAGTCCCCATCTCTGATTCCCCAAATCTGATTCCCCACCTCTGATTCCCCAGCTCTGATTCCCCGCCTCTGATTCCCCGCATCTGATACCCTGCATCTGATTCCAAGCCTCTGATTCCCTGCCTCTGATTCCCAACCTCTGATTCCCCACCTCTGATTCCCCATATCTGATTCCCCGCCTCTGTTTCCCCGCCTCGGATTCCCCGCCTCTGTTTCCCCATATCTGATTCCCGGCCTCTGATTCCCCGCCTCTGATTCCCCAGCTCTGATTCCCTGCCTCTGATTCCCTGCGTTCTATTCCCTGCCTCTGATTCCCCGCCTTTGATTCCCCATCACTGATTCACCACCTCTGATTCCCTACCTCTGATTCCCCATATCTAATTCCCCGCTCTGTTTGCCCGCCTCTGATTCCCCGCCTCTGTTTCCCCATATCTGATTCCCCGCCTCTGAATCCCCAACTCTGATTCCCTGCCTCAGATTCCCCAGCTCTGATTCCCCGACTTTGATTCCCCACCTCTGATTCCCCATCTCTGATTCCGCACATCCAATTCCCTGCCTCTGATTCCCCAACTCTGATTCCCCACCTCTGATTCCCCAGCTCTGATTCCCCGCCTCAGATTCCCTGCCTCAGATTCCCCGCGTCTGATTCCCTGCCTCTGATTCCCCGCCTCTGAATCCCCGTGTCTGATTTCCTGCCTCTGATTCCCCGCCTCTGATTCCCCATCTCTGATTCACCGCCTCTGATTCCCCACCTCTGATTCCCCATCTCTGATTCCGCACATCCAATTCCCTGCCTCTGATTCCCCAACTCTGATTCCCCACCTCTGATTCCCCAGCTCTGATTCCCCGCCTCTGATTCCCTTCCTCTGATTCCCCATATCTGATTCCCCGCCTCTGATTCCCCAACTCTGATTCCCCGCTTCTGATTCCCCAGCTCTGAATCCCCGCCTCTGATTCCCCGCGTCTGATTCCCTGCCTCTGATTCCCCGCCTCTGATTCCCCATCTGTGATTCACAACCACTGATGCCCCACCTCTGATTCCCCATATCTGATTCCCCGCCTCTGTTTCCCCGCCTCTGATTCCCCGCCTCTGATTGCCCATATCTGATTCCCCGCCTCTGATTGCCCACCTCTGATTCCCCGCGTCTGATACCCTGCCTCTGATTCCCCGCCTCTGATTCCCCATCTCTGATTCACCACCTCTGATTCCCGGCCTCTGATTCCCCATCTCTGATTCCGCACATCCGATTCCCTGCCTATGATTCCCCACCTCTGATTCCCCGCCTCTGATTCCCCATATCTGATTCCCTTCCTCTGTTTCCCCGCCTCTGATTCCCTACCTCTGTTTCCCCATATCTGATTCCCCGCCTCTGATTCCCCAACTCTAATACCCCGCCTCTGATTCCCCAGCTCTGATTCCCCGCCTCTGATTCCCCGCATCTGATTCCCTGCCTCTGATTCCCCGCCTCTGATTCCAGTCCTCTGATTCCCATCATCTGATTCCGGCCTCTGATTCCCTGCCTCTGATTCCCCATCTCTGATTCCGCACATCTGATTCCCTGCCTCTGATTCCCCACCTCTGATTCCCCATATCTGATTCCCCGCCTCTGTTTCCCCGCCTCTGATTCCCCGCCTCTGTTTCCCAATATCTAAGTACCCACCTCTGATTCCCCAAATCTGATTCCCCACCTCTGATTCCCCAGCTCTGATTCCCCGCCTCTGATTCCCCGCATCTGATTCCCTGCATCTGATTCCAAGCCTCTGATTCCCTGCCTCTGATTCCCAACCTCTGATTCCCCACCTCTGATTCCCCATATCTGATTCCCCGCCTCTGTTTCCCCGCCTCGGATTCCCCGCCTCAGTTTCCCCATATCTGATTCCCGGCCTCTGATTCCCCGCCTCTGATTCCCCGCCTCTGATTCGCTGCCTCTGATTCCCCATCTCCGATTCCCTGCCTCTGATTCCCAACCTCTGATTCCCCACCTCTTGATTCCCCATATCTGATTCCCCGCCTCTGTTTCCCCGCCTCTGATTCCCCGCCTCTGATTCCCAACTCTGATTCCCCGCCTCTGATTCCCCAGCTCTGATTCCCCGTGTTTGATTCCCTGCCTCTGATTCCCTGCCCTGATTCCCCATCTCTGTTTCACCGCCTTTGATTCGCCACCTCTGATTCCACATATCTGATTCCCCGCCTCTGTTTCCCCGACTCTGATTCCCTTCCTCTGATTCCCAACCTCTGATTCCAC